>NC_134601.1:137359268-137678768 GCF_037038515.1 Microtus pennsylvanicus | reverse complement strand
TGTTCTGTATTGGCAGTTCCACTCACTTAGGAATTCCGTAAAAACACAACCCCAGAAGCTGTAATACATATGCAAAGGAACTGTAGGGTTTAAAAAAGATAAATAAAAACTTTAAAAAGATAAAACACAAAAAAGCCCTGACCGGCATTGTGAGACAGGGGCCTCCAAAAGCGCCGCTGAGCTCCTTCCCTGCCGGCAGCCACTGCTGCGCGTGCGCGCACGCCGTCTACCCTGGGCACGCGTTTGTGTCCCCGTGAGACCGCCTTAGAGGAAACCAAGTTTTCATTTGCACGTGGTTATCAATTGGAGACGGCTTCCGGCTTAGGGGTGGGACGAGTGTCCACCTCTCCTGTCAGCTCTAGGACCCCACGTGCTGCAGGCCCGCGCAGGTCCCGTGCATGTGCCTCGGTCCTTGAGTTCACCTGTGCATCCGTCCTGTTGATTTAGAGGGCCTTGATTCCTTGGTATCCTCCATCCCCTCTGCCTCTTAGACTCTTCCCACATCCTCTTCCAAAGGGTGCCCTGAGCCATAAGGGGAGGGATTTGATAGAGGCATCTCTTTTAGGGCTGAATGTTCCAAGGTCTCTCGCTGTCTGCCTAATGTTTGGCTGTGGGTCTCTGTATTTGTTTCCATCTGCTGCAGGAGGAAGCTTCTCTGATGTCGTTTGAGCAAGGCACTGACCTATGAGTGTAACAGAATGTCATTAAGAGCCATTTTATTCCTCTGTTCCTTTAGTAGGGCAGTAGTATTTAGTTTTGCACTAGGTCCCTGGACTCTCTAGTATTGGGTTCTTGGTCATCCAGGCAGCTTCAAGTATGGTTTCCACCAGGTAGAGTGGACCTTAAGTCAAATCAGATATTGGTTGGTGACTCCCACAAGCTTTGTGCCACAGTTTGCACCAGCGTATCTTGCAGGCAGGACAGCACTGTAGATAAAGGTTTTGTGGCTGGGTTGGTGTTTACATTTCCCTTTTGCTGGCGGCTAGAATACCTTCCTGTACTGAGAACACTAGAAGGTAGGAGTAAAGGCTCTAGGTAGGCACCAGCTCAACTTCTCTGTGTTCAATGAGCTATGTAGGTGTTGTCTTCAACCTATAACCTTGCTGTCCGTTTGTGAAGAAAACCTGTAGTCTTGGCAACAGCCTGAGTTGTTTGGGGTTCCCATGGGATCCCTTTGACCAACTCAATTAGATGTAACCCATTTCCAGTACTAGAAACTTTATTCAGTAACAAGACCAGTTGGTACTCTTTTCCCTATTATTTGACAATTTCATTAGAATTTGTCAAATTGCCTTCGTATGTTGTATATATTTTAGGAAGCTTCTACTGTATTAGATTTCCATACTACATCTAATATGGCCCTTAATTTTAGCTGTATCACCCCATATTCCTTCCCTTGTCCCCCCTCATTTGATCCTCCCATTCAAGTTCCACCCCATCCATAAGTATTTATTCTATTTGCTTTGTTAGGGAGATCTATCTGCACCCCCAGTCCCTTACTCTATACCTAAGCTCTATGGTTCTATGATTTATAGCTTGCTTATCATAGACTAATGTTCACATATAAGCAAATACATACCATATTTGTCTTTCTGGGTTTGAGTTATCTCACTCAGGATGATTTTTTCCAGTTCCATTCATTTACCTACAGATTTCATCTCTTGAGGGACATCTAGGTTGCTTCAGTTTCTGGCTAGTATGAATAGAGTAGCAACGAACATGGCTTAGCAAGTGTCTCTATGGAAGGATCAAGTATCCTTTAGGTATATGCCCAAGAGTGTGAGTATAGCTGGATCTTGAGCTAGATTGATCCCCAGCTTCCCGGGGAACCTCCACACTGCTTTCCATAGTGGCTGTACAAGTTTACAGTCTCACTAGCAATGGATGAGTGTCCTCCTTACTCCATATCCTTGCCAGCATGAGCCGTCTCATGTGTTTTTGATCTTAGCCATTCTGACAGGTGTAAAATGAAATCTCAGAGTTGTTTTGATTTGCATTTCCTGATGGCTAAGGATGTTGAACATTTCTTTAAATGTTTCTCGGCTGTTTGAGTTTATTGAGAATTCTCTGTTTAGACCTGTACTCCATTTTAAAATTTGTTTTCTTGCTATCTAGGGTTTTAGTTCTTTAGATATTTTGGAAATTAGCCTTCTATTGGATGTGTAGTTGGTGAAAATCTTTTCCCATTCTGTAGGCTGCCACTTTTTTCCAAAAGTCTGTGTCTTTGCCTTGCAGAAGCTTCTCAGTTTCATGAAGTACCATTTATTAATGGTTGATGTTAGTGCCTACACTATCCGTGTTCTGTTTAGGAAGTTGCCTCCTGTGCCAATGTGTCTATCCCCACTTTCTCTTTTATCAGATTCAGTGTATCTGGTTTTATGTTTAGGTCTTTGATCCATTTGGAGTTAAGTTTTGTGCAGGGCAATAAGTATGGATCTATTTGGGTTCTTCTATATGCAGCTGTCTAATTTGACTAGCACCATTTGTTGAAGATACTTTTTTTCCAGTGTGTTCCTGACTTTTTTTTAAATCAAAAATCAGGTGTCCATGGGTGTGTGGATTTATGTCTGGGTCTTTAGTTTAATTCCATTGGCCAATGTATTGGTTTTTGTGCCAATACCATGCTGTTTTGTTGCTGTTTTGTTGTTGTTTGTTTTTAATTACTATAGCTCTAAAGTACAATTTGAGGATGGCGATACCTCCATAAATTCTTTTATTTTCAGGATTGTTTTAGCTATCCTGGGGTTTTTTTTTTTTTGGTGTTTCCATATGAATCTGAGAATTGTCTTGTGAAGAATTGTGTTAGAATTTTGATGGAAATTGCATTGGATCTGTAGGTTGCTTTTTGTCGGTGGCCATTTTCACTATGTTAATCCTACTGATCCAAGAGCATGGGAGAGCTTTCCATCTTCTGATATCTTCTTCAATTTCTTTCTTTGAAGACTTGAAGTTATTGTCATATCCTTTCTTCAGAGACTTGACTTTTTTGTCATAGAAGTCTTTCACTTGCTTGATTAGAGTTACCCCAATATATTTTATATTATTTCTGGCTATTATGAAAATATTGTTTTCCTGGTTTCTTTCTCAAACTATTTGTTATTTGTATATTTGTACTGATTTTTGTGAGTTAATCCTGTATCCTGCTACTTTGCTGAAAGTGTTTATCAACTGTAGGAGTTCCCTCATAGAGTTTTGGGGATCACTTACACATACACTATCATATCATCTGCAAATAGTGAGAGTTTGACTTCTTACTTTCCAATTTGTATCCCCTTGATCTCCTTTTGTTGCCTTATTGCTCTAGTTAGGACTTCAAGTGCTATACTGAATAGATATTGGGGAGCACGGACAACCTTGTCTTGTTCTGATTTTGGTGGAATGGCTTTAAGTTTCTCTCCATTTAAGTTGGTAGTTGTTGTAAACTACCTTCACGATGTTAAGGAATGATCCCTGTATCCCTAATCTATCCGGGACTTTTACCATAAAAGGGTGTTGAATTTTGTCAAAGAACTTTTCTGTATCTAATGAGATGATCATGTGCTTTTTGTCTTTCATTTTGTTTATATGATGGATTATGTTTATCAATTTACTTATGTTGAATCATTCCTGCATCCCTAGGATGAAGCCTACTTGATCATGGTGGATGATCTTTTTGATGTGTTCTTGGATTCAGTTTACAAGGATTTTTAAAAATAATTTATTTTATACACATTGGTATTTTGCCTGCATGTAAGTCTGTGTGAGGGTGTCAGATCTTGGAGTTACAGACAATTGTTAGCTGCCATGTGGGTGCTGGGAGTTGAACCTGAGTCCTCTAGAGGAGCAGTCAGTGCTCTTAACTGCTGAGCCATCTCTCTAGCCCCATTTGTGAAGGCTTTTTTTTAAAAAAAAAAGATTTATTTATGCAGGGCGGTGGTGGCGCATGCCTTTAATCCCAGCACTCAGGAGTCAGGGACAGGTGGATCTTTGTGAGTTCAAGGCCAGCCTGGTCTACAGAGCGAGTACCAGGACGGGCTCCAAAGCTACAGAGAAACCCTGTCTTGAAAAACAAAACAAAACAAAAAAAAAAGGAAAAAGAAAAAAAAGGAAAAAAAAGAAAAAAAATTTATTTATTTATTATGTATATAGTGTTCTGTCTGCATGTTTGCCTGTAGGCCAGAAGAGAGCATCATTGTAGATGGTTGTGAGCCACCATGTGGTTGCTAGGAATTGAACTCAGGACCTCTGGAAGAGTAGACAATGCTCTTATTCTTTGAGGCATCTCTCCAGTACATTTACAAGGATTTTCTTGAGATTTTTGCATCTATGTTCACAGGGGATATGGTTTTTTTTTTTCTTTTTTGAGACAGGGTTTCTCTGTGGTTTTGGAGCCTGTCCTGGAACTCACTCTGGTAGACCAGGCTGGCCTCGAACTCACAGAGATCCACCTACCTCTGCCTCCCGAGTGCTGGGATTAAAGGCATGCGCCACCACCGCCTGGCTTGGGATATGGGTTTGTAATTTTGTTTTTCCTTTTTGTTGTTGTTGGGTCTTTTTTGTTTGTAGTTTGGATATCAGAGTGGTTGTGGCCTCATAAAATGAATTAGGCAATGTTCCTTCTGTTTCTGCTTGTGGAATAATTTGAGGAGTATTGACATTAATTCTTCTTTGAAAGTCTGGTAGATTTCTGTGCTGAAACCTTCTGGGCCTGGGTTCTTTTTTTTCCTGGGAGATTTTTAATGATTGCTTCTATTTTCCTAGGGCCTATAGATCTGTTTAAACTGCTTATCTGCTTAACTGATCTGAACTTTGTTAAGTGGTATGTACCAAGAAAATTATCTATTTCGTTTTTCCAATTTGTTGAAGTGTGGGTTCTTAAAGTATGTTCTTATTCTCTAGATTTCCTAGGTGTCTCTTGTTATATACCCCTTTTCATTTCTGAATTTGGGGGGGGGTGTTTGAGACAGGGAGCCTGTCTGGAACTCACTCTGTAGACCAGGCTGACCTTGAACTCACAGAGATCCACCTGCCTCTGCTTCTCAAGTGCTGGAACTAAAAGTGTACGCCACCACTGCCTGGTTTCATTTCTGATTTTATTAATTTGGACCTTCTCTCTCTGCCTTTTAGTTAGTTTGTATAAGGGTTTGTATATCTGATTGATTTTCTCAAGGAACCAACTCTTTATTCCATTGACTCTTTGCACTGTTTTTTGTTTGTTTGTTCATTCCTTTGTATTTTATTGATTTCAGCCTGGAATTTTATTATTTCTTGTCATTTATTCTTTTTGGGTGTGATTTCTTCTTTTTGTTTTAAAGTAAAATAAACAGAAACTAAACCTCTGGGAGGGGAGGTTTAATGTTTTACCATTTTATTGATAAGCATATAAAATGAATTAATTTATCATATAATTTTACTTTTGTTTAGTAGAAATAAATTACTAATATTATTTCAAATATTTTTAAGTTTTACATTTTTTCTATATGTGTTAATACATGTCTGTGATCACAGACAACCTTGGGTGTTGTTCCCTTGTTTTTTTACAGATGGTTGTAAGCTATCATGTGGTTGCTGGGAATTGAACTCAGAACCTCTGAATGAGCAGCCAGTGCTCTTTTTTTAAAAAATATTTATTTATTTATTATGTGTATAGCATTCCTTCCATGTGTGCCCACAAGCCAGAAGGGGGGCGCCAGGTCTCATTATAGATGGCTGTGAGCCACCATGTGGTTGCTGGGAATTGAACTCAGGACCTCTGGAAGAGCAGTCAGTGCTCTTAACCACTGAGCCATCTCTCCAGTCCTCAAATGCTTTACATTTTATATAAAGCTTTTTTAAAGCTTTGTATTCTTTGGTCTTTACAATTCTTGTGAGATGGGTGATATTATTCCCAATTAAGGTGAGAGAATTTAGGCTCACCAAAACAGAATGGTTTGGGTAAGGTCACCCAGGTTATAGGTAGATGGATAGTAGCCCCAGAAGAAAAGCACCAGATTTGTCCATGTACCAATTTTTGAGATTATGATTGGTTCCATGTCCATCAATAAAGGAGCAGAGCACTGTGATTGACCTATCTACCTTCCATGGTCCTGTGGAGCCAAGGAAATGACATAGAGGAAGTATCTTGGTCACTGTTTTATTGCTGTGAAGAGACACCACCACCAAGGCAACTCTTTTTTTTTTTTTGTTTGTTTGGTTTTTTGTTTTTTTCGAGACAGGGTTTCTCTGTGGCTTTTGGAGCCTGTCCTGAAACTAGCTCTGTAGACCAGGCTGGTCTCGAACTCACAGAGATCCGCCTGCCTCTGCCTCCCGAGTGCTGGGATTAAAGGCGTGCGCCACCATCGCCCGGCCAAGGCAACTCTTATAAGAGAAAGCATTTCATTGGAGTCTGCTTACAATTCTGAGGTTTAGTCCATTATCATCATGGCAGGAAGCATGGTGGCACACAGGAAGACATGGAGCTGGAGAAGTAGCTGGGATTTCTACATCTGGAATTGCAGGCAGCAGGAAGCAGCAAAACTGGGCCTGGTTTGGGTTTCTGAAACCCAGTGATATACTTCCTCAACAAGGTCACACCTATCCCAACAAAGCCACACCTCTTAACCCTTCTCAGGCAGTGCCACTCCCTGTTGACTAAGCCTATGGGAGCCATTCTTATTCAAACCACCAAAGAAGAAATGGGAAGGCATACTACTAGACAGGTAAAACTTGGAATTCTTTTTTTTATTCCCACTGGGGATTAAACCAATCCTTCCTACTTGTGATTTTTTATTACATTTGTTTTATTTATTTATTGAGGGGAGGAGTGCAAGTGCCACAGTGTGCATGTAGAGGCCAGACAACAACTTCTGAGAATCAATTCTCTGCTTCCACCATGTGAGGCCCAAGGCTCGAACTCAGGTCATTAGGCTTGGCCCAAGGGCTCTTCCCCATGAAGCCATCTCACTGCCCCCCCTTTTTCTTATTTTAATAGAAATATTGAAATAATTGTGGGCTCTCTGTGTCTATGTCTGTGTTTCTGTCTGTGTCTTTGTCTCTTTTTCTCCTCTGGTTCCACATTGGTATGACTTACTTAGCAGTTCAGAATCCTGCTTTGTAAAACTTGGACTGGCCTGGCTGGAAGAATACATTTGCCCCTTACCACAGGGAGGAGAGAGGATGATGCTAAGAAAGCATACTCTTGCGTTACGCTTCCCTCCACGTTCATTCATAAGAGCCATTTCATTCTAACAACCATGTTGTTGAAAATTATTTTTCACTTGAATGCCATGCCTTTCATATATGTTCTTTAAAAAAACTTATTTATGCTTACTTGACCTGTATGAGTATTTGCCTGCATGTATGTCTACGCACCATGCTTATACAGTGTCCAACAAGGTCAGAAGGCAGCGTCAGATCCCCTGGAACTGGAGTTATACATGCTTATAAGCCACAATGTGGGTGCTAGGAATCAAACCCTGGTCTTCAGCAAGAACAATGAATGTTCTCTTAACTACTGAGCCGTCTCTCTAGCCCCTCATGTATCTTCTAGTCTGTTGGGTTTTATGTAGTTAGACATAGTAGTGGTCACAATGTATCTTGGCTTTCAAAACACAATATGCTGTATATGCCCAGTATCTTCTACTAGCATATTCCTATGCACAGAGTCTGCAGGGAACTGACCTATATATACCTGCTTGCTGGTGGGCAGTAAATGCCCTCTGGCACAGTGATGGGGACACTTGTTCTATTTCTCTTTACCTCAGAAGTTCTCAACCTATGAGTTGTGACCCCTTTGGGGGTCAAATGGCTCTTACAGGAGTCACATATCAAATATCCTGCATATCAATTATTTCCATCATGATTCATAGCAGTAGCAAAACGACAGTTATGAAGTAGCAATGAAATAACCTTATGGTTGGGGGGTCAGAGCGAGGAACTGTGTATTAAAGGGTCACAGCATCAGGAAGGTTGAGGACCACTGATTTGGCTGGATCCCCACCTCTTCCAGACCTAGAACTTCAGATGGAAGCTTCTGAAACCTAGGTCTGTTCTCTTTTCAATCTGCCTCTGCCTCGGTAAAGGTTGGCATCGGATTTCTCCTCAGGCACTCACCGACTGCATTCATGGGACTAGGAAGTCACTCACAGAGCAACCTCACTGTCTGAGAAAGGGGACCCCTGTAAGACAGAAAAGCCATCCTGAATGATGGCAAACAGAAAACCCGTTCTTAAGAAGGCCCCTGGTTGCATTAAGGGCACTAAGCCCCAGGGCCTACCCCCAAGGAGCTCAAGTTTCTGGCTTCATTCTAGGTAGTGACTCTTCCAGTTCTCTTCAGGCTACCCTACCTCTGCCTAGAACAATAAAGGGTACTTGGGCTCACCATCAATAGGTCCTGTCAGACAAGCCATGTGGATCATTCCAGGTTCTGACAGGAAACAGATGGTGCCCTATGATTGGGTAAAATGAGACCAGTTTAATAAAAAAACTATTTACGAATGCAGATCATGTTGTGTGGAAATCATAGACCAGAAGGAGTAGAACTGACTGGAACTGAGAGAGAGAGAGAGAGAGAGAGAGAGAGAGAGAGAGAGAGAGAGAGAGAGAGAGAATCCTGCAAAGAGGGCTTCCTGACAAGACTTGTGGCTTCTGGTTCAAGGCTGCTGCTGGCTAGCCCTCAAGGAGGCATTTGAGGGAAATAAATGCTCTGACCTCTTTCCTCTCAGCCCCCTGTCTCCTAGTGATGGCCAGGGTCACCTGTAGGGCACAGGAACTCTATGATGGAGTCAATGGAGTCAATTAAGGCCCCACACAGAGCAGATTAAGAAGGGTAATAAGGATCTGGAGGAACAAAAAGCAGGCACAGAACAAGCTGTCAAGTTTGGAGGTACTCTGCTCTCAGCACTCTTGGGGATTGACTCTTTTTTGCTTTGGTTTGTTTTGGTTTTTTGAGACAGGGTTTCTCTGCATAGCCCTGACTGTCCTGGAACTAGCTCTGTAGACAAAGCTGGCCTCGAACTTACAGAGATTCACCTGCCTCTGCCTCCCGAGTCCTGGGAGTAAACGCATGTGCCACCACCACCTGGTCGGATGAGACACTTTTTATTGTATATCTATTTTTACTGAGATGGTTTGTCTGTTAGCAAAGTTCACATATTGCTTTTAAAATCTAACACTTTCAAATCAGAGTTAATCGTAATCAGTTATGTTGAGGCATAGGGACAGTAGAAGTACCATGCAAATTGCAGACACAAGATAAAAAAATTCCAGTGGGAGCAAGTTCAAAGCCACCTCAGATGGCTTCTGAACTTGTACCTGAGGTAGGCCTTATTTCAATGGGAGCGAGACTCAGTATGTTTCTCTAATTCTCTTAGGAGTCCGTGTAGGAAACCGAGGTAACTGTGGGGGTGTTTGTTTACTCCTTGACGACCTGGCATCCCACACAAGCATGTGTTCTAGGATGCTGTCTGGTTGGCATGTCCTTCTCTGGTTCCCCACGCATCCTCGTACTTGGTAGGGTATATCTGACTGATGGCCTGTCTCCTCCATTTACTAATGCTTCTCATCCCTGTGGCCAAACACCTGACGGGCAGAACAACTGACGGGAGAAGGGCTGTTTTGGCTCAGGGTTTTAGAGGGTTCAGGCCATGCTTGGGCAGACCATCGCGGAGGAGGGAGCACATAGCAGCGATGCTTCTGCATCTTGTGACAGACAAGAATCAGAGAAAGTGACAGGTAGGGGCCTGGGACAAAAATGCTACTAAACATCCATCCTGGTGACCTACTTTCTCCCGCTAGAACCCACCTTCTAAAGTTTGGAGAACTCCTGAAATAGCACCACTGAGGACCAAGCCCCCACTGAGTTAAAAAAAAAGAAATGAAAAGGAAAGGACAGCTGGGAGATGGTGGCGCACGCCTTTAATCCCAGCACTCGGGAGGCAGAGGCAGGCAGATTCTGTGAGTTCGAGACCAGCCTGGTCTACAAGAGCTAGTTCCAGGACAGGCTCCAAAGCTACAGAGAAACCCTGTCTTGAAGAAAAAAAACCAAAACAAGAAAAGGAAAGGACATGACTGCTCCTAGGTATGGCAGAGGAGAAGGTTTGTAGGGCACAAAAGGGAGACATAGGCAGAAGCAGGGGCTTCTGGGAGAGTCCAGAATGAACATGACCAGACTGAGCTGGGCCATGTGAGGAGATCGGAGAGGGGAGAGGAGATAGGAGCTGCTGACCAAGAGGGATAGTCTGGGCCAAGAGACTGGCCAAGAAACTAGACAAAAAGGCCAAGTAACCAAAATGACTGGTTTATATAGGGAAGGCTGTTGTATGATATATAGGCTATTATATGATATATACAGAAGGCTGTTGTATGATTTCATTCTGAAAATAAAGCTTGCTTTGAGTCAGAGGGCTGACTGAAATCAACCACAGAGGTTTGAAGGACTGTGGACAGATAGGAGGCAGGAAGTAGCAGGGAAGGAAGGAACAGAAGAGATAGGCGGTGGCTGGTAGCTTCTCTGCAACTTCTCCAATCATTCAGGTTCTTACCCCAAAATCTGACTCCCAGTTTTTTATTGATAAAGAATAATTAGTTAAATGCTTCAGAAGGGTAGCTGGGGGAAGGGCAACCCAGTCCTGGGCTGCAAAAGTTTAGGGTAGGGGGCGGTGTATGCCAGCCAAGAGGACCAAGTAGTAGGTAGGGAATGAGGGATGCTGGGATAATTGGGCAAACATGTTTGCACTGATGTGTTAAGTAGTGAGTCACCTCAGTGGTTTGTCCAGGGCTTTGAAACTTAACACCTATCACACAGACCTTTGGGAGACTTTTCACCATGACAGACTGACAAGCAGATGATTTCTTATTTATACTTCTGGGTCACTTAAGACCTTGCTAAGAATGAGGCCATTCATAACTTGAAGGAAATAAGCAAGCAAACTGGCCAGAAGTTTTCTTCTTCTCTCTTCAAGTGGCCTTTCGTCTGACCTACCTGAGCTTATGGGTAGCACAGTGAGGAGTCAGCAGAGACCTATGTTCTCCTTCTTGCTCTCTCTCTCTCTCCTCATCCCTCTAACCAGCTGCTGAAGCCCTGGGCTACTGGCCCCCCAAAGTGAGCCTAGATAAGAGGCTCACAGGAAGAGGTGGGTGGGGCTATCTTCCTGAGCTGAGGGAGATGTTAGAATGTGTGAGGGACTGAAAGTTACAAATCTCTGTAGAGCTGGGTTGTGGTGGCCCACGGGTAGAAACCCTGTCTACCCTGTCTTGAAAAAACAAAAAAGAAACAAGAAACAAAACAACAACAAGCAAACAAACAAACTAAACTAAAAATCTCTGTAGATTTGTTTGAAAAGCAATAGCCCAACAACTCTCTGAGTGGCAGCAAGGCTCTGGAAACCGAGGCCAGTAAGAGCTCACTAGTGTCTTACCTTGATGGGTACTGAAGCTCATGGTACAGGTAGCCCCGTTGACTACCTTTCCTGATGAATAGACAGTGGGATACAGGGCAAAGAAGTTGACTTTATGGGAACTGGATCCAGTGTAGAAGAAAGGTGCATTTCGGTTCCCTAAAGGCTTGTTTCATACATGCTGGTAGAATAGTGGCCATTGTGTGGAAAGCTCAAGATTTGACACCCAGTTAGTTACTGACAGATAAGGATGCAACAGTAAAGTAAAGCGAGATTCTAGAGGTAAATTGGGGAAAGTGTATGGTGATAAGGGCAGCCCTCTAAATAGCATAAGAAACTCAAAAGTCATGAGAAGCAAAACAGATTTGATAATGTATATAATTAAAATGTTTCTGGGATTAAAAAAAAGCCCACTATAAAAGTATGAGCCTGGCAGTGGTGGCACATGCCTTTAATCTCAGCACTTGAGAGCTGTGAGTTCGAGACTAGCCTGGTGTACAAAGTGAGTTCCAGGACAGCAGGACTCTTACACAGAGAAATCCTGTCTCCAAAAATCAAAATCAGAACCAAAACAAGAACAACAACAACAAACAAACAAAACAAAAAACAACAACAAAAAAACCCCAGAAAAACGTAACAATTTTCACCAGAGCAGAGCAGGCAGAACCTAAACACCGAGGAAACCTTCCCCAGGAGCAGAGTTGTTATACTCTGGGAACCTAAGTAGAGCTGGGACAATTGCTGTTGAGTTGTTATGTTGGGGAAGCCTTTCCCTGGAGCCCAGCTGTAAGCTGCTACGCTTACAGGGACTTTGTGGTATTCCTTGGCTCCTGACTGCCAGGGTCCCTTTCCATCCGAGCTGCAACGCTTATAGTTGCCAAACTTGGTGACCTGAGTTTTATCCCCAGGGCCCACAGATGAAAGGAGAGAATTGACTTCTGGTCCTCTGATGTCCACATAAGTGGATGCCCACAGACATACACACACAAAATAAATTTAAAGAAACATCTTAAAGGGGGCTAGAGAAATGGCTCAGTAGTTAAGAGCACTTGCTGTTCTTGCAGAAGATGAGGGTTCACTTCTCAGAACCCTCACGGCAGTTAACAAACATCTGTAACTCCAGTTCCAGGAGATCTGACCCATTCTTCTGGCATCCGTGGGTACTGAATGCACACACAAAACACGCACACACATAAGATAGGAACTAGCTCTGTAGACCAGGCTGGCCTCGAACTCACAGAGATCCGCCTGCCTCTGCCTCCCGAGTGCTGGGATTAAAGGCGTGCGCCACCACCGCCCGGCTGATAAATACGTTTTTTAAGTTTTAAGTCAAAAAACCGTTCCTAAGCAGTGAGAAAACAGTTATAACTAATTGCTGTGGAAGCATTTTTCTGTACACTGTGAATATCTGCTGCTCTTGTTGGTCTAATAAAGGGTTGAATGGCCAATAGCTGGGCAGGTAGAGCTTAGGCGGAACTTGTGACCAAAAGGAGAGAGCAGAAAAAGAAGTAGGGCGGAGTTTCCAGGAGACTCAGAGAGAAGCAAAATGAACACGCTGTGCTGAAAAAAGGTACCGCCACATGGCAGAGCATAAATAAGAAATATGGGTTAATTTATATTGTAAGAGCTTGTTAGTAACAAGCCTAAGCTATCGGCCAAGAATTTATAATTAATATTAAGTCTCTGTGCATTTATTGGGGAGCCAGGGGGTTTTGGCAAAAAAAACTCCGCCTACAACTAATGGCTGATGGAGGATGAATGTCCATAATATTAGAACCTATATTAATATCCATAATATTAAGTTGCTGAAAATAAATTTTTTATTAAAGAAACAACACATATTTGGTATTTCATTCCACCTCTGATAAAAACAAAGAATTTAAGGGGTTGGGGAGACGACTCAGTGGCTAGGAACACTTGCTATGCAAGCGTGGAGAACTTGAGTCCAAATCCCCAGCACCTCGCCTTCGCTCTGTTCAGTGCAGACTCTCAGTCTCCATCTCAGAAGCTCTTGTCAGAGATACTGCCAGCATTATTAAAAGTCTATATGAGGGGCTGCAGAGATGACTCAGCAGTGAAGAGCACTGGCTGCTCCTCCAGAGGACCTGGGTTCAATTCCCAGCACCCACATGGCAGCTCACAACTGTCCAGTTCCAGGGGATCTGACACCTTCACAGCACTGCACATTCAATGAATTTAAATAAATTATTTTTTAAAAAGAATATATGAAGATGCATAAGGCCCAGGACAGCCAGCACAGTAGAGAGGGAAAAACAAAAATTAGACCAATAATGCTGTAAAGCTGACTGCAAAGCTACAGTAAGCCTGGAGGAGAGAGGAATGCGCAGACACATGTAGGTGACCAGGAGAATAGAAGAGCCCAGAAACAGAGCCACATAAATCCAGTAAACTGACCTTTGGCAAAGGAACAAAAGCAAGACAACAGGGAAAACAGAGTCATTTCCAGGTGCACGGAGTGCCTAGCCCCAGCGGAAGAGGCCACCTCACAAGCTGGGTGCTTGTGTTGCCTTGTGATGAAAGGCACACTTAATTGAGTCACGGGACCTACAGCTCATTGTCAGCAGACACTCAGGAAATGCCCACTGTGAGTCAAGGACCGGCAAGTGCGAAACACAAAGGTCAACAATGCTCTCTGGGCCAGCGAGCCGGCTTATCTGGTGAAGGTGCTTGCCACCAGGCCTAATGACCTGAGTTCAGTCACTGCACCCACATGGTGGAAGGAGAGACCTGACCTCTATACGTTTTCCTCTAGTGTCCACACAAGCAGGAGTGTACACACACACACACACACAGACACACACACACACACACACACACACACTAGGGAGGGGTGGAACCCTGACCTCTTTTCTTGGATTTCACAAGAATGGTCCAATCAAAATGTCTGCACTAAAGGACTGTTTTGCTGTGTATCCAATAACTTCATTATACTAGTTAGTTGTGTATATATATATATATATTTCTGTGCACATATTTATGTGTTTGTGTGACTGTGGGCACGCACATGCTATGCACCCGTATGGAAGTCAGAGGAAAATCACGTATATCAGTTCTAGCCTTTGACCTTGTCTGGGTGTAGTGGTATTTCACTTGTATATTAATAAATATAATTTTCCTGGGAATTGGAAGGGTAAAACAGCCACACCAGCCAGCCTTATAGACCAGGCAGCAATAACACACACTGTTAATCCCAGTAGCCACACTAGTTTGCCATAGAAACCAGGCAGTAGTGGTGCATGCCTCTAATCCCAGCCCTAGAGAGGAATATGAGGAGGAGACAGCTCTCATTCACAGTCTCATTCTGAGATGCCTGGAGGCAGGATTACCATTTCAGATTGAGGAAGAGGTAAGAGCCAGTGGCTAGCTGTTTTGCTTTTCTGACCTTCAGGTTAAACCCCAATTTCTCTCTGTGTGTTTTTGTTAATTGTGCGTCACCTGAGACAGGGACTCTTTACTGCTTGCTGCTGCTTATACTGGGCTAGTCCCCGAGATCTTCAGGGGCCACTTCTGTCTACACCCCCCTCAAGTAGGAGCACTGAGAGAGATTACAAAGAGATTACAAACATATGCTATCACTTTCAGCTTTACATGGGTTTGAGGAATTTGAACTCAGGACCTCAAGTTTTCTCTGAGCCATCCCTCCACCCTAATCTTGGTTCTTTCTGGATTCTGGAACTGTCATGTAGATTGTCTGGAGACTCCGGTCAAGGGCTGTACCTATTGATGTCAATATAGATACAGTGAGGGCCGCAATACTATAAGTCATGCTTCAAAGAAACCTGTGTTCTTTCCAGCAAAGCAAGCCCAGTTTTATAACTCCCAGAAGGCCAGACTCAGTATCGGGGATCAGATGGTCTTTCTAATTGAGGATCTCTTTTCAATACCCTTCATAATGCATATATGGAAGGGGGAAATTGAAAAACAACACAAATCCATCAAACCGATCACAACGTGGATTTTGGCACTATGGTACTAGATGGGGGTTGTTCGCTGGTGTTTTGGATCTAGGTTTAGAGACTTTAGCTCTCAGAGGCTGTGATGATTTTCTTATTAATGGTTATATTGTAGAATCATCTGAGATCTTTTAAATACAAAGTCCTCAGGAATAGAGAGGTGGCTCAGTGGTTAAGAGCTTGTACTGCCCTTGTGGAGAAACCCCAAGTCTGGTTCCCAGCATCCACACTGGGCAGCCCACAACCACTGTACTCCAGCTCCAGGGGATCCGACTCCCTCTTCCGGCCTCTGTTGGCATCCACACACATGCACACACCTATATATACATATATTCAAAAGTAAAAATAAAATAAATCTTTAAAATAACCCCCCCACTAGATGTTGTGGCATACGTCTTTAATCACAGCACCGGAGTGACAGAGACAGATCTCTGTCATCTTGAGGCCATCCTGGTCTACATACGTAATGAGTTCTAGTCCAAACAGAGTTACCCGGTGAAACCCTGTTTCAATAAAGTAAAATAAAATCCCCAATTGACTGAGTGAAGAGACAGAAGGGGGAAAAATTACTATATATATATATATATATATATATATATATATATATATATATATATCTGAGAACATCTAAAATACACAGATATACAAAGAACTAAAACCAAAAACTAAATAGCAAAACATTAAAAAAAAATAAAAATGAACAAATGAAACGAGCAGTGGTTCTCAAGAGGTGACTTACAAATGACCAATACACATGTAGACACGCTCAGTCTCGTTAGCTATCAGAGAAATGCGAATTAATACTGTATTGAGATTCCACCTCACCCCAGGCAGGACCCCAGTCCTTCAGAAAACAAATAGCAAATATTGATGAAGACGTAAGCAAAAGGGAACCCTTGCACATTGCTGGTGGGGTGTAAACTAGTTCAGCCACTTTAAGTGGAGTTAAAGTGGAAGTTCCTCTCAAAAAGCTAAAAATAGACCTGCCACCTGACCCAGCTATTCCACCCTGGATATTTGGCCAAAGGGCTCCAAGCCGACATGTCCCAGGGACGCTGGCTCACACTGTCCACCACACCACTAGTCCCAGCAGCTAAGGCGTGGAGCCAGCCCAGGTGTCCATCAGCAGAGGAAAAGCTGCTGTGTACACACAGAGGAATTTTTTTTCAGCCATAGAAAAAATGAAGTTACACGGTGCAGGAAAATGGATGCCATGGGATGCAGTGATACTGAGCGCATTAAGTCAGTCTCAGAACATTGTGGGCTGGAGATGGTGCAGCAGTTAAGAGCACATACGCTCTAGTTCTAGAGGACCAAAGTTCTGTTCCCAGCATCCACACTGGGCGCCTCAACTGCCTGTAATTCCAGCTCCAGGGGATCTGATGCCTCTGGCCATTGCAGGCTCACATCCATACACACAATTTAAATAAATAAAAGAATATATAAATTAATAAAAAGATAATAACATTTGTCTTTTCTCATTTGTAATTCATATACACATATGTGTATAACTATAATACATATTATATATGTGTATACACACACACACACATATATATATATATTTGGTTGAGTTTTTTTGTTTTTGAGACAAGGTCTCACTATGTGTAGTCTGGCTGTCCTGAAACTGACAATGTAGATCATGCTGGCCACGAACTCAAAGAAATCTGCCTGCTTCTACCTTCCAAGTGCCAGGATTAAAGGCATGTGTCACTATGCCTGGCTCTAGATTTCGTATAGATACATAAGATCACATATGTACATATGAGATGAAAGTTAAAGCAGAAGTGTCCAGGGGAACAAAGGGAATTACTGGTGGAGGAGGAAAGGAATTGGAGAGGAGCAGGGTATGAAGGGGGCAATAACATACTTGTGTGAAAATGTCCTTGTGTAATCGGTGCCACATACGAGTGAAAACAAAGTCAAATAATAACAAAGAAATAAAATGAAATAAAATCCCAGGCTCTTTCACTGCAGATTCTGACGCAGGAGATCAGAGGTGAGGATGTAAATTCCTATTTTGGAAAAACTTCATAGGAGAGTCTCACACATGCCTTTGATTAAGAACCAGGGAAAAGGGGCTGGAGAGATGGCTCAGAGGTTCTTCCAGAGGTTCTTAGTTCAACTCCCAGCAACCACATGGTGGCTCAGAACCACCTGTAATGAGATCTGGTGCTCTCTTCTGACATGCGGGAATACGTGCAGGTAGGACACTGTATACGTATGTATACAGTATAACACTGTATACACAATAAATAAATCTTTAAAAAAAAAGAACTGGGGGAGGATTAAGGGATGAGTGCAGTGTGGGTTCGCCACCATACCTACTCTATGATTAATGGGCAGCTTTAATTGTGAGTTTAGGAAAATGAGCAGTGACCTTGGAAGGCAGGGAAGGGTGGCTGTCACTTGGAGAAGTCATTTAGAGCTGAAGAATCAGATACATAAACCAGGCCGTGGTGGCACATGCCTTTGATCCCAGCACTTGGAAGCAGAAGCAGGTGGATCTCTGAGTTCGAGGCCAGCCTGGTCTACAGAGTGAGTTCCAGGACAGCCAGGGCTACACAGAGAAATCCTGTCTTAAAAACAAAAAACAAAAATAAAGAAGCAACCAAACAAAAAGAATTAGATACATAGTGCTGAACATCCCCTGCTCCCACAGTGAGCCAATGAAGCCAGGTCATAAAGAGTCTCCTGTGCTACCTACATCCAAATAGCCAGATTGCCTGTCTAAGCTGTCACACTTTCCACAGACAGCCAAGGGTGGTGTCCTACACTTGTCATCTCAGCACCTGGGATGCTGAGGCAGGAAGATCATAAATTCCAGGACAACCTGGGCTACAAAGTGAGTTCCAGGCCAGCCCAGGCTATATAGTGAGACCTTGTCTAGAAAAATCAAGTCAAATAAACGAAGAATACCAATAACTTTCTGTAGTTATTACTGTAGTCTTCCTTTCTTCCTCTTCCCTTCATTCCTTCTTTCTTCTATCCCTCCCTCAATTCATCTCTCAGATCTCTCGCTATTGGGAATGTAATGGACTTTGGGACTCGCTCCCACAGCCCTTGAACCCCCCCATCCCCATGGTGCCTTCCACAGCCTATTCCCTGCCAGTCACTGGGCACAACAGGAATCCTGAGGCAGGCCCATTCCTAGGAGACAGGGAACAGCCTTTGACCAACGGCTTTGCTACAGGGCTCCACACTGGCCTTCCCAAACCTTCCTTAGACTGAACTGTAGTCTGTTGCTTCCACCAAACTTCCTTCTTGTTCTCTCTGCTTCCTAAGATGGACATACACTGAGATCTGAAAGGCCTTGTGGTCTATTCTGACTCCGTTTTGCACTTTTTTCTGCAATACATTTCTTACATATCTTGTCTTCATAGTTCCTTCTCCTAAGAGAAACTGATATCATCTCTGCTGGTTAGATTTTGTCATTGCACATGCTGGGATCCACTGGTTCCCAACCTGTGGGTCGCAACCCCTTAGGATTCACGATAACAGATATTTCCATTACGATTCATAGCAGTCGCAAAATGACAGTTAGGAAGTAGCAATGAAATCATTTTATGGTTGGGGTCAGCACACCGTGAGGAACTGTGGTAAAGGGTCACAGCATTAGAATGTTGAGAACCACTAGAGTCATCTCAGAAGAGGGGACTTCAGCTGGGGAAATGCCTCTACCAGCTTGGCCAGTGGACAAGCCTGTGGTGCATTTTCTTAATTAATGACTGACGCAGGAGGGCCCAGCTCACTGGGAATGGCACCACCCTTAGGCAGGTGACCGTGGATGGTATGAGAAAGCGGGCTGACGAACCATGTAAGCAGTGCGCCTTCATGGCCCTGCTTCAGTTCCTGCCTCCAGGTCTCTGCTTTGACTTCCCCTTCAGGATAGACTCTAAACTGTAAACTGAAATAAACCTCTTCCTCCCCAAGTTGGTTTTGGCCATAGTGTCTTCTGGCAACAACAGAAAGCAAACCAGGACACCATCCCTGTCTTGCTTCCTCCCTTCCTCCCTTCCTCCCTTTCCTCTTTCTGGACTCTGCGCCTGCCACACTACATGTACACAGATTACTATTGTCTGCTCTTAGGCTGGGGATGTAGTTGCGTGGGTAGAGTGTCTGTCTAGTATGCCTAAGGCCCTGGTTTGGATCCGCCAGTCACTATGTGATATGCCTGTAATCCCAGCACTCAAAGCATCAGGATCAGAAAGAAGCTCAAGGCCATCGTAACTACACAGTAAGTTGGAGGCCAGCCTAAGCTACAGGAGACTTTGTCCCCTCCTGCAAAAAGTATTATATGAGGCCTGGATAGATGGCTCAGTGGTTAAGAGCCCTTGCCATTCCTGCATAAGACCTGCATTAGGTTCCCAACATGCTCATGGTGGCTCACAACTGTCTGTACTCCAGCTCCAGGGGATCTAATGTCCTTTTCTGATATCTGTGGGTTACACACACACACACACACACACACACACACACACACACACACACGACGCACATATATACAGATAGGCAAACATTCATGGTCTCTATTCTCTGTTCAAAGAAACAGGCCTGAAGGGCTCATTGAAGCCCAGTGTGATAAATGTAACCACAGGGAATGGATAAGGCATCAACCGGGTTTAGAGGCGTGGAGGCTAACCTGAGCCAACTCAGGGGGAACGGAGACAATCCTAGAGAAAGAGCAGAACTTGCTGGGGTGAGATGAGCGGGGAGAGGACGGAAGATTCCAGGCTCTCATACTGCCTGAGCTAGTATTTCTACAGACAGTGGGGAGAGTAGGTCAAATAGCTGGACAGCAGTGCATATTGTAGAACTTTGAGTGCTCTTAGCCTGGGCCAGTGTTTCCCAGTATTGCTAGCCTACACAGTTACCTGGCGCCTGATTTTAAAAAAAAATCCACCCACATGGAGTTCCCTGCCAGAGGAGAACTGTTTGGAGCATTTGGAGATTAAATGTCTTTCTTTCTTTCTTTCTTTCTTTCTTTCTTTCTCTTTCTTCCTTCCTTCCTTCCTTCCTTTTCTTTTTCTAGCATAAGAATTTGTCCCTTTGTGCCCTAGACAGGGCTAAACACTCACCCAGAGGATTATGTGACTTGGTATTTTCCCCCATGCAGTACGGTGACTATGGCAACAAAAAATATGAGACTACAAAGGCCCACTGCTCTGCGTTCGTTATTTGTTCATTTGCTTTCTGGTGACTTAAGAAGTTTTGTTTTGTGTTCAAGCCAAGCAAAACAAGGAAGCCCCCGCTCACAGTCTTTCGGCCATTTGAGTCATGAGTCTTTCATGATCCCCCCTCAGGAGCTGAGACATATGTGACCACCTTCATGCCAACCCAAGGTGGCAGGAGAGTTAGAGGACACAGTCCCCTACGTACCCACAACTTGCCTCCATCTAAAGGGTCCCTGTACGTGACCAGCCTTCCTGACTCCTTTCATTGCAGAACTCAGCTTTCTACCATTCTGGCCCTGGGAAGCCTGTTTCTAGACCATGTCTCATCCATGATGCAGGTAGGTGTTGTTTTTCTATTGATTTAGCAGCTGCGCCGGAATTCACTGATACTTTAACTACCCTCTGGGCCCCAAGGCCCCACAGCATCTTACCCCCCAAACAGCAGCGTGGTGGACTTTTGGTCCTGCCAGCACCAGTTCAGCCACCGTCGCCAAATGTAGGTTTTAACTAAATCTCTGTCGTTTTATTTACCAATAAAGACTGAGGAGTCCGATGGGGTGAAAACCTGCTAGATCAGAGAGGCCGAGAAGCAACTAGTCGACTCTCCTCTTTGGCCAGAGACCCAGGAAGAAAAGCATCTCTCCACTCGTCCCAAACCAAAAAGACCACAAACCTCTAAGTCCTTCCCTACTCCTTCTTGTGGCTAATACTTGTCAACTAGTTGCTGGCTCTGCCCCCTGATCCAAGGTTAATTTTATTAACTCAGTCTTGGAGCTTCACAGCACGATCAAACATCTGGAACAGATGAGGGTGGGAGATGGCAGCACCGAGTACCAGTAGGTTTAGCTGAATGTGGCCACGAAAGAGCTGAGGCCCTGTGCCCTTGATCTAAGGTGAAGAATGGGTATTCTCTGGCAGTGGAGCTACTGACTGAAGTGGATGTGAGCTGTGTTAGCAATGTAGAGTCACAAGGACACAGGGGGAGCCTGAAGAGTTGCGTGATCTGTAGGGGACTCTAAAACACACAGATGGGTGGAGGGGGTCCAGGTCACAGAGTAGTGGCCTGCTCTGGATACAGTACTAGGGACAAAAGTGGCCCCTGAATGAGACAATAAAAGACAGCCCTACTAGAGGGTATAGAGTAGGATGTGAGAGGGGTGTTGTGTGGTGGCGCACACCTTTAATCCCAGCACTCGGGAGGTAGAGGCAGAGGCAGGCAGATCTTTATGAGATAGAGGCCAGCCTGGTCTACATAGCAAATTCCAGGCCAGCCAGGGATACACAGAGAAACCCTGTCTTGAAAACAAAGAAATGAGTGGGATCTTGAGCACTCAAAGTGCAGAAAGGAAAGAAAAGTCCTGGAATAACAAGACTGACTCATGATATGTTAAAGAGAATGAAAATGTTCTCAAAATAATGTCATTAATATTGAATTCTTCCTCTTGCTAAGCATTATTTTAAATTTTCTATATGCAATCATTTATTGTTTATTTCTCCTCTCTCTCTCTCTCTCTCTCTCTCTCTCTCTCTCTCTCTCTCTCTCTCTTGAGACACAGCCTCGTGCTTCAAGGCTGGCCTCAAACTTGCTACATGTGCTGGCCTTGAACTCCTGATCTTCCCATCTCTACCCTCCCCAATAGTAGGATTGCAAGCATGTGCCACCATGCCCAAGTCCTCGTTTCTTTTTTTAATTGATTTATTTTTATTTTATGTGCATTAGTGTGATGATGTCAGATTCCCTGGAACTGGAGTTACAGACAGTTGTAGGTGCTGGGAATCGAACCCGGGTCCTCTGGAAGAGCAATCAGTGCTCTTAACTGCTGAGCCATCTTTCCAGTCCCAGTCATCACTTCTTAGAGAAACTCCCTGAGGTAACCTGTAGTAGAGGCTTGTCCTGCTTCAGTGTGCCCTGACTGCACGCTTCTGCTCAATGACTGGGCCCAACATGTGGCAGGCTAGAAGGAGGCCCAAAACCACAGAGAAGGGGAATCATGGGCTAAACCCCCTGAAAATGTGAGCCCAAAGAAAGATTTCCTCCCTCAAGTCACTTCTGTGAAATACTCGATCACAGCGATGAGAAAATTAACCCCCGAAAAGTGAATTGTTCCCGTGACTAACCCTAACCACATGGATCTAAGGCCTTTGAAACTGGTTTCTTCTGGGAGTGATGTCAGCAGGGCTCTTCGGGCAATGCTGATGGGAGCTCAGAAGACCAGATGTTGAAACATGGGAAGGAAAGCCTATGCTCACTGAAGCTTTAGATGGGAATGAGAACCCTGGGGAACGGGACTAGAAGCCATTCACGTTACATTCTGGCAAAGAGTTTGTCTGCGTTCTGACCGTGTGAGGTTGACTTTCTTTTATTAATATTTATTCCTTGTTTAAAAAAAAAAGGAAGGAAAGAAGAAACACCAGGCAGGTGGGGAGATAGTTCAGTTGGTAAAGTGACTGTCTTACATACATGAAAACCTGAGTGAAATCCCCAGAATTTGTGTTTTAAAAAAACCCAGGTGTAAGCCTGGTGGTGGAGGCAGAGGCAGGTGGATCTCTGTGAGTTCATGGCCAGCCTTGTCTACACAGCGAGTTCCAGGGCAGCGAAGGCTGCACAGAGATACCCTGTCTTGAAAAACAAACAGAAACAGCCAGATGTGGTGATTTATTCTTGTAATCCCAGGACTGGGGAGGTTGAGACAGGCAGAACCCTGGGGCCAGCTGGCCAGTGAGCCTAGCGTTGGTGAGCCCCAGGCTAATGACAGACCTGTCTCAAAGGAGGTGGACTGTGCTCCTAAGGATGACAACCAAGAATGTCCTCTGGTTTTCATGCACACCCACACATACAGGAATACTCTCTCTCTCTCTCTCTCTCTCTCTCTCTCTCTCTCTCTCTCGCACACACACACACACACACACAATGAATGTCATTATGGTATTCCATACATGTATGTATGTGATGTGCTTTGGCCATATTTACCCTCCAATAATCCTGTCTTATGGCCCTGTGTCCTCCCACGGATCCCCTTCCTCTTCGAAAGCATTCCATTTCTTTCATACTGCTGTTGTTTTTTAAATCTAGGTTCCTCACAGGTGAAAACACGCAGTTCTTGTGTCTCTGAGCCTGGCTCTGTCTGCAGTCATGTGATCCCAGTCAGGTCAGAGCTCACCTCAGACTCACTGTTTCAGCGAGCGTGATTATCTCCGATTCCATCCATTTTCCTGTGGGCGGCACAAAATCTCTTTGTGACATGTCCTCTCTCATTCCCTGCCCCCTCCCAAAGAATATGCATTTGAGCTCCCATTATGTCCTAAGATAGGCAGCGTTCTTACAGGATCATAAATATCAGTCACAGATGTTCACCTTCTCCTAGCAACAAAGCCATTTTCCTCCTTTGATTAGGAACAGAAAAACAAGCAAACAAAACCCTTCAAATACCTACCTATAAGAGAACATTAGCTCAAGAAAGCCTAAATTTGCTTTTCCAAATCTCCGTGTATTCTAATCTAGATATATCTCTTACTTGATGTCAAAGGGCTCCTATGTTTTTCTGCTTGCAAAGGGAGCTCACGATGAAATTATACTGCCCAAATCATATTTTAAGGGACCATAATAAAGACAAAGATGCGTTTCAGATGGCCTCTCCCTGTGTACCCTGCAGTTGACTAAAGCCATGTTATAAAACACTGGAAAGTCCCTCACAGTGTTTTGTACTGTGTTGCTGCAATTGGAAACATGTCAGAATGTGTCACCAATTGACACCAGAAATGTCCAAATAGAGGCTTTCTTAAGCTAATGGGTTTTTTTTTTTTTGTAGGTAGATATTTGAAATAAAAGACTGAGTACCGAGCTATGAAAACTGACCAGGTAGCAACAAAGGAAATGACTAAACGTGAGGACTGGTCCCCAGTGTGGCAAAGCAGAAGCAGGAGGAGCCTCCGAAAGATGGAGCCTCTGCGGCCGGAGTGACTGAGGCTAGTTCTCCTTTGCTCTAAAGGCTGGCCCCACACAGTCTTTCTGCTTTCTCAGCGCCTGTTCCTATGAGTGCTTCTGTCGCGGCCGTCTGCCATGACGTGAGACAGTCAAGAGGCCTCTCTCAGAGCTGAGCCCTTGACAGCACCGTACCCTTGAGAGCTAGTCCTTGACAACACCATATCCTTGAGCCTCCCGAACTGACTTAATTAAACTATGTTTTCTGCATAAATAGCCTTTGCTATTTCCTTGCCATAATGAAAAACTGATCTATGTGAGCCATGCCGTCTTTGAACACGCGACTTCCTTTTACCCTTATAAGAACTCAGTGAAATGTTACTGTCTCCTGTTACAGCTTTAGTATAAAAATGTCCTCACGGACTCATGTGTTAAAAGCCTACTCATCATCCGAGAGCAGTATTTTCAGATGGGGAGGAAGCTGTGGGCGGGATGGCCCAGTTGGACGTGAGTCCCTGGGGGTGAGCTTCAGAACGGTATTTGTCCTGGCCCCTCCCATCTCTTTGCTTCCTGGGCACCACAAGGTTTGTTCCTCCATGCCCCTGCTACCATGATGTTCACCCCCAGATGCCTCTTATGACCCACCAACTGAAATCTGTGAGATTGCAACAGGCCTGGCAGAAATGAAAGATACTTTCTTGCTTTTTTTTTTTTTGGTTTTTCGAGACAGGGTTCTCTGTGGTTTTGGAGCCTGTCCTGGAACTAGCTCTGTAGACCAGGCTGGTCTCGAACTCACAGAGATCCACCTGCCTCTGCCTCCCGAGTGCTGGGATTAAAGGCGTGCGCCACCACTGCCGGGCTGAAAGATACTTTCAATCCGACTGCTGGACCACAGAAACAACAGCCCCCAAAGGGAAGAGAAATCCCCCAGGAATCTTGTGCTGGGAGAAAGAAAGGGCACCAGCCAGAGGGGGAACTTAACTCTGGGTAAGAGATATCAGTTCTAAGAGATGAGACCCAAGCCCAGACAAGGAGGGCTTCATGGTAGATGGGACCACATGGTAGGTGGGGCCACAACTTGACCCTTGCTTAGGTGTGCACATCGTTGGCTCTCTATTTAATCTTCCAGCTCTCTTCAGGACCTCAAAGACGTACTTGGCAGAGTTAGTAGATCTCTTTGTCCCTCTTCCCGACTTGACCACATTGAATAAATCACCTTTCTGTTTTCCATCACTAATTTGTGAATGAAATGGGCACAGGAAAGAAACCCAAAGAGCCGCTGCATGGGTGAAAAATGGAAAAGTTTATTCCAAACTGCCAAGTATGTATCTCAGGAAAACAGAGAGAAGCACTCTGTGTGTGTGTGTGTGTGTGTGTGTGTGTGTGTGTGTGTGTGTGTCTAAATGCCCAATGCTGGGAAAAGGAATTTCTTGGGGGCCTGATAATTAGATTCTTTTAAATATCTTATTGAAAGCTGAGCGGCAGTGGCACACACCTTTAACCCCAGCACTCAGGAGGCAGAGGCAGGTGGATCTCTGTGAGTTTGAGGCTAGCCTGGTCTACAAGAGCTAGTTCTAGGACAGCCAAGGCTACACACACACACACACACACACACACACACACACACACACAAAATCCTATCTTGAAAAACTAAGAAAACATAGCAAAAAGTCTTATTGAGGATGAGTGGTCAAACCTTGGGGCACAGACTGTGATCGCCAATTTCTACAACAAAACCATAAATCTTACTTCCTTTTAAATAATTTCTCTCCACAATAGAGGTCTAACTAAGACATCCATTTTAGAGGAGAAAACTGAGGCACATAGAGCTAAGGAGTGTTCCCCAGTTCAAAATAGTAGGGATGCTGTGGTGGTTAGAATATAATTGGCCCCCATAACCCATAGGGCGTGGCACTATTAGGAGGTGTGGCTTTGTTGGAGGAAGTGTGCCACTGTGGGGGCAGACTTTGAGGTTTCCTATGCTCAGGATACTGCCCAGTGTGTCAGTCGACTTCCTGACATCTGCAATATGTAGGACTCGGATACCTCTGCCTGCACACTGCCATGTTCCCCACTCTGATGATAATGGACTGAACCGCTGAGACTGTAAACAAGCTACCCAAATGAAATGTTTTCTTTATCAGAGTTGCTGTGGTCACTGTGTCTTTTCATAGCAGTAGAAACCCCTAACTAAGACAGATGGCAAGGCAGATTCAAACCTGCCTTGATGCTAGTTTGTGTTTAGTCTTGGTTGAGGCAAAAATATAAGCCTAAGTACCAACCAAATATGAGAGATTCAAACCAAGGATTGAATCTGTACTTTAAAAAATGTACACTTATTTGGGGAAGAGGGTATATGCAATCAACCATGAGTGTGTTGAGGTCAGAGGATAGCTTATGAGAGTTGTTCTCTTTCCAGGTTCCAAGAACCAAATTCAAATTCAGGTTATCAGTCTTGGCAGCAAGTACCTTTACCCACTGAGCCATTTTGCTGACCCCTGAATCTGTATGTTTTAAGAATTTTTTCTTTCTTTTTTATTTTTTGTTTTAGTTTTTTTCAAGACAGGGTTTCTCTGTGTGGCCCTAGCTGTCCTGGAACTCACTCTGTATAGACCAGGTTGGCCTCGAACTCACAACAAAGACTTGCCTGCTTCTACCTCCCAATTGCTGGAATTAAAGGCATGTGCCACCACTGCCCGGTTTTTTCATTTAATTTTTAAAAGCTAAAATCATGAATACAGTGCTAAATGTTTAAATGATACATTCTTCATTTAGTGATATATTTGAATTAAAGCAAAATGCACATAATAGTGTTAGGTCTCAAACTCAGGACAAATGGTTAAGATGCCTATTTAACATATCAAAGTGAACCTGGTCACCAGGTTCTCCCAGCAGCTCTCAGTACCTGTTATAGAGTCATCCTAGCTGGCATACCCCACCTCCTACCCTAAATTCTCCAGCCCAGGCACTGGGCTGGGTCCCTTCCCCCAGCTTCTCTTCCCTGTATAACCCAGCCATTTTGGCTATGCAGGTATTTTTTTTTTTTCGTTTCCCGGCTTGCTCCTGGCCTCTTGTCTTCCAGGTCCCCCCTTTCTCTCTCTGTCTCTCTGTCTCTTGTCCTCTTGCCGCCCCCTCCCCCACACCACCTTTCATGGCCTGGTTGAGTCTGGACTATTCCTCCGGCTATGTTCTCCCTCATAACTACTGTCCACCTTCTTTCTCCTCCACCGCACCTAGAGGTGGCATGTCCTTCTTTGGTTGTTCTCCATTCAGTAGTGGGTGGAATCACCGTCTTACTAATTCGTGAAAGGTTTGTAGTATTCATGACTGAGAGATGAAAGCTGTGTACTCAAATCCATCTCTCTGTCTCTCTCTGTGTGATACATGTGTACATGTTTATGTATGTGTGTGCACATGTGTGCTATATGGGCATGCCTGTGAATGCATATGAGGAGGCCTGAGGCTGATACCAGATGTCTTCCTCTTTGCTGACACCCTATTTTTTGAGATGAGAGCACTCACTGAATAAGGAGTTCGCTGATTGGCTAGACTGGCTGGCCGGCAAATACCTGAGGTTCTGTTTTCCCCTCCCAAAGCTAGGATGAGCCTGTGTCTCCATTCCTGGGTGTTTTTTTTCCTGGGTGCTTTTTTAAAGCACACACCACCCGTGTTTTCCAAATTTAGGTGTTTATGTTTGCACAGCCCCCAAATTCTTAAGGTATCTGTTATATTTGTTTTTTGTGTTTGTGGTTTTTGTTGTTGTTTGGTTTTCAAGTCAGGGTTTCTCTGTGTAACAGCCCTGGTTGTTTTGGAACTCCTTCTGTAGACCAGGCTGGCCTCGACCTCACCAAGATCTACCTGCCTCTGCCTCCCAAGTGGTGGGGTTAAAGGCACGCTCCACCACCACCTGGTTTGTTTGTGTTTTGAGACAGCCTAGGCTGGTCTGCTCAGGCTGGGCAGCTGGGGATGACCTTGAACTTCTGATATTGTGACCTCCACCTCCCAAGTGCTGAGAAGACAAGCGGGGTTGTGTCCACGATTAATAGCTCAAAAACGAGGGCGCGGCCCGCCCAGTTCAAGGGCAGCGGGGCTGGGCACTCCGGTCCGGCGGAAGGGGAAGGCGAGGCTGATCCCCGCGTGGGGGCTGGTCTGCGACGTGGCGGAGGCCGGGAGCCCGAGACCGGGAGCCCGAGACCGGGTCAGAGCTGACCAAAAAGCATTCAGAAGCCAAGCCATGGATCCACCTGCCCGGAAAGAAAAATCCAAAGTTAAAGAACCTGCCTTCAGAGTGGAGAAGGCTAAGCAGAAATCTGCCCAGAAGGAGCTGAAGCAAAGACAAAGAGCAGAGATCTACGCTCTCAACAGAGTCATGACAGAGCTGGAGCAGCAGCAGTTTGACGAGTTCTGTAAGCAAATGCAGCCCCCTGGGGAGTAAGCCCACCAGCTTCCTAGTCTGAGGAACTGGAGCCTCTGGGAACTAAACAAGACTTGCGGAGAACTCTGCACTGAACTTCCTGTAGGTAACTTTCACCACACTGGTTCCTCCTCTCAGAACTGTCCCGGTGCTTGCTGGGTAGACTTTTCATCTGGGACAGCTGTTTTTTTTAAAAGGCCTTTTTTCTACTGTTCAAGAAAAATCATTGTTTCTAGTGAAATCGTGCATCTTCCCTGAAAATAAAATGCAAAATGTTCATTTGTTCTTAAAAAAAAAAGCTGAAAAACGACACTCGGTGGCAGTGGCTGATCCCAGCTCTCAGGAGGCAGAGACAGTCGGATCTCTGACTTTGCAGCCAGTCTGGTCTACAGAACGAGTTCCAGGACAGCCAGAGCTACACAGAGAAATCTTGTCTCAAAACAAAACAAAAGAACTAAATAAATAAAAACTGAAAGATGATAGCTATATACCCAAAGGCAGGCAGGCAGACAAGTGGGCTCTCTCTCTCTCTCTCTCTCTCTCTCTCTCTCTCTCTCCCTCCCTCCCTCCCTCCCTCCCTCCCTCGCGTCCCCCTCCCTCTCTCTCTTCCTTTTTCTGTAAGTGCCTGCACTTATTCAGTGCTGGGGATTGCATGCGCTAGGCAATCACGGTAATAATTGAGCTTCATTTTCAGCTCTATGTTGGTTTCTTTTATTCTGCTTTTCTTTCCCTCCCAGTTTCATTAAGGTGTCACTAACGAGTAGAAACTCTATATATTCTGATATATGTGCACATGCTGATATGATCATCACAGTTAAGCTAGTTGGCATACCCATCATCTCTCCACAGCAAGGTGTCATCAGAAAGCGTCTGATGGCCTTGGTTGAGGCTGCAAGCGTCACTGCTCCTTTATGCTCAATCAGAATGGCTGGTGTTTTGGAGAAAGGACTGACTCACGGGCCTTGTGTAGCCTGACAATCATTTTTTTTCTTTTAAGATGGGTTTCTTTGCAGTTGAGCCAGCATCAGGAGAATAAACTTGCAGGTTCTCTCCACCTTGCCTGTACAGTGTTACAGTTTATAGAAAAGATGAAGCCATAGAAACATAGAGGTCTGATTGTTAGGACGTCATGGGATGCCCTAGAGGAGGTGGGTTTTCTACAAGTCTGGCTCTGGCATCAGAGTTTTGGGTTAGTCTTCCCATCCCATGCATAGAAGTTTTATTGTTAAGTTCCTGCTTATACTTCCGAATCCCCCTTCTTTCTGACCTATTCCTTGCCTTTGAATGATCCGAGGTCTGTGCCATCTATAGACTGGGGTGAGGTTTCCTGAAATATGAAATATGCCTGCACCTGGATTAAATGCCGTGAGCGGAATACAAACAGAAGCCAATGGCAGAAGATAGCCAATCAGGACACGACTGCTTTTTTGTTTTCGGTGTGCGTATTTACAGAGAGAGACAATAGTTTGCATTCTGGGGCTTGAACTCAGGTTTTTAGACTTGTACAGCAAGCGCCTTTAGCCCCTGGTCCATCCCCTCTGCCTTCTCCCTTTTCTTTTGAGGCAGGCTCGCTCACTGAACTAGGAGCTCAGTGTTTTCATTCGGCTGGCTGGCCAGTGAGAGAGTTCCAGAAATCTATTTGTCTCTGCCATCTCAGTGCTGGGTTACAGGCATGCACATACAACACACACATAAAAGGAAGAACTATAATTTAGAAATGGAATGAGTTTAGCTTTCTGGGCAGCGGTGGTGGGTGGTGCATCGGGAGACAGAGGAAGGCAGATCTCTATGAGTTCCAGGTCAGCCTGGTCTACAAAGCAAGTTTCAGGACAGCCAAGGTTGCACACAGAGACCCTGCCTTGAAAGAACAAAAGAAAAGAAAAATGCATTTAGCAGAGTGAGTCACTGTTCCCAATGCCATCTCAAGTGCTGTGTATTTCCTGGACACGGTGTTCTCAGCAGGGGCGCCTGTCAAGTCTGCTTGTCCCTGAAGCTGCTTGTGGGCTCAGCACACGGTGGGGGGAGTCAGGAATTCAAGGCCAGCCTTGAGTACACAGTGATTTTAAAACCCACCTGAGCAACAGGAAAGCCTCTCTCAAAAAAGAAATGAAGACAGAAAGATTCTCTCTGTGTGTGTATGTGTGTGTGTATGTTACAGATGGTCTGTGTTCTACAACATAAAATATTTAGCCAATATTTAATTATTTATGTAAAAATGTAAATAAATAAGCACATGTATTTCATTTGTGTGCAAATTTGCTTTCTTTTTAAATAAATGGTAAAGTCATAAGTATACCAAAGAATCACTTAAAAATGTTTCCTTATTGCCGGGCGGTGGTGGCACACGCCTTTAATCCCAGCACTCGGGAGGCAGAGGCAGGTGGATCTCCGTGAGTTCAGGGCCATCTGGTCTACAAAGCTAGAGAAACCCTGTCTCAGAAAAAAAAAAGTTCCCTTATTTCCTTATTGTTCGTTATCAGTAAAAATTTCCATTTGTATACTTATTTTACATGCCTGTGTAGCTGAGGGGGACAAAGGAATTTATTGGGTGAAAAGGGGTCGAGCGTGGAAACTGTTTAAGAAGCCTTGCCTGGCAGATGGCCACCCCTCCTGTGCTGGGTCCCTTTCCCAGAACCGTGAGCAAATTAAAAACAAAATTGCTGCGGAAGCGCCACCCCCCCCCCTTTTTTCCTTCCCGAGACAGGGTTTCTCTGTAGCTTTGGAGCCTGTTCTGAAACGCACTCTGTAGACCAGGCTGGCCTCGAATTAAAGAGATCCTCCTGTCTCTGCCTCCAGAGTGCTGAAATTAAATGCAGGTGCCACCGCCGCCCGGCTGCGCCACCTTTTTCTTGATGATCTATTCAGAACTAGCTGTTAGTGTTAAACTAGACCCTGGGAAGCATGTATCATTGTTTATGATCAAAGCTTTGACCTTGTTCTTTGATTTTAGAATGGGGGACAAACTCAAAAGAATGTGCATTCTGTTGCATGGCAATTATTGGTAGCAACTTGTGATTTACTTAACGGGAGTTGGTGGAAAGTTTTGGTCTAATTCCTCATTTTCCTCTCAATGCATATATTCATATAATCATGGAAATTGCATAATATAGTTTGAATTGCATAATTACGGAGAGTCGGCTACGTGTGCTAAATCCGGTGCTGTGGAACCTTCATTCCGACTCCTTTCCCAGTTGGAGCACAAAGGACATTTTTCGGTTAATTTCCTTAGTCTGAGCTTTGTTTTCCATCTCTCTAGCATGAAGAGATTGATGTGTTTTCTATGAGATGCTTGTGTTTTCATTTTCAGATTCCAGGCAGTCTGGTAGCTGCAGCCCGGGATTACCTGGCTGGTGGCTTAAATTTCAGCCCATTGCAGACAGCTCTGGATTCCTGTGTCACTGGATGAGATTTCCACCCACTACTTGCTAGCCTCCTCATGATGTACCCCAGCCCCACCCTGAAGAACTCGGTTTCTTTGTGGGTAGTGGCTTCCATGACAAAGCAATATATCCTTCCCCTGGAGAGGCTCTGCCTTCATCCAGGGAGAAGCTGAGGAGCCAGGAGCCTCACACTGCAGGGCAAACAGAGTGGGGGCTGAGCAGAGCTGTTTACCTGGTAGGGCCTCCCATTGGTGCAGAGAATCATTACTCTGGGCAGTCATTTCAAATGGAACTGCATCTGCAGAGCCGAACAGAGCCCTTTAACCTCATTTGCTGGAGGTATTTATTTGTCTGCTCTGACTACAGCCACCGGTTTTTGTTTTTTGTTTTTTTTAAAGAATAGTCGATGTCAAGGTCCTTTGAGCCTAGCATGCAATAAGGAACATCTCTCTCTCTCTCTCTCTCTCTCTCTCTCTCTCTCTCTCTCTCTCTCTCTGTGTGTGTGTGTGTGTGTCACACATACACATTCTCTCTCTGTCACACATACACACTCTCTGTCACACACACACACACACACACACACACACAGAGAGAAATGTAAAACCGAACAACATAACAAACCCCCGTTTATTCTGTGATTCTTGTTTTTCTCTTTTCCTCTCCTGATTAACACAAAGAATTGGCTGGATCTGGGGCCTGGGGCTCAATAGTTAGAGCATTTGCTGAAAATTCACATAGCCCTGGGTTCCACCCACAGCATAGTGGAACATGCTTGTAATCCCAGCATTCAGGAGGAACAGGAATTTAAGGTTCAAGATCAGTCTGGTTTATGAAAGACCCTGTCGATAAAAGGAGGAGGAGGAAGAAGAAAGAGAAAAAGAAATTACTGGTAGTCATTTAAAGGATTTTTTCCCCCTTTCAGACAGAGTCTCACTATGTAGCTGTGGCTAGCACGGAATTCTCTACGTAGACCAGGCTGGTCTCAAACTCACAGAGATCCGCCTGTCTCTGCCTCCCGAGTGCTGGGATTAAAGCATGCGCCACCACACATGCATTAGCTGCACAGATTTGAAAAGCTCCTGCTGAGTTTTTTTTTTTTTTAAGTTTTTTTTACTGTACCTGGAGGGACAGCCGTGGGTGCTGGGAACCGAACTCTTATATTTTTGGTTGTGAGCCTAGCCTTTAACGGCTGAGCCATCCCTCCAGGCCTCCTGCTGAGTTTTGAAGGCAGTCCTAGAAGCAGGGTTTGGAGGTAGTCCTTGGACGTCACATTGCCAAGAGACAGCCGCACGGCCACAACTCCTTTTGCTAGCTCTGCTGTAATTTGCTTCTGTATTTCTGTAGTCAGATTTCTTACATTTTTTCCCTTTCAAATCAATCTATTTCCGACAGAAGCCGACTTCGCTTCCTTCTGTGCCCTCTTCGGATGCCACCTAGTTCACATTGGCTGTGCAGTTCTCTCGGCAGTCATTTTGTCACAGTTGTGTATATCATGGTCCTGGCCCCAAAACAGATGGCACATTCCAAATTGGTAATTTGAGAAGAATCAAATAAGGACTATTCATTAAATGTGGGCAAGACCTAGGGAAACCCCCAGAGACCTGCCTAGTGATACTTAAGGGACTCCACTGGGCCCAGGAGAACCTGGGGACAGAGAACTGTAGAGACGGTTGCCTGACAGTAACTGTAGGTGCTGGCCAAGGCATGGGGCCATACTTAGATGCCCATGCTCTGAACAGAACTGAAAATTGATTTCCCCCAGCTCTCCTCCTCTCCCCTCCATACCTTAGTTATCCTACTAAGGGGAGGGGGGCTAGAAGGCAGAGGCCACGGGAATCTGCTGGCAGCTCCACGAAGTCGGAAGGCCAAGAGAACATCGCCAGTGCTTATGTAACTAGAATTCACAGCTGGACGCATTCAGCATTCTTTCCTTTCTTAAATAGCTTTCGTTTTCCTTGGAGTTAATAATTGGTTCTTTCTCTTTGTTCACTTTCGGTGTCTTGTGTTTCACACTCAGGTTTTTGGCTGTTCTCTCTTTCTTTGTGGCGGAAATTGCTCTGTCTTCAGTCCCAGCCTCCTTTTTCCCTCTCCTGAAGGCTTCTCTTTTAACGGGAGTCTTTTGGTACTGTGCTCACACGTGGGCAGTGGCATCCTGACCTGTGCAGTGGTGTCTAAATGTAGAAAAGGAAAATGGTGTTTCCATAGAGACAGCCATACAAGTCTCCAAGCATCCAACAGTGTGCATCATCGTTCTGACTAGACCAACATCCAACCTTCACATCACTGTGATTCTGTGAACGTGCTTCATTTAGCAGTACCCTCCCTCCCAATTATCTGTTTGCTCACTCAGTCTTTTTCCTGAGATCAATAGTTGCCCATTTTTTTCATTTGTGTGCTTTCGTATATTCTAGTAATTAATCCACCTCCCAATCTTTTATTGCCGTCCAATTCTCTCTTTCCCTCCCTTTCTCTCTCCTCCTTTTCCTTCCTTCCACGCTGCCTTAATTCCTTTCTTTCCTGCTGAGTATGGAACCAGGGCTTCATGCCTATTAAGTCTATATTTACCCCCGAGTTCCATCCCAGCTCTAATGTGTCCTTGAGCTACCCACTTGCACCAGCTTTCCACAGGACCCAGTGCTTCCCTAGAGCTGTCTGCAGTGTTTGCACCCTAGTAGTCTTGGAGTCTCCTTCACTGTCGCTGGGAGGCTGGGAGCGCCCATCACCCCCTCTTCAGTTACAACTCCCGTCTTTTGTTCTCAAGAATTTTTCTTGCTGGAGCAGCTCTGCTGACTCTTGAGAACTAGGCACACGGAAGGAAAATTTTGTTGAGACTGTTTTTCTAAAAATGTTGTTAATTAGTCTCGTTAATGGGTTGTTTTACAGGCCCAGAAATTTAGGTTGCAATTCATTTTTCTTGGCATTTTTAAAGATTTATTTTGTCTTTAGAGATGTGTATAGTGGTGGCACAGGGGGCATGCGCATGTGTGTAGTGCCCACAGAGTCCAGAAGAGAGACCTGGCATTACAGTTAGCTGTAATCCACCGGATGCGGGTGCTGAGAAGCACTCTTAACCACTGAGCCATCAGTCCAGCATGGGTTTTGTTTGTTTGGTGGGCAGGGTGGGGTTTCGAGACAGGGTTTCTCTGTGTAGCCCTGGCTGTCCTGGTGCTCACTTTGTAGACCATGCTAGCCTTGAACTCACAGAAATCCACCTGCCTCTGCCTCCTGAGTGCTGAAATTAAAGGCATGTGCAACCGTGGCCAGGCTCTTCCCCATATTTTGAGAGATTTACTCACTTTTGCTTTCAATCTTACCATTGAGTTTTTCATTTCTTCAAAGCAGCCCATGCTCCCCTCCTCCACCAGGGGACTTTCCCTATTCTTTCGATGTTTTTATGTGGTTGCAATGTCATCTCTTATTTCTCAGAAAATATCAACTGTTGAAGTTGCTACATCTCTCAGTGTAGTCTGTTTCTACCAAATTCTTTTATCCTCAATGTTTTGTGCTCTGTCTTAATTTAGTGCTTTTCCTGAGGTATCTAGTAGTCTTGGGCTGTAAGATCATAACCTAAGAATGGGATTGGAAAAGTCAGATAGGGGCTATTGAGTGGGGTGATAACTGAAACCATTTAGACTACTACACTGGTGTCAGGACAGATTTCTGTCTAGGGCTGTGCTCCTCAGAGACGCAGCTTTCTGGGACGCCGACTGGAAAACTAGTGGTACCTTCCAGTGAACGTCATTGGGAGAAGGCTGGGGGTCACTTCACCCTCAGTTACTCCTTATTCTTGACATAGAATCTCTTGCTTTCCTGGTGGTACACCCCTTTAATTCCATCACTGGGGAGACAGAGGCAGGCAGATCTCTGAGTTCGAGGCCAGCCTGATCTACAGAGCAAGTTCCAGGACAGACTCCAAAGCAACACAGAGAAACCCTGTCTCAAAAAACCAAAACAGTAACAACAAAAAGAATCCCTGGCTGGGTGGTGGTGGCGCACGCCTTTAATCCCAGCACTCGGGAGGCAGAGGCAGGCAGATCTCTGTGAGTTCGAGACCAGCCTGGTCTACAAGAGCTAGTTCCAGGACAGGCTCCAAAATCACAGAGAAACCCTGTCTCGAAAAAAAGGAAAAAGAAAAAAAAAGAATCCCTGGCTCATCTATGCTTAATACTCTCCAGTTGAGAGACAATCCCCTTCCCCCTGCAAGAACACCGCTCAGCATGCGGCAAGAGTCGAGGAAGCCGCTGCCTCGCTGAGGTTGGAAATCTGGATGTCCATGACTCCTGACACCCACACCGTCAATGATTACTGTCTTTTGGCTCTAATCCACCCTTCTGTTTGGCTTTGTACTGACTGGGCGGAGTCTGCCAACCGCATTGATTTTGCTGGCTGGTTCTTGCTCAACTTCACCTATAGGGGGCAGTAGAGGGAAGCAGGCGGGTTGGCAAAGGCTTGGGGGACCTGCTTTCCACTCCAGCCTGCCGCAGCCCAGGCATGCTAAACGCTCCAGCAGCTGCGCCTCCCTGCAGCGACAGTGCAAGGCAGTTTTGCAGTTCTTGAGCGTGCCTTAGCACACACATCCCTGCCCCAGGGACACCTGTACCTGTGCGTGTAACAGCCACCGTGCTGGGGGGAAAACTTGCGGTCCAGTCCTTTGGGATCCTCCTCGACCTAACTGTTAATAATTTCCCCCTCTTTCCTTTGTTCCCCAGCCTTGAGGATGATCTCAGCCTCCTGTGGTTACTGCCTCCATGTTACCTTCTCAGCTCTCTCTCTCTCTCTCTCTCTCTCTCTCTCTCTCTCTCTCTCTCTCAAGAGTATACCTCTTTTTTTTTTAAAAAAAGTTTATTTTATGTGCATTGGTGTGAAGGTGTCAGATTCCCTGGAACTGGAGTTACAGACAGGTGTGAGCTGCCACGTGGGTGCTGGGAATTGAACCCAGGATCTCTGGAAGAGCAGTCAGTGCTCTTAACCACTGAGCCATCTCTCCAGCTCCATCAGAGATCTCTTTGTATGCTTTTAGCTATCTACCTAACAGCTTCATAACTAGTCACTCATTAATTCAACATTAGTTCAGCCTGGGAGTGTCGCTCAGTGGTAGAGCGCTTGCTGGTACATGCAGTTGAGGTGTGAGTTCTATCAGGGCGACTTCCTGTTCAGGAACTCACTGACTTTTGTCTCCAAACTAGATTCAGATCGACCTGTTTGCAATATGGATTCTTATTTTCTAGTTTCACCTACATCCCAGTTTCATAAGTTAGGGTTGCCCCAAATCCTAAGTCTTTCTGGGTCTTAACAGATACCAGCCTTGCTTCCTGGTTCTTTGACCACTTTCAAAAATAGGAGTCAGCCTCTATGGTCTATTTAACCACGTGCTTTGCAGCCTTTTCCAAGGTTCTGCTCTCCCAATCTATTTGACCTTCTAGGCTTTTGTAAAAAAAAAAAAAGAAAGAAAGAAAGGAGGAAGGAAGGAAGGAAAGAAGGAAAATAATCAGTTTACATCAGCATAGTGAAATTTGGTGGAGTGGCTTAGTATTATTATTTTCTTTGAATCAAAAGCATAAAGTCATGGAGGTAATTCCGAGCCAGTGATTCCAGCACTGAGAAGCCAGAGGCAGTGGGTTCCCTGCAAGTTTGAGGACAGCCTGCTACACAGTGAGTTCAAGGCTAGCCAGCACCACATAGTGAGACCATGTCTTAAAAATAAAAATAAAACAGGGAATGGAGAGATGGTTCCGCAGGTAAGAGTGTACCGCTGTCAAAGAGGACCAGAATTTGGTTCTCGGTATCTCTATGTCCAGCTCACAAGTGCCTTGTAGACAGCTCAGAGGGATTTGGTGCCATCTTCTGGCCTCCTGGAGCAAGCGGACATGTGAGCACACAGGCTCTCTACGTCCGCGCCCGCTCCCGTGAGCGCCCGCATAACACACTACACATACACACAAATAAAAGCAAACATTTAAAGATATTTCAAACAAACAAACAAACAAATAAATAAATAATAAACCGGGTGCACACCTTTAATCCCAGCACTTGGGAGGCAGAGACAGGCAGATCTCTGTGAATTTGAGGCCAGCCTGGTCTCCAAGAGCTAGTTCCAGGACAGCCAGGGCTGTTACACAGAGAAACCCTGTCTAGAAAAAACATATAGGTGTGTGTGTGTGTGTGTGTGTTTATAGAGAGAGAGAGCCAGGTGTGGTGGTGTATATCTGTAATCCCAACACTTGCAAGATTGAATCAACAAGATCTTGAGTTTGTGGACAGCCTGAGCTACTCAGCAAGACCCTATCTGAAAACAAACAAACAAACAAAACCCCAGAATAGTTAATTTTCATTTTTCAAAGGAATAACAAGGCTGGGTATGGTGACACATTCCTTTAATTCCAGCACGTGGGAGGCAGAGGCAGGTGGAACACTCAGAATTCAAGACCAGTTAGGTCTACACGCTGACAGCCTGGGCTATGCAGGAAAATCCTGCCTTGAAATAAAGAAATGGATAAATAAAAGGAATGACAACAAACTTGGAAACTATTTCATGACATGTCAGGACAGTGGTCTGCTCCAAGGGAAGAGAGTCGAGGCGAGGCTAAGAGGAAGTGGCTATGGAATATCTACAGACTGTATTTCTCAATCATATAAAGGAGTGTCACAATCATTCTGCGCATGAAAGACGACTGTGCGTGTGAGTGTGTGTGTGTGTGTGTGTGTGTGTGTGTGTGTTAGTCCCAGTCTTTGCCTTCCACCCTGGTAGAAGCAGAACTTGTTTATTGCTCTGTGTCCTATGTCCCGCTAGCAGGTCATGCCTGGGCTTCCAGGATTTTCCTGTCCCCATCTCCCGACTCACAGTCAGGGCACTGTGATTATAGGCATGCACCAGGCCTGCCCCGGGTTCTGGGAATTGAACTTAGGGCCTCATGTTTGCATGGCAAGGATTTACCCACTGAGCCATTTTTACCAAGCCCGAATTTCAGTTTTTGAAAAGGTTAAGCTCAATATCCAACCATTTCCGTTATTTACTTGCACAGTGTATACATTTGATTTTATTCAAATGGGAGTTTGTTTTAGACTGGCCTAGAACTTGTTATGTAGCCCAGGCTGGCCTTGAACTTGCCATCTTCCTGCCTCTACTTCCTAAGTGCTGGGATTTCAGGCATGTGCCACCATGCCTGACTAGGGCTTTTTATTTTGTTTTTGTTTGGATTACATGCATGTGTGTTTGTGTATGCTGTGTATGTACATATGTATGTGGGTTGCCATGACAATATGCACTCATGGAGCCCAGAGGAGGACATCGGGTGTCCTGCTCTAGCACTCCCTACCTCCCACCATAGCCCTGGGGTGGGGATCAGGCATGTGCAGCCATGCCCAGCTAGTTATGTGGGAGCTGGAATTTGAACTCAGGTTTTAATGTTTGCATAGAAACTGCTCTTATCCACGAAGACATTTCTCCAGCCCCTAGAGGTTTGTTTTCCTTACAGGTTCACAGGAAGGCAGTCCAGGAGCAGCACAGCATCTCTTTGGTGTCCTGGGCACTCGGGTTCCTCCCAGCTTTTGTGAGGTCATGCTCACCTTTGGTCTTTGAGCTTTCATGTGGCCGCTTTACTTTTGAGTATTGCCTGCAGGTTCCGAAACGATGGAAAGGACCAGGCGAGGCAGCTAGGTGGGACCCCAGTGGCAAGTTTTCCTGGATGATGCAAATAGCAAGTTTTCTTCCTTCTCGTCCTTCTCGTTAATCATAGCCCTGTCACGGGCCTCTCCCAAATGAGATCTGGAAAGGTGGCAGTGTTACCTGAGCAAGCCACATAAGGAATGAGGCTTGGTAAAGAGACGGCATCTCACTGGAGGGTTTCTACTGCCCTTCTCAGGCCCGGGGAGAAGCAGGGAAGGCTCTGTCTCCCCCCAACACTGTGAGGGGCAAGGTGGGCATTAGGCAGGCGGTTAAAAATGTGTGCTGTCCTGGTTAAGCAAAATGTCTGCTTTCAGCTACAAGCAGATGATATGTCATTAGAATTAGCTTTAAACACATGGCATTTATATGGAGGTTGGCAAGATGGCTCAGGGAGTAAGGCTGCTTGCCACTGAAGCCTGATAGCCTAAGTTTGAACCCTGGAACTCTCACAGTGGAATAAGAAAAACCACTCTTGCAAAGTTGTCCTCTGACGTCCACATGTTCACTCTGGCACACACACTAATTGGACATCCTGGCCTTTGGTACCACATGTATCAGGAGGTGGGGGTTCCAGACTTCATTAAGTCAACATTATCCAGGGCTGTTGCTTTGGGCTTCACATTGGTGTCTTGTGATCACAAAATGGCAGTAGCTACAGTTATCCTCACAAAATGGCATTGAGAAGATGGGCAGAAAACAACAGAAATGTTTCCTGTCTTCTTTCCCATCCTACAAGGGAGCAAACTGCCTCCAAAATTCCCCATGGCACACAGTGCCCTCAGATTTCATCAGCTGCCTTTGGACCACACACCCATAGTCAGATTAACAGACAGGAGTCCTGGAAGCATCCTAGTTGTCTGGGAGTTGGGGTGGGATGGGAGGGAGAAGTAGGTGGCACCTTTTCAAAGAAGGTGATTCTAGGAGAATGGATGTGGACAGGGAACCAACAGTGGCTGCTGGGCTGGATCATTCTAATGGACTGTGACTATTTAAAAAGAAGTGTTAGGGCATCCATTTAGCTGAGAATTGGAAGCAACCGTGATGCTCAACAACAGGTGAATAAGGAAAATATGGTCCATATGCACAATGAAATTTTATTCAGGCATAAAGAAAATGAAGTCATGACATCTCTAGGAAAATGAATGGAACTGGGGATTGTTATGCAAGGCCAAATAAATCAAACTCAGAAAGACAAATAGCATGTGTTTTCACCTATACATGGAATCTAGATTTAAGTGTGTGTGCACGCACGCGTGTATGTGTGTGTGTACATATATAAGTCATAGAACTAGAAAGAAAGGGGAAGACAAGATCTTAGGGGAAAAAAGATAATAGAATGTTGTCTGAGGTTTTCTGTGCTGCTCGGTTCCCACAGTTGTTAAGTCCCAAAGAAATCACACAGAGTCTACATTAGCTATAAACTGATTGGCCCATTAGCTCAGGCTTCTTATTAACTCTTATAACTTATATTAGACCATTATTGTTTCCATGCTAGCCACATGGCTGGGTACCTTTTTCAGCAAGGCAGTCACATCTTGCTTCTTCTGTGGCAGGCTTACAACTGCTGAGGAATGGGCTTCCTTCTTCCCAGAATTCTTCTGTTCTCTTTGACCTGCCTCTACTTCCTGTCTGGTTGTCCTGCCTATACTTCCTGCCTGGCTACTGGCCAGTCAGTGTTTATTTGAAATATGATTGACAGAATACAGACCACTGTCCCACACCAATAGAATACATGTGACACAAGAGTAGAAGAGAGCTATTGGGGAGGAGGAAGGGGACCAGCAGGAGGAGGTATGGATGGGAGACAAGATAGGGCAGGGGAATAGTAAGTACAGAGTACGTATGAAAATGCCACAATAAAATCCCATTACTTTCCATGCTTATTGTAAAACTTAAAGAACAAATAAAGGACTAAGGATGCTTAAACAAAGGAAAAGATGGGAAGAACAATCTTTTGGGCCTCTTTTTCCTGATATATATATATATATATATATATATATATATATATATATATACATGTTGATTGCCTTGGCGGGCTACTTAGTCTAGGGTTAGTAGCCCGCCTGGCGGTTCAGTTATTCCAGGGTCACGGAGAGGCACTACCTGGAAGATATGGGCTAGGAGACAGGAAGAAGGCCATGCAAAGTTTGTCAAAGCCTCCGTTTATTAGGGACGAGATACAACTTTTTATAGGGTAAGGAGTTGGGGGATGGGCACAGGGTTCTGGGCTCTTGCCGCGTGGTTCACGTTGGTCACATGGTCCGAGTTGGTCACGTAGGCAGCAGGTTACCTTCGGTCAGGTCACCTAGGCCAGGAAGTCACAACTAGGAGATGACACACCTAGTTCTCGAGATAGTTTAGAATGCGGGGTGGGTTCCGCTAACAGATAGCTCTCATTAACAGCCAATTTGGGTGTGGGGTAGGCTCTGTCAATAGAACCATTCTTAACACAATTAGGGGTGTGGGGTTCTCTGCAGACTCCCCAGGGTGATGGTTCCTGTAATGATTTTAGGAGGAAATTGGCTCCTGACAGATCCCCCTTTCTTTTATAAAGACAGGCAGCTATTAAATGAAGGGCATCAGGTCAGAGTCCAACCAAGGTATCAGATCTAAAAGAGAAGGGACTGGGACAAGGAGAGACCCTCCTCTCGAATGGTGAAGCAATTTACCTCTCCTGGGAACAGAGGGGTGCCTTAGGATTCTTAGGTCTAGTGGGGACCAGGTCTTTATCCCCCTTACCCGTCCTAGGATTCCCAGTATCCTGTCTTAGGTTGGGGGATTTCCTGCCACAAGTCACCCGTCCTTGGAGCTCCTCAAATGAAAGGTATCTAGCGAGATTTAAACTAAGCAGATCACAGGGAGTCCTGTCTTTGGCCATGTGGAGGGCACTCCTCGTGCCTGGCACCATGCCATGTTGAGCCGGCCAGTACAGCCTCTGTATGGTGTGCTGTTCAGGCGAGGATCCACACTAACTCCCGTCATTGGGCCCCTGTGTCTATCATTAATGAAAAGACTGTGAGTAGCTCCTCAAACAAAATATAATGATATAATTTTGGGCACCAATAACTCCATCTTCCAGACAAGAAGAAAGGGCATTTTCCAAACCCAGTATTCACCTTTTTATCTGGCCTTAGGTATCCTCCTTCCTAAATGCCTACTCCACAATAAGATTATGAGTGCTGCCTGCCAACAATTAGGGCAGTGTAAAAGGGATCTAAATCTAAAATTTTTAACATATGCATTAAACCCAAACACTTTACAGCGTGTGTCACTTTTCCCAACATCTATAAGCAGTTATAAGTATCATTAGATCAATTGCAGTAAGAGCACAGTGACATACATAGTTGTCATCAAATACCACCAGTTCCAGTCTCTGAGCAACAGTGACAGGAACCCTAATCTTTCCCCTTCTTAAGTGAAGAAGCATTAATATTTTAATTAAAATGAGTTTTGTGTCCCAAAGATTAAAACTGTCTGATGTTTAGTCCTGCTCCATTCTGCCTAGGGTATGAATGGTCCTTTTGTCCAACATATCCATGTTATATGTTTTACCCACCCATTAGCTGCTTAGTAGCTATTTTTGTTATGAGACCTACTGCTCGGTACCTCAGTGCTTGGCCCAGTACCTCAGTGCTTGTTTGTGTTCAAGTAAGCCTTGTATAGTAGTCCAAGGTTACATCAGGATGCCTAGGCCATTCACTTCAATTCACCATGTAGACACTGTGGCATTTCATCATCACAAGTAGAAGGATGAGGGGCTAGGAAGGTGGCCCAGCTGATAGAGTGCTTGCACAACATGCAAGGGACTCTGGGATCAACCCCTAACACCAAATAAACCAGGTGTATGTCTCTAATTTAGCCTTCAGAAGATGGAAGCAAGAGGGTTAGGTATTCAAGGTCATCCTCAGCTACATATCAAGTTCGAGAACAGCCTGATCTATGTAAGACCTTACCTTTTAGAAAAAAACGAGTACAGTACAATAAGATATCACCATAGGTGCTTATGCATAGGAGAGAACACAGTACTATCCGCATCAGGAGAGAACACAGTGCTATCCGCATCAGGAGCGAACACAGTGCTATCCGCATCAGGAGAGAACACAGTGCTATCCGCATCAGGAGAGAACACAGTACTATCCGCATCAGGAGAGAACACAGTGCTATCCGCATCAGGAGAGAACACAGTGCTATCCGCATCAGGAGAGAACACAGTGCTATCTGCATCAGGAGAAAACACAATGCTATCCGCATCAGGAGTGAACACAGTGCTTTCTGCTTCAAGGCACCCACAAGGATCTAGTCGCCTTGGCTGCTGATAGTGGGCTTAACAAGGGGTCATTTCAAACTACCTTTTGCTGTCCTCCCTCCTAGTCCTTTATACAGAAAAGAGGCCCTTCCTCAGGTACTAGTCACCTAGCTGCAGGAGAACAAAGACCACAGTGATGTCCTGCCAATAAAAAGGAACAACAGGCCTCTGGATGAGGGAGGCCCAAGCCAGAGGACGGACTTTCTGCTAGGAGCCCCTTGTCTCTAGACTTCTACTTGTCTCCTATAAAAGCTCTTCAACCCTTGACACTTTCTGAGGTGGAGATCTAAGACAGTGTCCACTCTTCTCTTCTTCAAGACAGGCTTTGAATAGGCTCACTGCAACCAACTTCTGTCTCCTGGGTCTTCTGTAGAGCTAAGAGCAGTGCGGGCTTCATGGTTTGGCTAGCACAGAAAGCAAGAACTCCTATCCTGAGCTATATGATCTTCCATGTTCTCACTAAGGAACCAGTGATGGCAAAGGCAGGCAGAGGGTACCCAGCTGCTCCTGGCTAATGAGAGGTGATGATCTGGACTCCAGGGACAGCCCAGCAACTGCCTGGAAACATTTTACACACAACCTGAGCCATTTTCCTTTCTTTCACCCTGAAGTCTGGGCTGCCCAGCACTGCTTTATGTTGGTGGAAGAAAAGGGTGGGGTTTTTTGTTTGTTTGTTTGTTTTTTGAGACAGGGTTTCTCTGTGTAGCCCTGGTTGTTCTGGAACTCACTCTGTAGACCAGGCTGGTCTCGAACTCAGAGATCCACCTGCTTCTGCTTCCAAGTGCTGGGATCAAAGGCATGCACCACCACTGGCTGGCTAAGAAAGGGGTCTTAATGCTTTGTTATTTGGTTGGATTGTTTTTGGCTATTTCTTTGGTTTGGTTTTGAGCCAAAAGGCTCCAATCTAGGTCCCAGGTTTGGAGAATACTCATTTGTTTGGTTTCTAGATGCCCGGATCCAGGTGGGCTATAGCCTTAGAATGTCGCCTTGGAGTATACAGGAGGGGTCTCTGCTCCACTAGGGGGATGAGTTGTTCTGCCATATGTCCTCATGAGATGAGCTAGTTCCACTGTCTGGGGACTTGAACAGCTTTGTAGACATCCCTAGGGTTGTTTGGGGATTCTTGGTGTTTGGTTGATTAGATATTCCTTACACATTGCATGTGCTTTCTCTTTCCCTTCCAGCTGCTGTTATTTTTGCACTGGGCAGGACTGCCAAAGCAAGCAGATCTGCTTCTTTGACAAGCAGTTCCGCTGAGGCCAGAAAGGTCCTTGGCTCTGTCAGCAGTTCTGCCCTGGTTGGCAAAGGCTTAGCCAGAAGCCAGAAATGGGTGAGCCGTAGGCATTGAGTCGTGTCTTTAAAAAAAGAAAGCCAGGCGGCACTGGTGCACGCCTTTAATCCCAGCACTCAGGAGGCAGAGGCAGGCGGATCTCTGTGCTTTCAGGACCAGCCTGGTCCATAGAGTAAGTTCCAGGACAGCCAGGGCTACACAGAAAGACCCTGTCTCAAAAACAAAAATCTTTCTTCTTCAGCACAGCAACCTAGCAAGCACACCGACAAGCTCTGAGATCTCTCTCTCTCTCTCTCTCTCTCTCTCTCTCTCTCTCTCTCTCTCAACAATATGTATGTATGTATGTATGTATGTATGTATGTTGCCTGTGCTTCACATGTATCCCTACAGAGACCAGAAGATCAGACCCCCTGCAAGTGGAGTTAGAGACAGTTGTGAGCCATCATGTGGGTGCTGGGAATTGCATTCATCCTCTGAAGTGCTCTTAACCACTGAGTCATCTCCAGCCCTACGGATGCAGTCAATTACGTACAGACTTTCATAGTCTCAAATACTAAAGTCATTTTGTTTTTGTTAACAAAGGGGGAACTGGAGCCTAGAGCAATGATTTAGACAGGAGGGAATTTAGATGAGTCATTTCCTGTATAGTAAAACTCAGGAGAAAAATAAGATGGTAAAAGCTTTTCCTTTAATCAGGTACTTTCACTCTAGCCCGGTTGCCATGGTGACTGGGGGCCCAGGTCCCATGCATTTAAATAGCCGCTTACTGGTCCAGAGCACTTGTCAGAATTTCGCTTTGGAAATGACCTTTTTCTCCTGCCCTCTTGTGAATCTAAATTGGTTTCTCTTCTTCCACATCATGGCCACCTTGTTTCCTTTAAAAGCGGAAAGTGTAGGGCATGGAGAGATGGCTCAGTGGTTAAGATTACTAATTCTTCTTCCAGAGGACCCAAGTTTGAGTCCCAGGACCCAAGTGGTGGCTCCTAACCACCTGTAACTCTAATTCTAAATGATCTGATACCCTCTTCTAGCCTGTGCAGCTATATACCGACAGCCCTGGCTGGCCTGGACCTCACTCTGTAGACCAGGCTGGCCTCGAACTCACCAAGATCCACCTGCTTCTGCCTCCCTGGTGCTGGGATTAAAGGGGTGTGTCACCATGCCTTGCACTTTTTTTAGATTTTTTTAAAAAAATTGTATGTGTATAAGTGTCTTGCCTGCATTTGTGTGTGTGTGTGCCACGTGTGTGCTGGTGCCTGCCGAGTTCCGGAGAGGACACCGGATGCCCTGGAACTGGAATTTTGAATGGTTGTGAATCACCACATGGGTGCTGGGAAGACACATAAGAGTGTGACCGCCCAGAGGGAGGGTCCTATGAGGCCTTAGGGATAGACTTCCAGGACGGTGAGGGTAGGTAACCCACAGGAACCAGCATCCCCAAGACAGGCTGAATCTACACATGCATACATCCTGGCTTTTCTGTCATCTTTTCTGCAGCGAGGCAGAGAGAAATTGAGAACCTTTTCCCCTCTAGTTCTGGCACATTGTAAATCAATCCATTTCCTAGGTACTTTGGTTTTAAGGGTGGGGAGTGAAGGGCATGGATTGCTGTAAGCCAGAACGATTGATTTCTGGAACATCTTGACCTATTTGATCTGGAAACATGCAGGAAAAAAGCTCCAGGAATTCCCTCCCTAAACAGCCCAAATCCGTTCCAAGCACGGACTCCAGCAGTGGCACAGAAGTAGAGGTGCCTTTATGAAGAAGGGGAATTGAATTGAGAAAGCCTTGGGTTTTTGCTAACCTCAATTGGAACAAGCTGTTTCTAAAAGAGCTGAATGAGTTCTTATGTTCTTAGATTAAATGGGCATTATGACTGCCCTTTGCCCTGCTCATTCAGGGTTCAAGTCTGATTGAGAAAAGGAGTTTCTCATAGTGGGGTCTAAAGGATCAGATTGTCAAGTGGCATTTTAAAACTCTTTTAAAGAGAAATCTCTGACCGGGCGGTGGTGGCATCTGACTTTATCCCAGCACTCAGGAGACAGAGATAGGCAGGTCTCTGTGAGTGCAAGACCAGCCTGGTCTACAGCTTAGCCAGTGCCAGAGCAGCCAAGGCTAGACACACACACACACACACACACACACACACACACACACACACACAGAGAGAGAGAGAGAGAGAGAGAGAGAGAGAGAGAGAGAGAGAGAGAGAGAGAGATTGAGAAAGAGAGAAATTTCCATTTGGATAGACATCTCCCTCTGCTGGAGGAAAAACAAATACAAATAGGAGAAATTTTAAAAAGAAAAGGAAAGGTTATTGTTCAAGCCTACGTAAACAGGCTGGAGAGATGGTTTAGAGATTAAGAGGTTAAAATTGCTCTTCCAGAGGCCCTGAGTTAAATTCTCAGCAACCACATGATGGCTCACAACCATCTGTAGTGTGATCTGGTGCCCTCTTCTAGCCCACAGACAGACATGTAGGAGGAACACCGTATACATAATAAATAAATCTTTTTTTTTTTTAAAAAGCCTACATAACCAGCCTCCCTTTTCACCTTGCTGGGTCTTTTACTTAGCCTTTCTTTCAATGGTGGTCAAGTTAAAATCTGTATCGTGTGTGTGTGTGTGTGTGTGTGTGTGTGTGTGAGAGAGAGAGAGAGAGAGAGAGAGAAAGAGAGAGAGAGAGAGAGAGAGAGAGAGAGAGAGAGAGAGAGAGACTGGGGGTTGGAATGAGGGTTTCTGAGCTATATTTCAGTGTTTGCAAACTTTTGTTTTTTATATATTTTAAAATAAAAACCTGTATCTTGGATACCAATTTCTATTGTGCTTCTGCTGAGTCATGCTTTCTTTTTATTTCTTCATGAATTGCTTGTTTATTTGCTTTGGTTATTTTGAAATAGAGTGGTCTTGACTTCCTGAGCCTCCTATCTCCACCTCCCAAGGGCTAAGGTTTGATACAAAGCTTACCTCACCAGCTCATGCCATGTGTTCAAATACTTGGTCCCTGCTGGTGGTCCCTGCTGGTGGCACTCTTCCAGAGAGTTTTGAAACCTTTAAGAGGTTGAGCCTCGTTTGACAAAATGAATAACTGGGGCTGGCCTTGAGGGATGGAGGGAGGGAGAGAGATATGGGTGGGGGGAAGAGGAACAAGATGTGTGTAGGATTGAACTCAGGTCCACTGGAAGAACACCAAGTGCTGAGCCATCCTTCCAGTCCCCAGAAGATAACTTGGGGGAATCAATTCTTTACTTCCGTCATGAACTCTGAGGATCAAATTCAAGCCATTAGGATGGTGTGGCAAATGCTTCCACCCACTGAGCCACTTACAGGACCAATTTTGAGGTTGTAGAGCCAGCCCAGCCTACCCATGGTTTCCTGACTACAGACAGCGTGAGCAGCGGCCTCTTGGTGTCGGAGGCTGCTTGTTCATCCCCAGCCACCCAGACGGAAATAATCACTCAGAAACTATATTAATTAAATCACTGCTTGGCCAATCACTTAAGCATATTGTTAGCTAGCTCTTATAGCATAAATTAACCCATTTCTATTAATCTGTGTATTACCAGGAGGTTGTGGTTTACCGGCAAGGTTCGGGTGTCCGGCGGCTACATGGCATCTCACTGACTCCACCTACTTTCTCCCACCATTCAGTTTAGTGTCATACCCCCCCCCGCCCCCAGCTCTATTCTGCCCTATCACAGGCCAAAGCAGCTTCTTTATTCATTAACCCAATAAAAATAACACATATACAGAAGGACTTCCCACATCAGCCTCCAGCTCTTCCTGCCACGTTTTTTTTCATAACCTCCATTGCCTCAAATTGTCAGTGCAAAGAGACCTTTCCTCCCTTATGTTGTTTCTTGTCTGGTATTTTGTCAGAGCAATGACAGGAGTTACTGATTCGCCTAATAAGAGTCAGTAACTGTGGACATGTAGCTTTAGGTTTCAGAATTGATTAAGAGATGTTCTAAAAAAAATGTGAGGGATGGTGGCCAAGATCTGTATCCCGGCACTTAGGAGCAAAAGCAGAATTATGAAGTATAAGACCAGCCTGGACATCGTGAGTTCCAGCCTAATATGGCATACAGTGTGATCTGTGGCCAAACAAAACAAGATCCGGACATACTCCAACAGGCCTATAATCCCAGCAGACAGAGGATGAAGATTTCAAGACCTGCTGGCTGTGCTGGTACATGTCTTTAAGCCCAGCACTCCAGAGGCAGAGACAAATGGATCTCTGTGAGTTCAAGGCCAGCCTGATCTACAAAGTGAGTTTCAGGACAGACTCCAGAGCTACACAGAGAAACCCTGTCCCGAAAACAAAATAAAACAAAACAAAAAACAAAACACCAAACAAACAAACGATTTCAAGAGCAGCCTTGGCTACATGAGACCCTGTCTCAGAGACAATAAACGAACACCCCCCTCCCACAGGTGCCACACATTTCTCCCCCCACAGGTGGCTGACATGGGATGCACTATGCAAATCAAACTGGCCTAGTACTCATAGAGCTGACCGGCCAGCCGTGCCTCCCCAGTACTTGCATTAAAGGCACGAGCCGCCATGCCTAGCTCACATCAAAACCCATTTTAAATTGACAAATGATGGCTGGAGGGGTGGCTCAGTGGTTAAGAGTACTTGCCCTTGCAGAGGACCCATGTTTGGAGTCCAGCACCCACATCCTGCCGCACCCACTTATTGATTCCTAACTCCAGTTTCAGGGAATGTGAAGGCTCTTCTCCCTTCTGAGGGCACCAGGCATGCGTGTGTGTGTGTGTGTGTGTGTGTGTGTATGTATGTATGCAGTATACATGCAGAGAAAACATACATGCAGGCAAAGCATACACATAAAATAAAATAGGAAAATAAATGTCAGGAATGGTGGCACACACTTTTAATCCCAACACTAGGAAGGCGAAAGCAGGCAGATCTCTGAATTTAAGGCCAGTCTGGTCTACGGAGTGAGTTCCAGGAGAGCCAGAACTACACAGCAAGACCCTGTTGTCCTATTTGTTTGGTTTTGGTGTTTGGCTTTTTTTAATTTTTAAAATGACTTATTGATTGATTTTGTGTGCATTGCTGTTTTCCTGCATGTATGTCTGTGTGAAGGTGTCAGATCTCCTGGAACTAAAGTTACAGACAGTTGTGGGAACCTAGATCCTCTGGAAGAACAGCCAGCGCTCTGAGTCACCTCTCTGGCCCCTGTTTTTGGTGTTTTGAGACAAGGATTCTCTGAAGTCTTGGAACTCGCTCTGTAGACCAGGCTGGCTTTGAACTCACAGAGATCCATCTGCTTCTGCCTCCCAAGTGCTGGGATTAAAGGCATGTGCCACCACACCCATGGGCAAGACTCTATTTTAATTAACTAATTAATTAGGTCCGCTTTAAAACAGTAAATTTTGTGGTCCTTAAGGCTGGGCATCTCAACAGTTAGATGTCTGTGTCACTCTGAGCAGCTAACAATTACTCGTTGCTCAGTTCACAAGGCAGGGAGCCCCAGCAGTCCCAAGTGGACACTGGAAGCTTGGAAGGCTCCTGGACAGGCTTGGTCTTTAGTCTAGGAACCTGGAAATGCTAGTTCTGCTATGTTGTGTTTTGCCTGCATGTATGTCTGTGCACCATATGTGTGCCTGGTTTCCATAGAGGCAAGTAAAGGGCATTGGATCACCTCGAACAGAGAGTTGTGAACTACCATGTGGGTTCTTGGAATCAAACCCACGTCCTCTAGAAGAACAGTCAGTGCTCCTAAGCACTGAGCTATCTCTCTTCCCCTATAATTTTTTAAAGGTGAGATAGAATAGAAATTTTTTTAAAATGTGTAGCCCAGGCTGGCCTCGAGCTCGTGATCCTCCTGCCTCTGACTCCTTCAGCAAATCCTACCGGCATGCACCACCACAACCGGCTAGAATAGAAATTTAAGGGAACCATAAGAAAGGAAGCGCCTCTCACTCCTTGGGAACTGGTTTAAGTTGCTCACTGGCTGAGTGTCAAGAATTTCACCACAGCTAACCAAACTGCCTGCAAATTTTCAGTAACAAGATTAGGAACCACGCTTACAGTCAAAACATGGGTCTGGAACTCAGTGTGACCCAGATATGCTGAAAATTTTCTGGCTATTTTTCACTTCTGATTTTATCTTACTGCTGCTTCTTTCTTGTCTATAAACGTGTGCAAGGCCCTTCAATGTAACCATATGATTTCATTTGTGAAAGAAAAATCTTTTGTGAGTATACTAATGTCCCTTTCCTAGTAAACCCTAACTTTGATTCATACGTACCCTGAAATCCTTTTCCATGCCCCAAGTCAAGAACCAGCCTGCAGCTACAAATGTAGCTCAGTGGTAAAGTGCCTGCCGACTATTCACAAGTCCCTGGGTTTGATCCCTAGTACTGCCAAGAAAGGAAGCCGGGTAAACTGCAGGAGGTGTTTGCCTGTCTAGTTATTGCTTGGATTCTTTCTGTTTGTTTGTTTCTCTGTGTAGCCATGGTTGTCCTGGAACTCACTCTGTAGACCAGGCTGGTCTCGAACTCACAGAGATCCGCCTGCCTCTGCTTCCAGAGTGCTGGGATTCAAGGCGTGCACCACCACCGCCCACCTGGTACTCTCTCTCTTCAATCTTATGCAATTTTAGACTGGCCTCATATGTATCCAGTGATAACTTTGGACTTCAGGTCCTCCTGCCTCTACCTCCAAAGTGCTAGAGCAATGGCATGTACCACCCCACCTGGTTTTTCTGTAGTGCCAGGGACCAAGTCCAGAGCTTTCCTCATGCTAGGCAAGCATTCTACCAAGTCACCCATAACCCTAACCCTGATCATTTCATTTTTGCAAGGAAGCATCCTGGGTGAAGGGCTGGTAAGATGGCTCAGTGGGTAAGGACGAATGTTGCCAAAGTCTGACCACCTGAATCCAACTTGAGTTCCATCCCTGGGACCCACGTGGTACAAGGAGAGAACCAGCTCCCGAAAGTTGTCCTCTGGCCTCCACACGCAAATATATATATTGGTTTTTCGAGACAGGGTTTCTCTGTAGCTTTGGAGCCTGTCCTGGAACTAGCTCTTGTAGACCAGGCTGGTCTCGAACTTACAGAGATCCGCCTGCTTCTGCCTCTCAAGTGCTGGGATTAAAGGCATGCGCCACTACCGCCTGGCGCAAATATATTTTTAAATTATTTTCAGTATCTGGGTGCTTTGCCTGTATCTATCACAGCACTTTTTGCATGGTCCACAAAGAGGCCAGAAGAGAATGTTAGGTCCCCTAGAACTGAAATTACAGTTAGTTGTGTCCTACAATATGGGTGCTAGGAATCAAACCTGGATCCTCTGGAAGAGTAACCAGAACTCTTAACTCCTAAGCCATCTCTCTAGTCCCATAAATAAATAAATAATTTTAATGTTTTTTTTAATTTACTATGTATACAATATTCTGCCTGCAAGTATGCCTGCACACCAGAATAGGACACCAGATCTCATTACAGATGGTTGTGAGCTACCATGTAGTTGCTGGGAATTGAATTCAGGACCTCTGGAAGAGCAGGTAGTGCTCTTAACCTCTGAGCCATCTCTCCAGTTCATAAATAATTTTTTTGGCTTTTTTTTGGCAAATATATATATTTGGCAAATATATATATTGGTTTTTCGAGACAGGGTTTCTCTGTAGCTTTGGAGCCTGTCCTGGAACTAGCTCTTGTGGACCAGGCTGGCCTCGAACTCACGGAGATCCACCTGCCTCTGCGTCCGAGTGTTGGGATTAAAGGCGTGTGCCACCATCGCCCGGCTAAATAAATATTTTTAAAAAGTTAAAAGATATTTTCTTCTAATCCTGGCTGTTCATATCTCTCAGACATGTTGTGTCTTTAATAATGCTTAGTGCACATGGGATTTATAGTTTTGACAATGGACGTGACACACACTTAGAGTTCTTCTGTGAGACTGCACTGCGTGCAGTATAGGCTAATTGTACAGAGCTTACAATGAAGTGTTACTGAGACCTTGTCAGGATTCTTAAATGAAGGAAACCTAATTTTACTTGGTCTTTTCTTATCCCAGGCCTAAAGTAGGCCAAAAGAAATGACAGTCTTTCAAATATATGGGAAGAATGTGTGCGTGCTGATTTCTGGGACCACATCATCTGTTATAATCTAAGCATTCTGTTTTCTTGTTGTCTAAATTGATCATACCACCCTCCAGAACTTTCAGCATATGTGTCTTTTGTGTATGACTTTAAGCACATTCTGTTTAAAACCTATATTTTTAAATGGATATAATTTAATTATTATTATTATTATTTTTTTTTTCGAGACAGGGTTTCTCTGTGTAACAGTCCTGGCTGTCCTGGAACTAGCTCTTGTAGACCAGGCTGGCCTTGAACTCACAGAGATCCACCTACCTCTGCCTCCCGAGTGCTGGGATTAAAGCCTGGCTCCTATAATTTAATTTTTAGAAAAGATTTATTTTATGTATGTGTTTGCCTGCATGTATATATGTACAGTATATGTGTACCTGGTGCCCCAGAAGTCAGAGGAAGGTGTTAGATCTCCAGGAACTGTAGGTATGGATGGATATAAGCCACCCTATTAGTACTGGGAGTCAAACCTGGGCCTTTGCAAGAGCAGCAAGTACTATTAACTGCTAAGCCATCTTTCCAGCCCTGAAATTGGCCAAATTTAAAGGTTACCTAGAGCCAGGGAGACAGCTCAGTCAGTAAATTGCTTACTACACACAGGATAGGACTTGAGTTTGATCCCCAGAACCCGCATTTAAAAAAAAAGTCAGGCAGGGTAACATGGGCTTGTAATCCCACCACTGGGGGCTGGGGAGGCAAAGACAAGAGGGTCCCTTGGTTTGTTGGTCCTCAATATGGCCAGCTGTTTCATGACCGATCCTGTCTGCTGCCCAGACTTCCCCACCATCCACCCCACCATGATAAACTGCATTCTCAAAGTGTGAGCCAAAAGAAACCTTTTCTTCCTTGTTTCTTGTCAGATATTTGGTTATAGCAATGAAACAAACTAGTACAGCCATTATTACAGATGGATTTATTATGTACTACACAGCAAGACGTTACATGGGACCTTCCCAGTTCTGACCGTAGTAGTGCAAGAGAAACCATACCAGACAGCGAGTGTGAACAGGTCCACCATGGTAGACGTCATAACAAACGTGCTTGAAGACTCTGGGATGCCCTCCATAGTTCTGAGTATAAAAGAATGTGGAGACGGAGCCTAAGGGATGAGGATTTTGTAGCAGAGGTCTTGTTGTGGTAGAGCCAGATGCCTCCTAACCTCAGTCATCATGAATGTGTGAAGGGGACCTCTCAGATTGTCATGTGTTTCTTGCCTTGGGTAGAACCGGAACTTCAGAAGACAGCCAGGACAGGGAAATAGATACGTGGGCAGCAGCCGGCCCTCAGTGAGCAAGCTACAGGGAAGACGGTCAAGCTCAAGCCCGCTTTCATTAACCTTTCTGGAAATACAAGATGCATATCAAAGTGGGTGCAAAGAAGAGGCCTGCAGTCTGATGACATTTTATAAAAAGATTTATCTATCTATTTATTTATTTATTATGTGTACAATGTTCTGCCTGCATGTATGCCTGATCACCAGGGCACTAGATCTCATTTCAAATGGTTGTAAGTGACCAGGGAACCATTATCTTAACTTTGTTTTTTTTGAGACAGGTTTCTCTGTGTGTATCCCTGGCTGTCCTGGAACCTAGAACTCACTTTGTAGACCAGGCTGGCCTCGAGCTCATAGAGATCCACTCCACCTGCCTCTGCCTCTCAAATGCTGGGAATAAAGGTGTGCACCACTACCACCCAGCCATTATCCTAACTTCTAAAAGCACAAATTAGTTTTCCTTCCTTTTCTTTTCTATTTTTTAATTTTCTTTTTCTTTTTGAGTGTGTGTGTATGTATTTTAGTGGTGTTAAGGAGCAAACCGTTGGTTGCATGTATGTTGGAGTATTGTTCTACCACCAAGTATGTTATCTGGAACTTTCTTTTTTTGTTGTTTTTTGTTTTTTGAGACAGGGTTTCTCTGTGTTGCTTTGGAGCCTGTCCTGGAACTAGCTCTGTAGACCAGGCTGGTCTCGAACTCAGAGAGATCCACCTGCCTCTGCCTCCCAAGTGCTGGGATTAAAGACGTGCGCCACCACTGCCCAGCTACATCTGGAACTTTCTGTGTAGACCAAGTATCCTGGGTAATTTGTTGTCACCTTGACACAAACTAGCATCATTACAGGGAACTCTTTTTTTTAATTATTAATTTCTGTCTCCTCCCCACCTTACAAGGAACTCTTAAAAAAAATACCTCAGCTGGGAGGTGGTGGCACATGCCTATCAATCCCAGCATTCAGGAGGCAGAAGCAGGCAAATCTCTGAGTTTGAAGCCAACCCTAAGATAGGGAAGGCTATACAGAGAAACCCTGTCTCAAACAAACAAACAAACCCCAAAACCAAAACAGAAAACCCCCACTTCAGGCAGGCATCTTCTTAATTAATGACGGGTGGGAGGAGGTCTCCAGTCCATATGGGCAGTGCCACTCTTTGGCATGTGGTCCTGGGCTGTGTAAGAAAGCAGACTGAGCTGGGAGGCGGTGGCACATGCTTTTAATTCAGCACTCAGGAAGCACAGGCAGGAAAATCTCTGTGAGTTCGAGACCAGCCTGGTCTACAGAGTGAGTTCCAGGACAGGCTCCAAAGCTACAGAGAGAAACCCTGTCTTGAAAACCAAAAGAAAACAAAGTGTTCTCCCACAGACTCTGATTTAGCTAAGGCCTCCAGGTTCCTGTCTTGAGCCCTGCCCCAGATCCTATCATTATGGAGTGTGATCTGAGAGTTATGAGATAATAGAGAGAGACCCTTGTCATGCTGTTTATCACAACAGCGGAGAAGCAACCAGAAGACTCTCCATCTAACTTGGAGCCAGAGTCTCTTGCTAAGTCTGAAGCTCTTGGCTTGGGCTCAATCAGCGGGCCAGCAATATCCAGGGACTCTCCTAGCTCTTGTTTTCTCAGTGCTTGGATTATAGAAAAAATTGCTGCTCTTCCTGATTTTTTTTTTAACATGGATTTGGGGACTTGGGAGTGCATGGCCTGTTTGCATGGCAAGCGCGTTACTGACTGAACCCTGTTCTTTACATAAATGGAATCTTGGGTTCTTGCACTGTTTAGAACCGGGCTGCATTTCCTCAGCCCTGGATGGACGAGCTCCATATTGGTGCATACAGCTGTATGTTGTTCAATTTCTCATCTGTTGTACCATCCCGCTGTGGGAATATACCATGGTTTATCTGTTCTGCTACTGACAGACACTTAAGTAGTGCCCTGCGTCTCTCAAAGCACATATGACAGAAAAACTTGTCCAGTGCAGAGACATTGGAAGATTGGTCAGAATCAAGTCACGAAGGCTCAGCCCTCAGGGATAGATTGATGCTGTTACCATGGTATTAGATTAGTTACTATGGGGGAGCCTGTTATAAAAGCCAAGTTTAAGCTTCTCTTCAAAAATATTTTTATTGTTTTCAAATATTACTTATAAAATGAATTTTATTATTGTGCGTTGTGCTTAGAAGTGGGCTGGTGACGGCAAGAAAAGGGCACCAGAGTCCCTGGAACTAGGGTCTCAGGCAGCTGTGACCCACAAACCCGAGCGCCTGCAACTAAACTCTGGAAGAGCAGTGCTCCCTCGTAGCCAGGGAGCACTCCCCCCAGCCCCAATCTCTCTGGTGGCTTTTGTCCTTCTGCTTTCTGCCATGGAAGAGCAGGACAGGAAGGTCCTCGGCAGGCACCTTTCATACTGGACTTCCCTTCCAGGATTGACAGAAATCTCTTTCTTTTTTTTCTTTTCTTTTAAAAAAATACCCAGACTGTGATATTCTGTTGTGGCAACATACAATGAACAAAGGCAGGTAGTGTCTGATGGGGGCTGTTAGTACTTACTTAAAAATTAGCTTATTTTCTGGGCATAGTGGTACGTGCCTTTAATCCCAGCATTTTGGGAAGCAGAGGCAGGGGGATCTCTGTGTGTTTGAGGCCAACCTCATCTACATAGTGAGTTCCAGGACAGTAGGGCTGTGTAGAGAAACCCTGTCTTGGAAAAGAAAGAAAGTAGTGGGTTTGAAGGTCATTGCGGATGACCTTCACTACTCCTCGGCTTCAGGCCCCCGCCTCCTGTGTTTCCTGGAATACACTAGTTTTAAGGAGAGAGGAGCATCACAATCGCCCCTCCACAGAATCTGAAATGTCACGTGAAAAGAGAGAGAATAATGCCCCTGTGCACGATTTGTATTTCATTCACGTGGGTGCACGCTCATGTGTGCCTCACAGTAGGGGTTACAGGCGTCTGCCTCCTAACCCAGTTTTTATATGGGTTCTGGGGATCTGAACTCAAGTCCTCATGCTTGTGCAATAAACACCTTATCCACTGAATCATCTCCTCAGCCCCAAGATTTAAAATGCCTTAACCTTAGAGACATTAGGGCTTTGGTGAGGCCCATCAAGGGAAGGCTACTTCTTCCTGGTAAAATATGACTACTATTTTTGAAAGACCCCCGGAGTGGGAAGACTCTTACTCAAGTCTCGGGATAACACTATCCCCCCACCCCACCCCAGTAACTCACGAGAGACCGTTCTTGCTGCAATCACACGAGGTTTATTGACAGGACAGGAACCAGTGCACTGGGCCCGAAACTCATTTCCCACGCAGGGGTAGAGGAGTTCCACCCCAAGTAGCTGGGAGAAAGGGTATTTAGGGGAAGAAACCACAGCCCAAAGCGGGTAGGGAGGGCATCATTGGAAAATTCCGAAAATACCAGTGATCATTGGAAAATTCTGAAAATACCAGCGATAATCACAAGGGGGTAACTCCCCGTTTCTCAAGATTATTCTCAAGGTTATAAGCTAACTTTATGGTCAGCTAGTTCCTGGAACAGAGTCACTGAACCGGCTAACCTAGAGTTTTGGTTCTTCTCTTCCTGATAGATTTTTGGCTCATTTTTCCTGCTAGATTTTTGGTTCTATTCTTTCTGCTAGAGGGGTCTGGATTTTAACAGATTTAGTTATGTTGTAAATTTTTTTCTTTCTTTGATTCTTTTTAACTTATTCTGTTACATGAGTTTTGGTTAAAAGAATGGGATGGATCTAGCCCTGGATAGAGATACAAAATTTTGAACTGTCAGGAAGATTATAGGATTACTATCTAGCTTTCTGATAAAGAACAAAGGCACCTTGTCCCCTCCCCTAAGAATTAATCCAAATGGGGCTGTCAATCATCTGGACAGGAAACTGCTCTGCAGAGAACTGTCTGAGAAATTTTCCAATAGTTTGAAACTTGCGCGGCAACATATGGCTCTGGATGATGGTCTCTGGCCCTCTTCCTCTCCCATACTGGGAAAGTGTCTACCTTCACAATGGTCCAATTTTAGTCAGTGCCCACTATCACCCTTGAGTGTGCCCCATGCAGTTCCTGTCTCTTCCGAATTCATCAGACAGAGAATAGAGGAACTGGAAAGAGCAGAGGGAGACCCATGCAGATTCTCAAACAGGAAGTGTTATGGAGACTTCTGGTCAATGGAACCCCTGGCTTTTGGTAAACACGTGGAGAGAGGGGGATTGCAGGGTCATGGTACTGCTGACAAGAGCCAAGGAACAGGCCCTGTGCACATTAACCTTACTCCGGCAGAGCAGCCACCCCAGCTCTGCATGGGTGCTAGGAAGGATGAAGGACTGGACACCTGCTTCTTCCCGACCAATTCTCTGGCTTGGTTGTGACCTTGTGAAGGTTGTCCTCTCCCGCTCTGAGCCTCACTTCAATGCTCCTTTCTGCCTTGAGCTGCTGCTTTAAGAGGTCTGAAGAGGGCATCAGATGCCCTGGAGCTGGAGTTACGGTCTTTGTTAGCCACCCAACATGGGATCCAAACGCAGTTCCTCTGTAAGAGCAGAACATGATCTTAGCCCTGAGCTTCTTTCCAGCCGGCCTTGAGTTCTAACAGCCCATATTATAAGCATCCATATTGTAAACACCTGCCCTTCTTATTGTCCCTATCAGCACAGTGGGCCACTGGACAACTAAAGTTTTCCCACTTGATTTTTCTACAGAAACATCTGCCTTTTTGCACTCACTGGTACATGTAAAGAGGATTAAATTGGTGCCTTAAAATTCACAACATGCCCCCCCACACACTACAGGTGGATTAATGGGTAAAGGTGCTTGCTACCAGGTCCAACAAGCTGAATTTTATCCCCAGGCCCCACATGGGCGAGAACTAACACCCACAAGTTGCCCTTTGTGGCATGAATGTACCTACATATATACACACAAAATAAATAAATGTACTTTTAAAAAACTGAAATACAATTAACATGGTAGGGGGCTGGGGAGATGGTCCAGTGGCTATGCTTCCAGAGGATGGGGACAGATGGCACATGGCATCTTACAGCCCCAGGAGATCTGACACCTTCTTCTGTCCACATATGTGCACCGACACACATGCAGGCAAAACACCCATACACATTAAAATAAATAAATAAATGCCAGGTGCTTATTTTTAAAACTTTTCACGGTGCATACATGTGCTTGCTCAGATATAGCTGTTATGCATTGTACCAGCCTTGTGAGAAAACCCATACCCATTCTTGTCACAAGCTGATGTCTGAGGCACAGAGCCAGGGTCATTCCACGTATTATACATTTACTGTCTCACTGCCTTATCAGACGATGTTCAGTAATTAAAGATTTCAGCGCAGACCCGAGATGCTTTCTCTTCATCTGGGAACTTGTCTTATCATTTGTATTCAAAGGTTAAATATAGAAGAAGGGGGAAAAAGACTCCAGACATTATGCAGTCATTGTCTGGAACGGCATTATATTTCAACAGGATATTATCACTAAGCAAAGAGAAATGATTCTTCCCGGGTAGGACATGATTGCAAAGAGCGGAGTTGTTCAAGCAATCAGAAATCACGTCATGTGGTGAATGAGGGCTTTGCTATTCTATTGTTCATTTAAAATGTAAGGCTGCTGAGAGAAAAGGGCTGGAAACAGCAAGAGATGTAGTCACGAGATCATTTTTTCCCCAGGAAATTCTGGAGTTCTCCTGAAGTACCCAATCTGACATTAGCCAGGAGCAACCTTGGTTCCTTGAATTCCCTGTCTTTAGCTGTACCCTCACCCCATTTCCAAGGGGCTTTCATGGGAACTGACAAGGGAGAAACGGTGGCTTTCCAAAAATTTGTTAGGAAATCTGTCTTAGAATTCAGACCCGATTTTCTTCAGTTCTCTGCCTGGCTTTTGTTCTCAAGCAGGCCACTTGAGCCCCTGTCACCAATGGGAAGGGAGAGTTTGCTATCGTTGACAGTGAAGAGGCTGGTCACTGGTCACCTCCACCTGAGATGCCATCTTGGAGGAACACAAACACAGTCTTCCTCCTGCTCCCTCCCTCCCCTCCTCCCACTGTGCAGAAGATGGCTGCCTATAGTGAGGAGAGGAAAAGAAGGTCTGAGGTATCCGGAAGGCTATGAGCAGAGCTGGGGACTTCCCAGCACTAATAGAAAGAGAAAGGGAAAAGTGGCGGGTTGGCCCAACAATGAGAATGGGGGTGGGGCAGAGCAGGGAACATTTACAGTGTCAGCTGCCATCAGGAGGAAAGCCCAGCTCTTCCCTTCCTGTCTCTCTCCCAAAGAGGCAGCTTCTGCCTCTCTCCCTTCTCCCCACCCTCTCTGTTTCTCTCTCTGCTCTTTTTCTTTCTCCTGTTTCCCTTCTATAACCCACTAAATAAATATTCAACCTCACTCTGCCTATGGGACACTGGCAATGGAGTGGTTGGTAATAACTGAGATACTCTCCAAGTTAATGTACAAATTGCTGGTTTAACATTTTACTGAAACCTACCTAACCCTGTTCTTATCTTGAAACAAATCCTCGCTGGATATTTAAGGCATACACAAGGAATACAAAACAATACAGCAAACATCTGTCTTCAGACAGAAAATAGGCCCTGGGGGCAGGCATGGTGGCACACACCTTTGATCCTAGCACTTGGGAGACAGAGGCAGGCAGATCTCTGTGAATTTGAGGCCAGCCTGTTTACAAAGTGAGTTCCAGGACAGCCAGGTCTATATAGAGAGACTCTGTCTCAAAAAACAAACAAATGACAACAAAAACCAGAGAGAAAGAAAATAGGGCCAGGGAGATGGCACTGCTCCATATAAAATGCTTGCCAAGCAAGCATGGAGACCTGAGCTCAGATCCCCCCTCAACCCACATAAACCGAGGCACAGCACTTCGTGTGTCTGTCATCCAAGAGCTCCCACAACAAGGTGAGAAGCAGAGAGGAGAATCCTCAGAAACTCTTAGGCCAGCTAGCCTGGGATACCCAGTGCAAACAGGAGACCTTGTCTCAAATAAGGTGGAGGGTAAGAACTGGTGCCCAAGGTTGCCCTTGGACCTCCACACCTGCACTTACTTTAGCATCTGTGTGACTGCACTCACACATCTGGACAGATACACACAGGCATCATATATACATCTGCACTCACAAAAGATAACAATACAAATAGAGAATATTTCAGATAGAGTTGGAGCCACCCTCTGTATACCCCCAAAACAAACACAACTTTTGAATAGTATTGTTATTTCCATATGGGTTTTTATTGTTTTGCTATATGTATATTCATCTTATCAATTCTAAATGTATTAGTCTACTTTGGATTGCTATAAGGAAATACCTAAAGCTGACTGTTTGTAAAAGCAAATGGTTTGTTTAGCTCACAAGTCTGAGGACTGAATATTCAAACAGCATGGCAGCAGCTGCTGCAAGGGCCCCCTTGGCTACATCACACATAGCAGAGGACATCATGCTGGAAGCACATGAGAAAGGAGAGATCACAGAGTGAAACAGTCAACAGAAAATCATTTGGGCCTGGACCTTGCTTTTTCAGAACAGTTCACTCTCTCAGAGAATAAACTTACAGTCTCGTGCAGACAGTGCCCCTAAACAGCTCCTATGGGGCTTATCTTCTACCGGTTCAGCCACCTCTCAGCATAGCCACACTGGGCCCAAGCTTTCAACACATTATCGCTTGAGGACACGCTAAAACCATATTTAAACTATAATACCATATAAGTGATATCCCACTTGAAATTGAAAAGTTTCTGCACCCTGATAAGCCTCTCTGCCGATGCAGCAATCCAATCAGACCAAATCAAATCAAATTAGAAAAAGCCCAGGTTTAAGGGTAAAACGCTCTCGGGTGCTTTCCAGGCCCCCAGAGACGAGGGATAGAGAAACAGAAAAAAAAATCACATGTCTGTTTTCTGGGGGGCAGTTTAAAGACACCCATCTGCCCTCTATGCGCTACCATACAGTTCGCAAGCCAGGCAAGGGGCTGGAAATTGAAACACACAAACACACAGAGACAGAGAGAAACACAGGTCATCCTTGATGCAAGAATGTCCCCTTTATTGTGTCCAGGGACAGCTTCTATAGGGATCCTTAACTGATAGCCACGCCCCAGCCAAACACACAAGAAACCACTCCCCTGCCATCAGGAACTCCTGAGGGTCTCATGCTCAGAGCAGCTGTAGGTACTCAAATCAAGGGAAAACAAGATGTTTACAAGAAATTCAGGATCTGGGGGTTCACAGCTCCCAACATGTGGGAGTGATCTTGAGCATCTCTGGGGGAGGAGCCATGTTTGGGGGGCTTTTTGAAATGAGGTAAGGTTTGGGGTGAGAGAGATGGGGGAGGGGGGTTGAGGTGGAACTTCCACCAGAACATTCCAGACCCTTTGGGTATATGGATGCCAGGGGCTGCAGTGGAGCTTCCACCAGAACAGAAATCATTAAGGATATGATTTGTAAGATTTTTGCATATTTTGATATTTTATAAACACTAGCACATTCAACATGACCTTCTGAAACTTGCTTTTCCTCCTCAGCACACTTTAAACCCTGTGACAGGAGGATTTGGGACATCTATTCTAACTGCTAGCATTTCACCCATTTCCTGAACAGACACATCCTCTCTACCCATCCAAACAGGACCCAGTCACACACTCGGCTGCAGCCCCCAGGATGCTGAACGCTTAGTTCATAATTAAACGGATGCCCTTTATTAGGAGCAAATATTCATGTCCTTTATCCGAGTCCTCTGTCCTGGACCTCGGGAGAAGACACCAGTAGCTGCTGCTGGTGGTTTGATGTGATGAATTCAGAATATTACCCGATTTGGAGCGAGCTCTTGCCCTTGTTACAGAATGGCTGTGGTGTCAAAGTGACTCAGGTCACTGAGTTCCGAACATCCAGGGGATGATGTCCAAGTCAGGCTGTCAGTGGCGAATTAGTTTGCCCATTGAAAAGGAGCAAAGAGTCCTTGGAATGCAGAACCACATAACACAAGAGCTGGGTCACTGCTCTAAGTCCTCCCCGAGCCCCAGCCCCCAGCACAAGACAGAGTGTGTTTCAGACATCAGCCTAGCAAACCACCTGAGCAGACTGCAGCAAGCCTGTTGTCACTTGGGGCCTTTCTAGAAGGGTTGTGGGATGTGAAGACTCGAAAGGGGGGGGGGCAGAAGCAGAGTACTCAGTGAAAAAACAGCCATTTCTCTCTGGGCTCAGTTCACTAGGCAGGGAATTTCCTGGGGATTTCTGGCACTCAGTTTTCTGGCCCGTGTCAAACATTCCTTGAGAACCATCAAGGCAGTCCAGTGCTGGCACCTGCCAATTTGTTTTGAGCCACATCAGTGAAGGCTCTTTTGAGTTTTAAGCTGGTCAAGGCTTCTCATAGCTCAGTCTTTCCATTGCTCTTTGATCCTATAAGCACTAACTGAAGAGGAAACCCAGGAGGTTCAGGCTGACATGAGCTCCTGAGATGGTCTAGTTCAAAATCGGATGGATCATTTGTTCATTTCATAAAGAGGTGCCAGGTGCCTAGGGTAGACCAGATTCTAGGCTGGGCATCAGGAACACAGTGATACCCCAAACCAGTGGTGACACACTGCTGTGATCCTGGTCCTCACGAGTGTGGAGGCTAGGGGATTGCCGTAAGTTCGAGATCAGTTTCAGCTCACAGAGAGTTCAAGTACAGGCAGGGAGATGTAGCAAAACTATGTGTTAAAACTCCCCTAAAAAACCAAGGCCAAGTTGGCCGGGCAGTGGCAGCACACACCTTTAATCCCAGCACTCGGGAGGCAAAGGCGGGCAGAGCTCTGTGAGTTCCAGGCCAGTCTACAAAGTGAGTTCCAGGACAGCCCAGGATGTTGCACAGAGAAACCCTGTCTCGAAAAACCAAAAACCAAACACCAAACCAAACCCAAAACAACCAGGGCCAAGCATGGTGGCACACAACTTTAATTCCAGTACTAGGGAGGCAGAGACGGGCGAATATCTGTAAGTTTGGGGTTAGCCTGGTCTATGTATCAAGACACTGACATGAAACAAAAGCAAACAACAGTAAAACAATAAAAAAACATGGGTACTGGAAAGACTTGCAGCGACTAGGCCATTCTGCTCTTGTAGAGGACCGGACTTCAGTTCCCAGCACCAAGTGGGGAAGCTCACAACCCTGTAACCCCCCCAGGGGATTTGATGTTCTCTTCTGATCTTCATGGTCACCTGAACTTATATGCACATACTTCGAACTATGCATAGACACATACACAAAACTTTAATATTAAAAAACAAAACAAGGCCAGGTGGTGGTGGCGGCGCATGCCTTTAATCCTAGCACTTGGGAGGCAGAGACAGGTGGATCTCAGTGAGTTCCAGGCCAGCCTGTTCTACATAATGAGCTCCAGGCCAGTCAGGGCCACATGATGAGAGATTGTCTCAAACAAACCAAGAAACAAATAAAAGCGTTTTGAACAGACAAGATCACCAGTTGATGGGCTCTTTATTTAGTTCAGTGTTGCTCAGGGTAGGATCTGGTATGATCTAAGATACCAGCTAAAAGGCCCTTTGACCTTTTAAATTAAAATTTCTACAGTGAGGAACCAAGTCTGCATTTGTAATGAGCTCCCTTGACAACCCCATCTGCTCTAGTTCAACTGCCCACAGTAACAAGAAACCCGTTTTCCCTGTGATGAAATAAAGGACAAGGACGTCTTAGTCTGTTTAAGATGCTAGAACGGAATACTACAGACTGGATGGCTTCTGGGGGCAAGGAAGTTCAAAATCATGGTATCTCATGACGACCTGCTACCAGGTCCATAGGCGGCTGTTTGTCACTGTCCTCACACGGCAGGTGGGTGCCACTCTCTGAGGCTTCCTTTACTTTCTCTGTCTTCCTCCCTTCTTCCCTTCATCCCTCACTTCCTTCTTTCCATTTTTTTTTGACAGAGCCTCAAATAGCTCAGGATGACTATATATGCTATATAGCTAAGGATGACCTTGAACTTCTGAACCTTCTGCCTCTACCTCCAGAGTGCTGAGGTAACAGGCTTACACCATCACATTCAGTTTAGCTGGTGCCAGGGATCAAATTTAGGGCTTCCTGAATGAAATACACTCTACCAGATGAGCTCCGTGCTCAGCCTCCAGGGCCTCTGTTAGAAGGGAACTAATCCCACTCATGAGGGTGTTCTGCTCTCATGACCTAATTGATCACTTCCCAAACAGCCACCCCTAATGCTATCACATCAAGGGGTAGGACTTCAAAAGTGGATTTAAGAAGGATGTTCACAAGTATTCAATCTATAACAAAGACTATCACATCTCTAGGATACCCCTGGTCTTCTCAACAAAATAGATGTGCTGGATAAAACTTATGGGGTGCTATTCGGACTAAGGTCCTCCTATACTATGTCCTAAAAGACTAATCCAAGATGGAGTTACTCATGCATGGGTTCCATGTCACAAAGGAAACTCAGGCTATTTATTGGTAAGAGCTGACCTTCCAAGAAATCAAGAGATAAATAATAGCCAACTCCTACAAAGCCAACAAAATTCCCTAACGTTTTTTCCCTAAGGAAAGTAACTTCAAAACCACCAATCTGGCAGAGTGTGGTGGCAGAGACAGGTAGATCTCAGAGATTTTGAGGCCAACATTGTCTACAAATTGTGTTCCAGGCAAGCTATGGCAACACAGTGAGACCCTGTCTCAAAAAACATAAATAAATACATTATAGGTAGGTAGGTATGTAGGAATGGAGATAGCTATAAATGAACGAATAATGATCCGTTTCTTCTTCCTTATTTTTGATTTCCTCAATCGTTTTGGTTTAGTGTGTTTTGTTTTTGTGGCACTGTGGTAGATTAAACCTATGCATGCTAACCAAGTAGGCCACCAGTGAGCTGTGTCTTCCAATTCCAATGCCCTTCACACACACACACACACACACACACACACACACACACACACACACACTTTGGGAGAGGGTCTCACTAAATTACCCAGGCAAGCCTTAGAACTTGTTATGCTTCTGCCTCAGCCTCCTGAACTATAATTCCAGATTCATAGCATCAGGCCTAACTCTTCAGCCTTTTGTCTGTCCCTCTCTGCCCAACTCATCAGAGCTCATTTCCATCCTGCAGATCCCAGGTTCTGTAGTTCAGGAAGTTTCTAATAAAAGTCAATTAAAGTGGCAGAATGTTTTCACTCCATATAATGGCTCTTGATTTGATTATTTTCATAGCAAAAATAAGAAGCAAGTGAACAATTAGAAAAGATACATTTATTTTATGTGTGTGGGTATTTTGTCTGCATGTATACTACATGCATGCAATGCTCACAGAGGCCAGTAGATGGCGTCAGATCTCCAGGAACTGGAGTTGTAGACAGCTGTGAAACACCATGTGGTCAGGGTGCTGGGAATCAAAAGAGTAGCCAGTGCTCTTATCCATTCCGTCATCTCTCCAGCCCCCAAATTAGATCTTTGATCTGGGTTTGGTGGTTCATGTCTGTAATCCCATAACTCAAGATTAAAGCAAGGGATATAAAAAGTGGAAACTGGCATACGCTACAGAGTGAGACTTTGTCTAAAAAACAACAAAACAGAACAAACAAACAGCATCGGGACCCCATCCTCGGCGGCGGGAGGGGCTTTCTGTCTCTTGTTCCCTACCCGGCCCATGTCCTGCCTTGTCTTTCCCCAACATCACCCTCCGAGGTCCCCTCTGCTCCTATACTTTACCCTGTGTCTGTCCGGTTAAAATATGTAACAGTGAGAATGTCACTGACTACAAGGTCGGAGGTGGGAAGGGCGACCAGCCATCCAGTTTCCCCAAGACTTCCCAGTTTTAGTGCCTCATCTTTTAAGACAGCTGAGACCTAGCGGAAGTAGACAGTTGGTCATGCTCCATCCTGTGTCATACCTGTGCAGTCACAAAGTCTGGACCACACCGAGGTGCCCAAGGACTTTAGTTCCTGGAAGTCTGGTTGGATGAACTGGAAAGAACACTAGCCTCTAAACACATTTAACTCATTCAGCTCCGGGCCCCACTCAGACCTATCAGATCTGAATCTTGTCAGCACAAATGCACTCAGGCACATGAAGGCCGGCCTCGGGCATACTTCTCTCAAAGCTGGCCTCACCTGGGGAAGGTGTCAAACTACAAATACGGACCCTGGGTCTCACCTCTAGTGCATGTTACTTACATGGTTTGGATGTCTGGATATTTTTTTTCCAGATCTCCTCCTTAGCCCAAATTGAGAAACATTGTTCTAAAAAATAGAAAATTTGGGGGCCAGCCTTGGCTCAGTGTGTAAAAGCACTTGCCTTGGAAGCCTAACGACCAGAGTTCAATTTCTTTCTTTTCTTTTTTTTTTTTTTTTTTTGTTTTTCAAGACAGGGTTTCTCTGTGTAGCCCTGGCTGTCCTGGAACTAGCTCTTGTAGACCAGGCTGGCCTCAAACTCACAGAGACCCGCCTTCTTTTTTCTTTTTTTAATTTAGATAAAAACTTTTCATTTATTTTAATACCAACCACTTTCCCCTCCCTCCTCTCCAGAATTCAATTTCTAAAACCCGTGTAAAGGAGGAAGGTGAGAGCCAACACATACACATAATTTAAAATAATAAAAACAATCTTTAAAAAATAATCAATACTCTGAGTGTAGTGGCACTCTCCTTTGGTCCCCACACTCAGGAGGCAGGGGCAGGAGAGTGGACAACATGAGATGTCTTCCTCAACCACACTTCATCACTCCACCTTGTTTTCTGAGACAGGGTCTCTCACCGACCATGGAGTGGAAGGATTCAAATAGCCCCGGGGGCCAGTCAACCCCAGGGGTCCTCTTCGTCCACCTCTTTAGTGTTGGGATTACAGGGGAGGGCATGCCTATGTGCTGGCTCTTTTCCATGGATGCTGAGGGTCTGAACTCAGGGCCTCATGCTTGCACACCTAGCGCTCACTGACGGAGCCATCTTGCCAGCCCCTATTTATCAATGTTCTTTTAGGGGCAGACTTCTGAGTCAGCCTGGCTTCAATGGAAATAACATGAGTGCTAAGGGTGGCATTCCACCTTCATTTAGGCATGGGGAATCCAGCCGCTCAGATGATGTCATCAGAAGGCGATGCCCTTTTCCCTTTTACTTAATGCTGTGGAGACTTTATTCTCAGCCTTTCTGCACTTGGTAGTTGTCTGGACCATTTTTTCCTTTTGCTGTGACAAAGGCCTCTGAAGGGAGGAAGGAGTTGTTCTGGTTCGGTTTCAGAGGGATTTTAATTCACCACAGTGGCGAAGGCACGGTAACCATAGCAACAAGGTGCTCAGAAGGTTTCAGCCTGGGATTCAAGACCACAGTGGCGAAGCCATGGTAACCAGAGCAACAAGGTGCTCAGAAGGTTTCAGCCTGGGATTCAAGAGGAACAATGAGATTTATGAAAGAGGTCCTAATGCCATAAGCAGACAGGCAGAGAGCCTTTTGGAGGGGGCTCTAATGGGAGTCCTGGGCCAGGTGGATGGATGGGAGCCCTCATTACACGTTTTAGAGGAAGGGGGATGGAAGGTAGATTGAAAAGTTTTCTTTTTTGACCCATCTCTCCAGGTCCCACATTTAGTGTGTGTGTGTGTGTGTGTATGAGAGACAGAGAAAGACAGAGATAGAGACAGAGACACGGGGAGAGAGAGAGAGAGACAGAGATCAGTCCTTAGGGAGGTAACAAGGTTGAATGACATCATAGTGGGGGCATACCTCCATTGGATTGGTGTGTGTCTGTGAAGAGGAAAAGGTGCCAGTGCTTTCTGCACTGCCTTCTCCCCTCGTTTTTTTCCCATCCCTTCATTTTTTGTTAAGTAAGAAAAGCTGAATCAGACTGCAGAGAATGAGTGTCTATGAGCAAGCCAGGAAGAGAGGGCCGAGGAAAGCCATCCTGATTCACAGCTCCAGAAGAAGAGCAGGAAATTAGACATCTGTTGCTCTAGCCCTTCAGCCCGTGGGATTCAAGGTGGCACAAGCTGACTAACACTCCATCACTGAACACTAACTCACTGCCTGTCTTCCATTAAATGCTGGTATTTTTTTTTTCTGAAAATGATGAAGGCTTTCATGGATTGCCCTTAGGTTAAAACACCCTCCCACACACACATACCCATACCAACCCCACATACCCACACCACACCATACCCCCACCCCCACATACCCACACCACACCATACCCCGTACCCCACATACCCACACCACACCATATCCCCGCCCCCACATACCCACACCACACCATACCCCCACCCCCACATACCCCACCCCCACATACCCACACCACACCATACCCCGTACTCCACATACCCACACCACACCATATCCCCGCCCCCACATACCCACACCACACCATACCCCACACCCCACATACCCACACCACACCATACCCCACACCCCACATACCCACACCACACCATACTCCACACCCCACATACCCACACCACACCATATAAAATTTTTGGGATCTAGAAGGAGGCAGAATCCTCAGGCTTAACACCAGAAGCATGAACTGCACTAGGAAAATTTGCACCTTATCAAAATAAAAACTTGTTCTGTAAGGTCATATAAAACTAAGCTAAGGGGGCTGGAGAGATGGCTCAGTGGTTAAGAGCATTGCCTGCTCTTCCAAAGGTCCTGAGTTAAATTCCCAGCAACCACATCTCACAACCATCTGTAAAGAGGTCTGGCCTTCTGTCATACAGACAGAATATTGTATACATAATAAATAAATAAATAAAAATAAAAAAAACTAAGCTAAAAGGTCTATGTGGTGGCAGACACATGAGACCTCAGCACTCAGGAGGTTGATGTTAGAGGATTATGAGTTTTGGGCCCTTCCTGGGTGACATTATGAGACCCTGTGTCAAAGAAACACTCCAAAGAAAACATAAATAACAACAAAAGACAAGCTACAGCCTGGGCAAAAACACTTAGGAAGCAAATATCTAACACACAGCTACCATCTGGATTTATTTTATTTGAGATAGGGTCACATATATCCCAAGCTAGCCTCGAAATATTGATCCTTCTGCCTCTGCCTCCCAAGTGCTTGGATAACAAGCATTTACCACAATATATTCAAATATGTACACACACACACACCCCTTTTAAATGTGCATGTCTGTGTGTCCACGAGTGTTTGTGTAGGAGTGCTTATATGCACCTGTCATGGTGCTAGTGCCCTCTGGCGGCCAGAGACAGCCTTAGGTGGTCCCTCATCTTTCACTTTGTGTGAGGCAGGGGCTCTTGTTCACTGTTGCGTGTGCCAAGCTAGCTGACCTGGAAGCTTCTTGGAATCCCACTGTTTTCACTTTCTGTTCAGCAGCTGGACTGAAAGACGCATGCTCGTGACCCACATCTGACTTCACATGGATTCTGGGGATCCAAACTCTAGCCTTCACACTGGTATGGTCTTATCCACTGAGCCCCAGCCCTGGAATAGAAAACCCAGCAGTTTGAGAACAAGTAACTCGCTTAAAAGTAGGCAAAGGTGGCCAGGCGGTGGTTGCGCACACCTTTAATCCCAGCACTCAGGAGGCAGAGGCAGGTGGATCTCTGTGAGTTCTAGGCCAGCTTGGTCTACAAGACCTAGTTCCAGGACAGCCAGGGCTTCACAGAGAAATCCTGTCTCAAAAAACAAAACAAAACAAAAGATCTGTAGATCCATTTTTGTTACTGTTACCCTGACAAAAGGCAACTTAGAGAAGAAAAGGGTTTATTTTAACTTGCAGTTCCAGGTTATAGTCCACCATTGCAGGAATGAATGTGAAGCAGTTGGTCACAGCCACAGTCAAGAGCAGAGAGGAGGTCTGGAGAGAGGGCTCCCGCTGAGTCCCCTCGCGCTACCTGTATGCGGTATGTGCATGGATGTAGAACCATCTACAGGAGCAGGAATAGCTTTTCAAGGACCACATCCCTGAAGAAAATTGACTTGTCAAAGACAAGAAATCAACTGTGTTCACTCCTAGCGCCAGATGCTCTTTCCCAGAGACACCCGATCAAGGATGTCTAACTTAGGAACAAAAATGATGCCGAACCGGGTTCTTAGCACCTCCCCTCCTATGCTGAGACGGCGCCCCTTCAACATGCTACCTCACACTTGTTTGCTGAGAAAGATTCTTGAACTTTTAACCTTGTTACAAATTACAGCCTTTGGTCAATGTTAGAAAAATGGGTGGGTTTTTGGCAACTTTTAGAGATGTACCTTGAAGGCCACCGAAATTCCATGTATACCCATTGTAAGGAAACCGAATTGTGCCCCATCCCCCAGGCCCCAGCACCTTCTACCTGAGGACTGGGCACATCGCTGTGCAGGCTTCCCATAGGTTAGTGTGTCTTTCAACTCTCCCCAAAAAACTTCCTTTTTTTGCAGTAAGAGAGGATCAATACAGAGACCTACAACTAGTCAAGAGGGACAGGAGTCTGTGAAGTGCTCAGCCCTAAATGCTTGTATGTATGTGTGTGTGTACGTATGTATGTGGCTCTATTTCTGGGGTGACAAAAACAAACATCTCATCTCAGAGAGGGAACCAAAAACAGACTAAAGTATGGATGCCACCAAAGTCCAACTTGGTAAAGCAATGAGACTTTTTGTAGTTACAGAAGCAGAAACGACTCCAAAGCAGCTGCATTATCAAAGCTCACCCTAGCATGCATGACAACTCATGAAAGCTGGAAACCTGGAGCACACTGCACAGCCTGCAGGCAGCTCAAAAGGTCGGATGGTGTTCTTTCCAAGCGACTCAGTTGGTCTGAGCCCCTTCCAGGCAGCTGGGCTGGTCTCTGTCCCTTCTAGGCTATTTGACTCTGAAGGCTCTGTTTCTTCCAGGTTCTCCTAAGTGGCTCCGCTTGTCTAAGATGCCTATTAGCAGTCTTTATTGCTTAGACACTCGGGAATGGATGGACCCACTGAGTGTGGTAGTTTCAAGGGCTTCCTGAAGCTATTGTAAATTGTTTACTTCCTGTCTTAAGGAGGCAAAGGAATATCCCACGTTCCTTAGAACATCCTGTTGCTTCACCTCCCTCTAAGCTGTCTAGCTTAGGATACCCTGTTGTCCTTTCCACATGCTACGTCTTTGGTTTTTTAATAATTTGTTTGTTTTTACTTATGTGCATTGGTATTTTTTTCCTGCATGTATGTCTGTGTGAGAGTGTCAGATACCTTAGAATGGGATTTATAGACAGTTGTGAGCTGCCATGTGGGTACTGGGAATTGAACCCAGGTCCCCAGGAAGAATAGTCACTGCTCTTAACCACTAAACCATCTCTCCAGTTCCCACACCCTATGTCTTAAGTAGTTTCTCTGTAAGATAAATGTTTTAATGTCAGAAGAAACTGCTATTCAATAATACATCACACACCTAAACCTCCCCAACCTCTCAGAAGAGGAGGCAGGAAGAGTAGAAGAGGAGGCAGGAAGTGGAAGAGCTAGAGGTTAGTGGGTAGCTAGAGACTCATCAGTAAAAGCCCTTGTTTGTAACGAGCTGCGTGGTGTCACACCTGATGGAGATGTATAATCAACTCCTGAGATGGCTAAGACCTGACCTATGCCTGATCACACAATGTTCATCAGCTGCTTGCATATGCGTGGGCCTATGGGCAGTGCCCACCTGGCAATCCGGGGTTGGCAGCCCATGCCTACTTAAGGGCTGGGAGACGTTTGCCCGGGGAGAGAGGGAAAGAGAGAGGAAGGAGAGAGAGAGAGAGAGAAGGAGAAGGAGATAGATTGCTGTGAATAAAGTCCTGGAATAAACTGCAGTGAGAAGAGCTCTGGTGTGTCGCGCGTCATCCTTGCTGGACGAGGTGGGGCGTGACACTTGTTGGCTACTGTGAAACAGTATTTGCTGGATTGACAGGACCTTTGCACATGTGACTCACAGCAGCTGTGACTACATACACATGTTCTGCACAAATCAAGCCAGCCAAAATTCCCAGCACAGATGGGAGAGGCTCAGGCAGTTCCTCCCTAACTGAGGAGCTGCTGACAAGTGCTGGCTGTTGAGGGAGAGCCAGCGTTCATCAAGGGCGCCCCAATAGATGGCCCTGCAGCCATGCATATACCAGCAGCACTATGTGGACTCAGTGGGATTTTAGGAAAAGAATGCATGAAGCTGGGAAAGAAAAGTGGTGGGGAGATGGGGAGGAATTGGAGGGGAAAGAATGGGGGTGCAATTTGATCAATGCAGAGTATATGCACCTATGAAATTCTCAAATGCCAGGCATGGAGGTGCATACCTTTAATCCTAGCACTCAGGAGGCAAAGGCAGGAAGACTCTGTGAGTTTGAGGCCAACCTGGTCTACAAAGCTAGTTCCAGAACAGCCTGGGGTGTTACAGAGAGAAACCCTGTTTCCAAACAAACAAACAAAAATTCTCAAAAAATTAAAAAAAAAAAACCAGATGTGGCTGGGCGGTAAGTGACACACGCCTTTAATCCCAGCATTTGGGAAGCAGAGGCAGGTGGATCTCTGTGAGTTCGAGGCCAGCCTGGTCTACAGAGCAAGTTCCAGGACAGGCTCCAAAACTACAAAAAAACAAACAAAAACAACAAAAAACCAGAACTAACTCTCCTTTGAGAAGCCCACACTGTCCTATCCCAGTGCACTTACTCTCTCTCTGCACCTGCCCCCACCCGTTTTTAACAATATTTTATTTTATGTGTATGAGTGTTTTGCTTACATGTATGTCTGTGCACCATTTGACTGCCAGGTGTCCTCAGAGGTGAGAAGAGGCCATCATACCCCTGGGACAGGAGTTAAGGACGGTCATGAGCCATCATGTGGGTGCTGGAACCGAACCTAGATCCTTTGCGAGAACAAGTGCTCTTAACTGCTGCACCATGTCTCTAGTCCCTTTTCCGCACAAAGGATCAAATCACGTAGTCCCCAAAATCCATACCAGCACATGTTCAAAAGTGTGCACAGAAACACCTCAGTAACACTGGAAAATGTTATTTTCTTCTTTTCACAAAGTGTGTTTCTATCTGTGTGGATCAGTGCATGTGTGCCTGCGTGGAGTGTGGAGGTTAAGACGAGGATACAGAGTTCCCACTCTATCATCATCTGCCATATTTCCTTGAGACAGGGTCTCTTCCTGAACCTAGAGCTAGGCTGACAGCCTTCAAGCCCCGGCGTTCTTCCGATCCCTACACCTCACCCCAGCACTTAAGTTAAAGATACATGAACAGCCAGCTTTAAATTTCTCTCTCTCTCTCTCTCTCTCTCTCTCTCTCTCTCTCTCTCTCTCTCTCTCTCTCTCTCTCTTCCTTTCTTTCTTTTTTTCGAGACAGGGTTTCACTGTGTAGCCCTAGCTGTCCTGGAACTTGCTTTGTAGACCAAGTTGACCTCGAACTCAGAGATTCACCTGCCTCTGCCTCCCAAATGCTGTGATTAAAGGCATGTGCCACCATCACCCAACTTAAAAAAATATTTTTAAGTGTATGCTGCGTGTATTCATGTTTATGTGTGAGGGTACATGCATGAACACACATGTGGCGCTCAGAGGACAACCTCTGGTGACTTCCCCCTTGTGACTTACAGGAACATTGGAAGTCTATTAAGGGAAAACTATCTGTGGCCAAGAGAATGGAACCGACCTCTGGATGGAGGCATGCCATTGCCTGCTCCCTTGAGTTAATCCAGTTGGTCTGGTTACGACCCAGCCAAGGGATCAGCCCTCAGTCTGGTTCACTGGAAGCCATGCTAGGGGACAGGTGGAATAATCAGCTAATGTATTTTCCCTCCCCAGTGCAGTTGCTAAGGACAAGCTGCCATGAAGTCTGTTAGCACTGATTCCGAAGTATAAATATGCCTTTTATTCTTCTCTGTGTAGCAGCTCTGACTATCCTGGAACTCACTCTGTAGACCATGCTGGCCTCGAACTCACAGAGATCTGCCTGCCTCTGCCTCACAACTGATGGGATTAAGGGTGTGCGCCACCACCACCCAGCCTGTATAAGTAGTAAAGAACAGAAAGCAGTGTGTAAAAGTACTTATACTTTTTTTTATTGAAAAAAATTTCCGCCTCCTCCCAGCCTCCCATTTTCCTCCCCCTCCCCCCCAACTCCTCTCCCCCTCCTTCTCCAGTCCAAAGAGCTGTCAGGCTTCCCTGCCCTGTGGGAAGTCCAAGGTCCTCCCCCCTCCATCCAGGTCTAGGAAGGTGAGCATCCAGACTGGTTAGGCTCCCAAAAAGCCAGTACATGCAGTAGGATCAAAACCTTGTGCCATTGTCCTTGGCTACTCATCAGCCCTCATTGTCCACCATGTTCAGAGAGTCCGGTTTTATCCCATGCTTTTTCAGTCCCAGTCCATCTGGCCTTGGTGAGCTCCCAATAGATCAGCCCCACTGTCTCCGTGGGTGGGTGCACCCTTCGCGGTCCTGACTTCCTTGTTCATGTTCTCCCTCCTTCTGCTCCTCATTTGGACCTTGGGAGCTCAGTCCGGTGCTCCAATGTGGGTCTCTGTCTCTATCTCCATCCATCGCCAGATGAAGGTTCTGTGGTGATATGCAAGATATTCATCAGTGTGGCTATAGGATAGGGCCAGTTCAGGTTCCCTCTTCTCAGCTGCCCAAGGAACTAGCTGGGGGCATCTCCCTGGACACCTGGGAGCCCCTCTAGGGTCAAGCCTCTTGCCAACCCTAAACAGAGAGGAAAATCAGAGAAGCATCACCTTTCACGATAGCCACAAATAACATAAAATATCTTGGGGTAACTCTAACCAAGGAAGTGAAAGATCTATTTGACAAGAACTTTAAGTCTTTGAAGAAAGAAATTGAAGAGGATACCAGAAAATGGAAGGATCTCCCTTGCTCTTGGATTGGGAGGATCAACATAGTAAAAATGGCAATTCTACCAAAGGCAATTTATAAATTCAATGCAATCCCCATCAAGGTCCCATCAAAATTCTTCACAGATTTTGAGAAGACAATAATCAACTTTATATGGAAAAACAAAAAAACCCAGGATAGCCAAAACAATCTTATACAATAAAGGAACTTCTGAAGGCATTTGAAGGCATTACCATCCCTGACTTCAAACTCCATTACAGAGCTACAGTATTGAAAACAGCTTGGTATTGGCATAAAAACAGAGAAGTTGACCAATGGAATCGAATAGAAGACCCGGATTTTAACCCTCGATCATATGAACACCTGATTTTCGATAAAGGAGCTAAAAGTATACTTATACTTTTGTATAAGTATAAAAGAAACAGAAAATACTGAGTTCGAGGCCAGCCTGGTCTACAAAGCGAGTAGTTCTAAGACAGCCAGGGTTGTTACACAGAGAAACCCTGTCTCCAAACAAACAAAATGAAATTCTTAATCAAACTTCCCAGGTTTCCTGTCCTGCTGCTTTTCTCTTAAATTCTTCAGTTATTTTATTAACAAGACTAAAAATTCCAAGAGGGGTTCTCAGTTTCCCCAGTACTATGTGTTACTCAGGCGGGGCTACCCAGAATGCCTGACAACAGCTAGCTGGCTTGAGAGCTTGCAGGTGATTCCCCTCCCTCCCCGCTCCCTGGCACGACTCACTGCTATTGCAGACAGGCATCATATAATCTGGCTTTTCCATGGGGTCCAGGCATGCAGATATGCTCAGCATTTTTATCCATCGGCTTATCTCCCCTGCCAGTGTTCAGCTTTCTGGGTGTTGGACTCCAAACTCAAGACCTTGTGTTTGTGCAGCAAGCACTGCCACCCACTGAGTCACCCTCCAGACCTCCCCAAAAGATAAAATCTCTCTGTACACAGGGAAAATTGAGGTCCCCTCTTGAGGTTCTTAGTCTCATTAATTAAAGAATTTAAGAATGAATTTAAACAGGAGCACAAGGACGATTTTATTACAGTTTATGAGAAAAATTCAGGCTGGAGAGATGGCTCAGGGGTTAGGAGCACTGGCTGCTCTTCCAGAGATCCTGAGTTCAATTCCCAGTAACCACATGGTGGCTCACAGCTGTCTATAACTCACACAGACATACATGCAGGTAAAACACCAATACACAGAAAATAAAAATAGATAAATAAATAAATAAATAAACAAATAAAGGAAGGAAGGAAGGAAGGAAGGAAGAAAGAAAGAAAGAAAGAAAGAAAGAAAGAAAGAAAGAAAATTCTCTGGTCAGGCAAGCTGCAAATCTTAACAGCTGCCCAGAGAAGGATAATGAAGAAGGGAAAGGAAAAGCCATTCTATTTAAGCTGTGGTGGCCCTCAGACACAACACGGAGAAGCAACCACATAAAGGCAGGAAGGCTTTAGAGAAAGAGTTAAGAAAGCCCAAAATGGGGGCTGGAGAGATGGCTCAGCACTGCCTGCTCTTCCAAAGGTCCAAAGTTCAATTCCCAGCAACCACATGGTGGCTCACAACCATCTGTAATGAGGTCTGGTGCCCTCTTCTGGCCTGCAGACATACACACAGACAGAATATGTATACAATACAGAATATTGTATACATAATAAATAAATAAAAAATAAAAAAAAATAAGAAAGCCCAAAATGTTAGATGTGGTGGTTGAAAGAAAATGGTCCCCATAGGGTGTGGTACTATTAGGAGGTGTGGCCTTGTGGGAGTAGGTGTGGCCTTGTTGGAGGAAGTGTGTCCCTGTAGAGATAAGCTTTGAGGTCTCCAGTGTTTAAGCTAAATTCAGTATGACGTATACTAGCTTCTGCCTGTGGATCCAGATGTAGAACTCTCAGCTCCTTCTCCAGCACCACGTCTGCCTGCATGCCACCATGCTCCCTGCCGTAATGATAATGGACTAAACCTCTGAAACTGTAAGCCACCCCAAATAAATGTTTTCCTCTATAAGAACTGCTGTGGTTGTAAGGCGTGGTGGTGCAAGCCTTTAATCCCAGCAGATGCTGGTAGATTTCTGAGAGTTTGAGGCCAACTTGGTCTACAAAGTTCAGATAGCCAGAGCTGTTACACAGAGAAACCCTGTCTTGAAAAACCAACCAAACAAACAAACAAAAAAAGAATCATAGCGCCGGGCGGTGGTGGCGCACGCCTTTAATCCCAGCACTCAGGAGGCAGAGGCAGGCGGATCTCTGTGAGTTCTAGGCCAGCCTGGTCCTACAAGAGCTAGTTCCAGGACAGGCTCCAAAGCTACAGAGAAACCCTGTCTCGAAAAACAAAAAACAAAAAAACAAACAAACAAAAAATCATAGCCACAGAAACCCTAACTAAGCCAGTGGGGAGAGCCAAAGTGTTAAGGAAAGCATGCTCAGAGAAGCATAGAAAGAAGAGAAGGAGAGATCATATTGAGAAAGGAGGAGGCAGACTTACAGAGCTGCATGACTTTGGCCTCATAAGCTGCTGTGCTAGGCGCAGGGCTTCAGGAAGGAAAATACAGTAATTAAAGGACTTTCCACCCCTTTCTGTAGCATGGCCTAAAGTGAGCCTACTTTCCCAGGGGTGATGGTTCCTTGGCTAGGTGACTCTGACCCAACCCAACTGGAATGTTATGGCTCTATCTTGCTTGGAAGAGATTTTTCCTTCTCTTTTCTGTTTTTTTTTTCCTCTTTGAGACAGGGTTTCTCTGTAGCTTTGAAGCCTATTCTGGAACTCGCTCTGTAGGTCAGGCTGGCCTTGAACTCACAGAGATCCGCCTGTCTCTGTCTCACAAGTGCTGGGATTAAAGGTGTGTGCCACCACCACTTGGCCTAGATTTTGTTTTCTTGATTAGAGTTTGCCCTTAATGGGCCTTTATTGTTAACGTTATTTCTTATAATTACTAACGAATCCACAATCATCTCAAAAAAAGTCAATTAAAAGCCTATTCTTTAAAATGGAGTCTATTTTTTCCTGTAGGAAGAGGCAGAAGGTTTGCATGCTCTCTAAGGAGCTTGAGATCCCCATACCTCACATGAGGTTTTATTTTCTTGCTCTGCCCACTCTTATCACCGTGATGGGCAAGGTGTTGTTTTATAATTGCTTCTAGACTTCCTGACCATAGCGAGCTAGTTAAAGTAGGGGTTTTGATTTTCTTTTTTTTAAAAAAAATAATCTTAGAGTCAACTCCCTGTGAGCTTCAATATGAGTTGGCCGAACTCAGTTATTCAGCTCCGTGGGCCCCAGAGAACTGGCATACAAAGGAGCCTTCCACATGTTTCATTGGCTAGAACTAGGGTGTAGTATGGCGCACAAGCTAGCTTTGTGCTTCGCTTTATTATCAAACTTGGGGGTCACAACCTGTGCCCCAAGCCAGGCCCAGTGACCAGTTCTTAATAAGCCGAGGAAAAGAGCCTGGAGAACTGGCTGTGGTGGCATATGCCTTTAATCCAGAGGCAGAGGCAGTAGTTTCTCTGTGAGTTTGAAGCCAGCCTGGTCTACATAACTCCAGGACAGCCAGGGGCTATGTAGAGAGACCCTGTCTCAAAAAGAAAAAAAAAGGGGGGGGGTCAGAAAAAGATTTATTCAATGTGAGCACCTTGGGAAAGGGGACAAAGAAATCTGTTCCTCTCTCCTCAGGTCGTGGTCCCGCCCCCATGCCTCCAGCTTCTGTCTTTCCTGCAAGGTCACCTGACAGAAGAGAATTTTTTCCCCCCTCCATTCCAGGGTTCCAGCCTTTCCTTTTCAGAGCGTGAGGTTCCTAGGAAAATTGTAATTTTAGGGCTGTCTATTGTTTCAGTAGTCTGTTTGTCATAGTCCCTTTACAATGTCCTCATTCCTGACTAGCAGGCCGGCTACAAATGAATAGAGGATATTTCTGTAGCACACCTCCCCTCTATTCCGAGAAGCCGGTCAATGGTCATTAGCTGCCCATCAATTTAGCACCAGATTTTCAGAGTGGTAAAAGGAGAGCAGCCTGTCCTTTTGGTTTCAGAAATGATGAGACTGGAGGTCATCACGCCCCTTTCACTAGAGGAATGGTGGGAAGAAAGAATCGTGTCATTACCGTCGGAAAGGCTGCTTCTTTGTCCTGGGAGACACAAACTACTTTCCTGAATTGGGTGCTGTAATGAAAAGGGAGAAGGAAAGAGAGATTGAAATTTTCCGAAGCGTAGGAGGTAATTACTGGAGAAAGGTTGCGCGTCTGCAGCGAGCAGGTTACACCACACGAACAAGAAAAACGCGAAGCATTTTTCTAGCTTATAATGCCCACCCAAGAGCAAAGGGTGGGAGGACCCTGCAGCTTGGCCACCTGGTGCTGTTGACAGCACGTTGCTTGGACCGCATCCTGGACTCCGCTGGCAGCAGCCCAGTGCTTAAACGTGTGTGTGTGTGTGTGTGTGTGTGTGTGTGTGTGTGTGTGTGTGTGTGTGTAGGGAGAGACTGGGCTGGAGCAGGAGCCCGGCTGCGGCTCCTTAAACGCCCGGCTTTCGCTGGCATCGTCTTTCCAAATTCCAGCTCCCTTAGGGACTTCGTCCAAGTCCTCTGGCTGGCTGTCTTTGCTAGTTAGAATCAAAATAAAATTCCCTGCTTCTGTGGAATGATTTGGTAGTAGCTCTACGCAAAATGCCTCGGGCTCTTTAAATTTTTTCTTTTCCCTCCCCTCCCCCTTCCTCTCGACTGCGACAAAGCTTGAAATTCCTCTTTAGCAAAAGGAATTCTCCTTTTCAGTCTTGGCTTTTAAATGCAAATCAGGCCCGTGTGTTGTGTGTGTTGGGGGGGAGCGAATCGGTTTGTCTGAGGTTAGCCTGTGGTGCACAAAAATAACACAAAATGAAAATGATGGGGAAAAGGGCTGTGCTGGGGAGTAAAGGGCTGCCTTAGGGGCCAGGACCCAGCTATTCTATTGGCAGAATAATTTCCTTTGGTCACGTGCTCCACTTTCTTTTTTAAAAAAATCACACTCTTAACCACTGAGCCATCTCTCTAGCCTTCCTCAAACTTTCTGACCAAGGGTTACTAAGTACAATTACTTTAAGATAAGGACCCCCACCACACACACACACACACACACACACACACACACACACACACACACACACGTTCAGAGGGGTGAAGAGGATTGCCCAAGTGCAATTACTTTAAGATAAGGACCCCCCACACACACATTGGTTCAGAGGGGTGAAGAGGATTGCCCAAGCTCAGAAGGGGTGCAGACAAGACTCCAAAGCCTAAGTGTCTCATTGTCATGCCTGTGACTGCAACCGGAAACGTCAATGCTTGCCCTGTTTTGAGATTTTTTTTTTTATTATTATTTTCAGACCAAATCTTCCTCCTTCCTTTCTCCTTCCTCTCCCTGATCCTACCTGCCTCCAGGCTCACACTATCCTGGAATTTGAAGCAATTTCCCCCTACCTCTGCCTGCTGAGGGCTGGGATTATAGGTCTGCCCCACCACAGCAAGCTCACTGAACACGGCTTGAGCTCTAACCAAGCCAGTCAGCCCCAATGTATCTGCGCACCTTTTTGTGTAAAGCACAGGGAAGAAACTAAACACCCGGAGTACTGCCAGGCAAGGAAGCAAATGCCCAGTAGTGGTACTGAGTGCCTGTCAGTCAGCGCTCAAGGCTGGAAAGACAAAGCCCTCTACGAGTTGAAGGCGGACACTTATTTGACATAGGGAATTAGGTTCTTATGAACTAGTTGAATGCGCCGGAGGGCCCCAAGAATAGCTTCCAGAATATTCTGAGACTAATCTGCTAGGGAATCTTCAAACATTGCTACACTCAGGGAGAAATCAGGAGGTCCCTGCTAGACCATCTGGCTGTGATTTGTGAATTGAGAAGTGGAGTTGGGGGTGGGGTACTGTTAACAGCAAAATAGTCTTTTGGCCAGGCTGCGGAGCACACTGGAGGAGTGCCACAAACATGGAAGAGGTAATAACTGTGGCCATGACTTTGCTTGGTAGCAGCTGCCAACCATCTGCCTCACTCTCATCTCGCAGACCCCAGGAAGCGTATCTGCCTCTGACACGGAGGAAGCCTTGGGATTGTGGTCTCTAGTTGTAGCTTCTGCTTTCCGAGAAGCTCGTGGAAGGAGTGGGGACGGAACCTGAGTACCATTCTTCTGCAGCTCCAACAGTGGACCTGCAGTGGTTAAAGGCTTAACAGTTATTAAGATATTCAGGGTGGCAGAAATTAACTGGGTCAAGGAAGGAAAAGGCAGTCCACACGTCACATGTAGCGTGCATGCACAAAGGTCCTGGGGTAGGAAGGAGCAGCAGGTCCTGGCTATCCTGGAACTCACCTGTAGCGCAGGCTGGCCTCAAACCCATATCCACCTGCCTCTACGCTTCTGAGTGCTGGGATTAAAGGCATGTGCCCCCATTTTCTTTTTGAAGGTCATGACGTGCTGGGGACTAAACCCAGGTATTTGTGCATGCTAAGCAGACACTCTGTTAACGGAGCTATAACCTTAGCCCCTGTTGACGTTCTTGCTCTCACCCAAGCAGGCCCATTTTACCCACAGGTCAGTAATGAGTTTCACAAGGTAGATGAGGGAGATAAGAAATCACGTTTCATATACAGTTCTATGAGAACAGAATATTTGTGGGAAAAAGAAGCAAGATATGGGGCTGGAGAGATGGCCCAGTAGTTGAGAGCATTGGCTGCTCTCCCAGAGGACCCAGGTTCAGTTCCCAGCACCCATATGGCAGCTCGCAGCAGTCTGTAACTCCAGTTCCAGGAGATCTGATGCCAATGCACATAAAGTTAAATAAATGTTTTTGGTTTTTTATTTTTTTAAAAAAAGAAGCAAGGTGCACTTATAATCCTAGCACTTGGGAGGTAGAGGCAGGAGGATTCTGATCAAGGTATCAAGGTCAGCCTGGCTACGTTTGAAGTTTAAGGTCAGCCTAAGGGGCATATTGAGACCCAGAATCCAGAATTTTTGATAATGTGACACATCAGACAGGCCTAAGTGAGGAGTTGGCGGCTTCAGAAAAATAACCTTCAAGTGTTTGAAATGGTACCTAGGCAACTGTTGTCATGGTCCACAGTGCTGTGGTGTTATCTATAGCGAACCCAGTGGGAGGTCAGTACAGTATTACTCTGCTCTGGAAACATTACAGGCTTTACTTTTTAAATTGTATTTATTTATATTTTTTATGTATGAATGCTCTGCAGGTATGCCTGCAGGCCAGAAGAGGGCATCAGAGCCCCATTAGAAGATGGTTCCAAGCTTCATGTCATTGCTGAAAATTGAACTCAGGACCTCTGGTGAGCAGCCAGTGCTCTTAATTGCTGAGCCATCTCTTCAGGCCACTTTTTAAAATTACATTGATTTCCTCTGTGTGTGTATATGTGTATCCATCAGTGCCTGCCATGGCATGCATACGGAGCTCAGAGAAGAACCCGCAGGAGTCAGTTCTCCCTTCTACCATGTAGGTCCCAGAGATGGGACTCAGGCCATCAGGTTTGGTGGCAAGTGCCTTTATTCACTGAGTCATTTCACTGGCTCCAAATTAGTGACTGTTGTTTTTGTTTGTTGTTTGGTTTTGCGAGACAGGGTTTCTCTGTGAAACAGTCCTGGCTGTCCTGGAGCTTACTGTGTAGTCCAGGCTGGCCTCAAAAACACCTGCCTCTGCCTCCTGAGTGCACCATCACTGCCTGGCCCCTAAACCAGTGCTTTTTTTTTTTTTTTGGTTTTTCGAGACAGGGTTTCTCTGTGGTTTTGGAGCCTGTCCTGGAACTAGCTCTTGTAGACCAGGTTGGTCTTGAACTCACAGAGATCCGCCTGCCTCTGCCTCCCGAGTGCTGGGATTAAAGGTGTGCGCCACCACCGCCCGGCTAAACCAGTGCTTTTAAAGTCAATTTAAAATGAGTAAAGCTGGAGGATTAATTCTGGTTTCCCTCTACTTTCATCACTGCCCTGACTTGGGTCTATGATGCAGGCAGTGGTGCCCTGCTGGAGAATGGGCAACCTACCCAGTCACACTTATATGAATTCATGAAGCAAAGCTTCTGAAATAAACCAGAGAATGTCCCCAGGGTCTCAAAGTTCCCGGCCATTTGCTACCAGTGGGCAATTCAAGATGTGGCGTGACTGACTTCCTTCAGTGTCTAAAGCCTTTACTATGTGGCTGATGCTTGGTGGAGCAGCTATAGACAAGTCTTAGTGGCCTTGGTTGCCAGACTGTCACGGCACTGGAGTAGCCTGTGACTAAGGACCCTTGACAATTCTAGGGGTCTACTCATTAAGCAAAGTTTCTTGGGATGGAATTACAACACCTAGTCTGCCTCTTGGTCCTTGTTACTTATATTCTTTCCCTGGGAGAGACATAAATGACTTCTACCCACTTCTTCTAAGGTCCCATCAACAAAACCAAAGTACAGTTCCACAAAGTTCTCTCCGGGGAACAAATGAGTTTATTTACTTACCGAGCATGGATGAGGAGTTACTGACAGGAATATGGGTGACCACCAAAGCAGCCACATTGTATGGTATGCACACAGCATGACTGCCCTGTAGCTTTATAGATGGATCCCCTGGCCTCTAGTCTTCCCCATCCAATATACTGTAGTCCTTTCCTAAGATCTTGAGGCCACCAGCAGTGAGGACAGAATTGTGTACTAGAAGGAATAACTGGCTCCTCAGATGAGGGTCCAGTGTCCCTCTGCACCCCTCCTTCTCTTAGGGGATAGCAACAGTTCACAGATATGCTCCTGGGTACTGGAGGCTGTGTATGCTTCATTCAGACACTTTTGAATCAGTTCATGCTCTGAAGCAGCATCCTTTGAATGGGGCAGCATCCTTTGAATGGGGCTTAAATGGACATCTGTGTTTGAAGCTGTCTGGCAAGCTGTGGTGTGCACATCACCATCAGGACCCTGTAACTTAATGGTCTCTACGGACGTTTGGTGGTTTGCAGATTCTGGCAAGGGCTAGGGATAGAGCTCAGTGGCAGAGTGATTGCTGTGTGTGTGTGGTCCCTAGTACAGAAAGATGCTGGCAAAGGAGAGAGCTTCAGTCAGAAGTGCCCCTTGGCATTTGGTGTGACAATGGCTACTAGACACAATCCTTTGGGGAAAAAAGTCCTTAGCCTGTTCCTGGACTGTGGTTAAAAAGGAGCACCTTCCCTATCCGTGCAAGCAACAGTAGCAAAAGCTGATCACGTCATTCATGGAGGTCCTGGGACTGTCTATGGTGGTTTCCCCATTTGCAGCTGTGTTGGTTTAAATGAGAATGGCCCTCATAGGCTCCTATATTTGAATGTTTGGCCCCTAGTTTGTGGGACTGCTTGGGAAGGATTTGGGGGTGTTCTTGTTGGAGAAGGTGTGTCACTGGGAGAAGGCTTTGAGATTCCAAGGATCTTGCCATACTCAGTGTGCTTGCTCCCTGCCTACTGCTTGTGGATCAAGATGTGAGCTCTCAGCTACTGGCCCAGCACCATGCCCACCTGCATGCTGCTCTGTGCCCCACCATGATGGTCATGGACTCTAACCCTCTGTAACTGGAAGCCCCAAATTAAACAATTTCTTTTCTAAGTTGTCTTGGTTGTTGTCCTGGTTACCTTTCCATTGCTATGAAGAGACATTATGGGCAAAGCAATCAAAGAAGAGTTTGCCAGGCATGGTGGTGCACACCTTTAATCCTAGCACTCAGGAGGCAGACACAGGTAGATCTCTGAGTTGGAAGCCAATCAGGGTCTATAGAGCAAGTTCCAAGACAGCCAGGGCTACACAAAGAGACCCTGTCTCAGAAAAAAAAAGTTTATTGGAAGCTTGCTTATAATTTCAGAGAGTTAGAGTGTCATGACCGTTATTGCTTTCTGTTGCTATGACTAAACAGTGACCAGAACCAACTGTGAGAGGAAGGATTTTTGTTTTTGTTTTTGTTTTTTTTTTTTGGCTTACTGGTGACAGTCCATCAATGAGGGAAGCCAGGGCAGGAGCTCAAGGCATGCCGAAGAACCTGAAGGCAAGCAGAAACCATGGAGGATACTGCTTACTGGCTTCTTTCCTCTGCCTTATTCACCTACCTTTTTTGTATAGCTCAGGTCCACTTGTCCACAGCCCACAATGAGCTCAGGCCTTGCACATCAATTGGCAGTTAAGAAAATGCCCCAAAGACATGGCCACAGGCCAATCTGATGTAGGCAGTTCTTCAGTTGAGGTTCCTTCTTCCCAGGTAAATGCAGGCTTGAATCCAGTGGACAGTGGATGCGAACCAGACCAGGCTCGAACCTCGTGCTTGTGCAGCAATCTTTTTAGTGACGGAGCTACCGACTGCTCCAGCCTCACAATGGATCATTGCCCCTCTTTGAGCCTATGGGCTGCTCACTGCAGCTGAGATTATTCCAGGTTGTGGCGTTGCTGCTCAGCTCTGGCTGAGTTTGAGCAATTCACTGGGATGCTTGAGGCTGATCTGTGTCACGTGATGAACACCCAGTCTATTTGCAGGCTGGCAATAGCGCCCCTTTTCTTCTAAGACGTACATGGAGCTCTTGTTAAGGTATTCAATGGGCCTCCCATGGTGCCCAATGTCCACAGACATCTGATATGGTGGAGTCTGACCTTTAAAAAGCCCTCACCAATGGTGTGATAAAAGATGGAACCCATATTCCTAGCTTCCCAGGAATCTTTAAAGGATTCTGACTACTTTCTTCCTCATCACCACTGCCACCTCCCAGCTCTACCAGCTTTAGTATGTCAGTTTGGTCACTGAATGCAGTTGGCCTAGAAAAGAGATTGCCCCAGTTTTTAAAAAAATTATGGGTAGGGTGGTGGTGGCACATGCCTTTAATCCCAGCATTTGGGAGGCATAGGCAGGCGGATCCCTGTGTGTTTGAGGCCAGCCTGGTATACAAAGCGAGTTCCAGGACAGTTCTGTGACAGGGCAAGACAATGCAGAGGTTCCTCCATCTTGTATTCTTGCTAAGGGCATTTCAGGTTTAACTAGAATCTGATCTCCTTAATGGTGAATCCCATGGAAGCTTATCCAACTCTATCCTAGGAACCAAAGGCTAGGCTGTCCTAGCTAAGTTATCTTAGCTTCTGTTAAACTGCGTGTACAAACCTCCCCCTCCAGCTAACTGCTTGTCTTAGCTATGTTAAACCTGCCTGCTTTCAGATTGCCCAAAACCTCCCCACTGCAGCTGCCCAGTAAGATAACAGGATGTGGATTTTCTCTTTAAAAACCCCTTGCAGTAGCTGCTTGGTGCTACACTTGGGTCTCTGAATATTTGAGTATGGTTCCAGCCAGTTGGAATTAGCTATATTATTAAATTTATTAACTATATTAATTAACTTTCAATTAACTATAAACTGTGTCTGAGTGGTCAACCCTAGTGGGCTCCCCCTAACAGTCCAACAAGAGGATGCTGAAGATAAGTGAAGCTTCAGCACTCTAGGGTCTTTTTAGGGGGAGCTGTGCTTAGCCCACCAGCCAAGATAGCTTGCGTTTGCCATTGAAGATAAGGAGAAAGCAGCATGCCTAGACACAGCACAGAGATAATTCATACTGATAAAAAACCAGGCTGGAGAGATGGCTCAGGGGTTAGGAGCACTGGTTATTCTTCCAAATGACCAGGTTCAATTCTCAGCATTCATATGGCAGCTCACAACTGCCTGTAACTCCCAAAAATCCTCTGATACCCTCTCTGGCCTTTGAGAGCATCAGGCATGCATGAAGCATACATGTAGAAAAAGCACCCATATGCATAAATTTTTTAATTGAAAAAAAAAAGAATTCAAGGCTAATCTGGGCTACTACAAACAAAACAAAGCAACTGCCACAAAAAACACAATAGAGAGGACCCAGCAGATAAAATTTCACCCTAAATAACCGTCAACACTTCCTAAGTCTATTTCCATGGTCATTACTTAGTCATTCCATCAAGTGACAAAATTGCTCCTATAGGTAATGTGGACTGACTGCCCTCAGACAAGAGCTCCAAAATTGAGCACGAGACTCGAATATTCAAATAGAGCTGGGACCCCTTAGGTGTCCCCAGAAGGTCATATTGGACACACTATTCATCTGTGTTTGCTGACTGACACATGTCCTCATCATACTGGTGGGTAGAATAATGGTCCACCCCTTCATCAATGGACTGTGTACCTCTTTTTCTCACCTGCTTCTGGTCTGTCTTCACCCCATGACGCCTGTTGTGTCTTACATTTGGTACGTACCCCTTGTAATTAAAAAAAAAAAGAAAGCAGCACATGAGAGAAAGCTACTATGTGAGCCAAAAACAGCACTAACCACTGACGTATGTAAGCTTATCACTCTCTCCCTCCCTACCTACCCCCCTACCTACCTATCATTCTTCCAAAATAGTCTCATATAGCCTAAGCTGCCTTCAAACTCACAATGTCGCTGAAGATTGTTGAAGGAGCTGCAGGCTGCTTCCCTGCCGCCCCAGCTCCCGGCCGCCTGGCTAGCTTATGCCCCGAAATAATTACACAGAAACTGTATTCTTTTAAACATTGCTTGGCCCATTAGCTCTAGCCCTTACTAGCTAATTCTCATACCCCAATCAACCCATCTCTAATAATCTGTGTAGCACCAGTCTTACCAGGAAAGATTCAGCATGTCTGACCTGGCAGCTTTCTTCATTGCGTCTGCCCTGTGGAGCAGCTGCATGGTGTCTCAGCTCACTTCCCTTCTTCCCAGCATTCTGTTCTGTTTATTCCACCCACCTATGTTCTAACCTACCAGGGCCAAGCAGTTTCTTTATTAATTAACCAATGACCTTCCTCCATCAGAAGATGACTTTGAACTTCTAATTATCCTGCCTCCACTTTCCAAATGCTAGGATTACAAGTGTGCACCATTGCTCCCAGTTTTATGTGCTGCTGAAGTTCCAACCGAGTGCGGTTTTCATGCTAGAAAAGCCAACTGAGTCACACTGCACTTTTAAGCTTGCCACTTTTGATTTCAACTTCCCTTTTGTCCTACCTGCTCTCCAGATTCATTTTATTTCAACTATTCATGCTAAGGGATAGTTATTGGATTTTATACAGATTTTTTGGGTATTTGTAGGTGAGGGGTTCTAAGTTGGTGTGCAGCAGATAACAGCCTCCTTGGTTATGTTTCTTCTTTCCAATATAGTCCTTAAACTTCTAGCTTCTGCTAGCTCAGTTTCTGCTTATTTATTTATTTTTTTTGTGGGAAGTGTTCTAGCTCCTGTGTCCCCAGTACTAACTTGTGGTTTCTCTCTCTTGGCACGACTTCAGCTTCTTTTGTCATCTGTTGTACAGCACTGTGGTGTTCTGAATGAGAATGGACCCCATGAGCACATAGATTCATAGTCATCAGGGAGTGGGGCTATTCCAAAGGATTAGTAGGTGTGGCTTTGTTGGAGAAAGTGTGTCACTAGGGGTGGGCTTTGACGCTTCAAAGGCCCACGCCAGGCTCGGCGGCTGCCTGTAGATCAGATGTAGGACTCTCAGCTAGCACTCTAGTACCAAGTCTGCCTGCTGCCACTATGCTGCCTACCATGGACTAAACCTCTGAAACTGTAAGCAAGCTCCAATGAGATGCTTTCTCTCTTAAGAGTTTGTTGTTGCTGGGCAGTGGTGGCACACGCTTTTAATCCCAGCACTCAGTTGGCAGAGGCAGCGGATCTCTGTGAGTTCGAGACCAGCCTGGTCTACAGAGAGAGTTCTAGGACAGGCCCTAAAGTTATAGAGAAACCCTATCTTGGAAAACCTAAAAAAAAAAAAAGTTTGTTGTTTTATCTTTGGCATAGTGGGTACATCTTAATCTACTGCTATTTTAGCCAGCAATTGTGACTTCGCGGTCACCAGCCTGCTTCTGTAACAGCAGCCTGGCCCAGGTGGGAATTCTGTTCCTACAAGCACCTGCCCTGGCACTGCCACTAAAGGTAGCTTTAACTAAATCTCTAGCTAATTAATGCAAATGCAAACTCAGGGTTCACAGTGTGATTTTTTTAAAAAATTATTTATTCATATATTTTATGTATATGGGTACTTTGACTACACATACATTTACACACCAGAAGGCATCAGATGCCATATGGGTGCTGGGAATTGGAATCAGGACCTTTAGAAGAGCAGCGAGTGTTCTTAACCACTGAACCATCTCTTTAACCCCTCATGGTGTGATTGAATATTCCCCAGCAAGAGTTCCCTAGGTCACAGCGTCTCTTAACAGCAATACAACACTGATTAAGACAAGCACTATCTTCCCACCAAAACAGCCACCATCTCCATCAGATCAGCTGTGCCTGCTTGCAGGAGACCACTGGGAGCTGACCTGTGCACTGTTGACATTCCCTCCGAGAAGGAGTCTTTGGACCCTCACCTGGGTATCCAGCTATTCTTCCTAGTACAAAATTCTATCTCTCTATCTCTCTCTCTATCTATCTATATCTATCTATCTATCTATCTATCTATCTATCTATCTATCTATCTATCTATCTATCTCATCTGTATTTACCTTTAAAGCAGAATGTGCTTGGGCATTATATTTCCATTTACAAGCCTTGTTGGGTTACAAGACCTAGGGAAACTTAGGATTTTGTTCTCGGTACTTTGGAAAATAAGCTACATGGGGAATTCCTCCTTCTATATAGCAGAGTATATAGGCTGAGGAAGGTTAGAAAGGGCTCCGTTTGTGTGACTATGGGCAAGTCTTTCCAGTTTGGGATTATCCACACTTTGTGCATTATTCATTATAATAATGAGTTGTACCCAAGTGATCAAAACAACATAAAATTATTATAGGTTTTAAAAATCTATCAGTACTAATAATATCATTTTGGTTTTTTAATATTTATTTATTTATTTTCCCCCCTCCTTCCCCTATTTATTTATTATGTATACAATATTCTGTCTGTGTGTATGTCTGCAGGCCAGAAGAGGGCACCAGACCTCATTACAGATGGTTGTGAGCCACCATGTGGTTGCTGGGGATTGAACTCAGGACCTTTGGAAGAGCAGGCAATGCTCTTAACCACTGAGCCATCTCTCCAGCCCTCATTTTGGTTTTTAATGACTTATTTATCTTCATTTTTATTTTATGTGCATTGGTGTTTTGCCTAAATGTCCATGTGAGGCTGTCAGATCCCCTGGAACTGGAGTTACAGACAGTTGTGAGCTGCCATGTGGAAGTACTGGGAAATGAGCCCAGGTCCTCTGAAAGAGCAGCCAATGTTCTTAACCACTGAGCCATCTTTCCAGCCCCTATTTTGTTGTCGTTTTTTTTCCAAGACAGGGTTTCTCTGTATAGCCCTGGCTGTCCTAGAACTTGCTTTGAAGACCAGGGTGGCCTCAAACTCAGAGATCCACCTGCCTCTGCCTCCCAATTAAAGGCACGTGCCATCCCACCCAGCAGTAAAAATCAGTTATTAAACTTTTATTTACCATCCATCAGTTAATAAATTGGATAGGTTCTTTAAATAGTTCGCAGTATCCATAGATGACTAGTATTTCTGCTGAGATGTATTCAATATCAACTAGATCCCTATTTTCCATTTTTAGAGCTGCAAGCACTCAGAAGAACGTCTCTTAAGTAAACAGCAACAGAAGGTCTTTTGGTACAACAGTATCACTCAATTCTGTGAACATCTTTGTTTGAAGGAAAGCAACTATGTTCAGACCACATGCCAAAGTGGGGCATTTAATAGAAACTTCTTCTCTTATAATGCAGGACCACCAAATTTCCCAATGATAGGAGGCATTTTCATTTGCACTGGACTCTATAACATGTTCACTGAAAATATGAATAGTTCCAGGTACATGCCTTGGATCTCAGCTCCCCCCCTCTGCATAGTACCTTCTGGAGGTACAACATAAAGGACCATGCCAAATTTATTCCTGACCCCCTTTTCAAAGACAGGATCTCATATATACCAGGCTGGGTTTGAACTCCCTATACAGATGAGGATGAATCTGAACAGAAAGTTCCTGTATTCACCTCCTTAGTGTTGGGTGACAGACAGGAACCATTTTTGAACTGTTTATGTGGGCCATGTGGTCCCATAGTTCTGTAGTCTCTAGCCTCTAGATCAATTTGGAATTGCCGGCCTGTGGAGCAAGCAGACACAGAAAGGGGGTAGCTGCCTCGCACACAGTAGCAGCTGTGGTGATTGCTTTGGACTGTGGACCTTATGCAATGGAGAACCAACTAGGACGGGAGCCTTAGTGGGGGATGCACCTAGATTAAGCTAGTTTGTGGGCACGCCTCTGAGGAATTTTCTTTGCATTGAGGTGGAAAGACCTTCCCACTGTGGGTGGCGCCATTCCCTGGACATCAGCCTTGGTTGTACAAGAGTGGAGAAAAGGTAGCTGAGCATGTATGAATTAATTCCTTGACCTCTCTTCTTGACTGTGGATGTGACTGACTGCTTCAAGTTCCTGTCCCTTGACTCCCCCACTCTACCCCCTGCATCACAATGATGAGTCTGTAACCGAGAATTGTGTGCCGAATAAACTATTTCTTCCTTAAATTGCTTTTGTTTGGGTATTTTATCACAGCCGAGAACTAGACTGACCTGCCTGGAATCCATGCCTAGTAACGCTTTTCCCACCATAGTCACAGAAAACCAGGACTGCTTCCGCAAAACTCTGGCCATCTGGGCAGTGTCAAGGAAAGCACTCACAGCTGTGTGAAGAGATAAGCTGGACATCCACAACTTGACGGCATAATTCTGGTCAATAAGTGTGCCTTCTCCATAGACCTGGCTTTCTCCACAGCCCAGATTCATCCTTGAACGCCAACCTTCCCAGTGCCCAAGATATAGAAAGGTGGCTAAGCTAAGGATTTCTATGTTCCAAGTTCCTAAATGCTTTTCTTCTTATATTTTTTTCTTTCACTCCCCCCCCCCCCCCCGTGTTTTCTGGTAAATTTTGAGGTAGGGTGTCATGTAACACAGGCTGGTCTGGGATTACTCACTATGTATCAGGTGCTAAAGATGACTTTAAACTCCCAACCCCTCATCCTCTATCTCCCAAGTGTATGGGCCACCCTGGTGGTTCCTAAATGGCTTAAACTGAATACTCTCAGTTGACTGGGGCTGCCAATCCCTGCTGTGCTCCCCCTCACCGTTTCTCTTGCTTTACCTTTAGTTATTTTGGTGAGTGTGTCTGCATGCCCCAGTACACATGTGGCAGTCAGAGGACGTTTCAGAATTCAGTTCTGTCCTCTCAAAAGTCAGGGGGTACAGTTGAAGCCAGTACTCTCATAAGTGCGAGGGCAGCATTGGTTGGACTGGGAGCTCCGCCTCAACCTGACTCTGCTCTGTGGGATTCCGTACTGATAACAGCTAGACAATTCCCTTTCTGCACACTACAGGGAGTTCAGGGGCTCAGCACTGTCTCAACCATCTAGCCTAGATGTCTGTTGAACTTCAGCTTCAGTTACCATGAGGCTGGAAGCCTACAGACTATTTCCAGTATGGCCTTGCCAGCTGGATTTGAATAGGATGTTGTCAGGTCCAAATAGAAGGTAGAGCTCTCAGGGTGGTAGTGACAGCCCTGGCCAGGAGATGTCAGTAGTGAGTTTGGGCTTGTGACCTTCAGGCCCTGAAAGTACTAGCTTCCTTACACAAGGAGAGCAGTTGTTCCCTTGCGTCTGGGGCCCACCAGCCCTTTTGCTCCTTTAACCTTAACCCCTTCCTCTGTTCCAGCATTAAAGCCTTCTCTGTTTGAAGGATTCACCACATGGGGTTACAGGTATCCCAGGCTGGCCTTCACCTCCCTATGCCACCTGCTTCCATCTCCTGAGTACCGACTCCAGCTGTATCCCGCCAACATTCGGGGCTTCTGTGGTGCTGAGGAGGGTGGCATCATGGGAGGCAAGCATTGTATTGACTGACCACAGCCCCAGTCCACTGTACATGCTGTTTTTGGTTTGTTTTACTAGAAGTCAAGAGCATCATTCTCCAGCAACCTTTTTTTTTTCCAGCAGCCTTTTTAACCTCTCAATATCATATCTGGAAACATGTGAGCTTTACCAAAGAATGTTAATGGAACACTTACTAGTTCAGAGCAGAGTGACCTGGGATACAAAGATGAATGCCTTGGCCTCTGGTGGTTTAGAGAAGACAATTAGAAATGGCCAGAGATAACTTAATGCAAATTGACCAGAGTTAAATGTCATAAAACCAGGATCTTTAAATCCATCACATATTTTCTTAAAAGTCTGTGGTCAGACATGGTAGCGCACATTATTATTCCAGCACTCAGGAGGCTGAGGCAGGGGGATCTCTGTGAGTTCTACCAGCCAGGGCTGCAGCAATGTATAGTGAGAAACTGTTTCAATCCCAACCCACTAACAGTCATGTGACACACTAACAACAGTAACTAGGAGGTCCCAAGCGTACTAATTAATTATCCTACTGACAGTTATGTGATACAAGAATGAGAGTAACTGGAAAGTCCTAAGAACCCTAAATAATTAAAGATGCAGAAGTCCCTGGGAAAAGAAAGTGACAGCCTGGATCCAAGACAGGCAGGGCAAATGAAGAGAGACGGAAGACCGCGGCACAGTTTGCTTGGACAGGTGTTGGCCATGCATTCATGAGGACCTGAGTTCAACAGATAAAAGCTACAAGTGGTGTTTCTAATGGCAGTGCTGGGGACCTGGGGACAATCCCTGGGGCACCACAGCCAGCAGACCTAGCCTAACGAGGTGAGCCCCATGCCCTTGTCCCAAAACAGAAAGGATGGCACCGGAGAAAAAAAAGTCCATCTGACATTGTCCTTTGGCCTGATTGTTTCAAGGACTTGAGGTCTGGTTCCTTCCACTCCTGCTATTCCCCAGGTCCAGGCAGATGCTTGCTGGAGTTGAGCTGTTGTTTGGGGGCGTCTGCTGAACTGGGAGTCATGAGAGAAGGGGGTGGGGCGTTTGTCTAGAATGTGCTGGGATGAAGTTACATTTGTCACGCTGGTACTCATCTGTCTAGAACAAGGAAAGTTTGTTTTTATCTAGGGATTGATCATTTAAGAAAAAGGAAAGGAAAATGGACACTGTTCAAATGCAGGCAGTTTGCTGGGCCTCGTATGTGTTAGCTGGAGAGCACAGGGAGGGGTCACAACCCGTGGGCCAAGTGACCCTTGTGCAGGGGCTGCATAGCAGATATTCCCATTATGATTCAGAACAGAGCAAAATGACAATTAGGAAGTAGCAATGGAAGTAATTTTATGGTTGGGGTCAGCACAGCGTAAGGAACTGTGTTAAACGGTTGCAGCATCAGGAAGGTTGAGAACTATTGGCTCAGTAGGTAAAGCACTTCCCTCACAACCATGAGAATCTGAGATTTGATCTCTAGAACCCACGTAAAAGCCTGATGTGGTGGCCTACCTCTGTAATCCCAGCTCTGAGGACCGGAGACTGGTGGCTCTGGGGACACCTGCTGGACAGCCAGTCTAGTCAAAGCTAAGAGCTCCAAGTTCAGTGAGATGGAGAGTGTCGAGGAAAGCCTGATATGAATCTCGGGCCTCCACAGGGCGCGTGTGCATACACACACACACACACACACACACACACACACACACACGCGCGCGCGCACAAATAAATAAAACTAAAACTAAGACAGATCAAAGCAATTGGGTGCAGCGCTGAGTCAGAGTGACCAAAGCTATGGCTACATCACTGTATCGTTTCCAATGTCTTTGAGGCTGCGCTTAGCAGAGCAGGACAGTTGACTTTGCTGGGCTGTCGAGAATCACCCTACAAATCCCAGCCCAGCTGAAGTGGGTATTAACTCCTAAGCTATCATCTCTTCTGTTTGTTAGTATTTGTTATCTGGAATGGGAGTCTTCCCGGATAAGTCACTTGGTGCTTACTAATTCCAGGACCTGTGTTACACAGCCAGTTGTAGCCCTAGTGCAAATGAAGAGTTTCCAATGGCTGGCTGTATTGGGACTTGTCTTGTTAGAGTTTCTATTGCTGCCAGGACCATAGTTTATCATGAAGGAAAGTCAGGCAGAATCTTAGAGGTAGAACCTAAAGCAGAGACTATGGAGACATGCTGCTCACTGTCTTGCGTCTCCTGTCTTGCTGAGTCTGTTTTCTTATATACCCCAGGACCACCTGCCTAAACAACCACCCACAATACGCTGGGCCCTCCATGTCACTCAGTAATCAAGAAATACCTCCCAACCTTGCCTACAGCCCAGTCTTTTGGAGGCATTTTCTCAGTTGCCAGTTCCCGTGTTGGTATCCACCAGAGAAGACTGCCCAGACACAGGTTCAAGTCTTTATTAGCTGGCCAGCAACTACACTGGGTATTGGGGACCCCAGTGCGCCACTGAGCCTTTCTCCGGGTGATCTTTTAAGCACAAAATCCACATCCTGGGTTGACTACTTCAGTTAACAAGAACAGTTAGCCAGAAGCAGAACTGCAGAAGCAAAAAAGCAAGTTAGTACATTTAGGGACTTTCCCCGAGCTTGGATGGATCGGTCTTTGTTTTCATTTGGGCAGGTGGTGCTGTCTATGTGCTGGGTTTGATGGCTTGACTGGTCCTTTCATCAGTTGTGTCTGGGGGCTGGAACACCTCCTCTCAGGTAACTCTAGTTTGTGTCACATTGACAAAAATCTAGCCAGCACAGGAATAAAATGAGAACATGACACAAGAGATAAGGATCCATTTTCTCTTGCAGAAGATGGAGGTAGTGGCTTTGAGGAAGTTCAGAGAAGGGAAAGAGAAAATCAAAGCCAAGTCCACTTTTGTTTGTTTTGAGACAGGGTCTCACTATGTATGCCAGGCTTGAACTCACAGAGATCCACCTGCTTCTGCCTCCTGAGTGCTGGGATTAAAGGCGGATGCCACCATGATCCACTTCTTGCCTAAGACTGGTTCTGGCCACTGACTGTGGTAGAGTGGCCAATGGACTGGAAATGCTATGGAACCAATGCCTTCAGCAACAGCCCTAGTAATGAGGGATAGACACTCAGTCCCAAACATTGAACATGGACCATCCATACTAGCTATGTGCTAGCATCCGGAGAAATTTGAGTCTGAATTTGAAGCCTCTTTCTGCATTTGGCTATTTGGTGGTTCACTTGCAAGTAGGATGAGACCTCAAAATTTTCATCAGTATTCACATTTAAAACAAACTATTGAGACCATTGTGGTAACATGTGCCTGTAATCCCACACTTGGGATGTGGAGGCAGGAGGACCACGAATTCAAGGTCATCTTTAGCTACACAGTGATACATAGTGAGTTCCAGGCTACCCTGGGTTATCTGAGAACTTGTTGCAAAATCAAACAAAAAAAATAAAAATAAAACCTCATAAAATATTACATGTGTATGATTTATATAAACACATACACATATCTTTTTCTGGAATTCTCCAATAAGTTATCATTTTTCTTTATTTTTTGTTAAGGTGTATTATATTTTAATATTTATTTTTGTTGGAGGGAGGCCGCTAGTTAGTTCCCAGCTGCTCAGTCCCAAAATAATCACACAGAAACTATATTATTTAAATCACTGCTTGGTCCATAGCTTAAGCTTATTTCTGGCTAACTCATATCTTAATTATCATCTCCATTAATCTCTGTATCGCTATGTGGCTGTGGCTTACCGGCTAAAGTTCTGGCATCTGTCTCTGGCGGGGCTACCTGGCTTCTCCTGGACTCTGCCTCCTTTTCCCCAGCATTCAGTTTAGTTTTCCCGCCTACCTCTATCCCCTGCACAGACCCAAGACAGTTTCTTTGTTAACCAATGGTATTCACAGCATACAGAGGAGAATCCCACATCATACTTTTTTTTAATTTATTTATTTATTAAGGATTTCTGCCTCCTCCCCACCACCGCCTCTCATTTCCCTCCCCCTCCCCCATCAAGTCCCTCTCCCTCATCTGCTCGAAGAGCAATCAGGGTTCCCTGACCTGTGGGAAGTCCAAGGACCGCCCACCTCCATCCAGGTTTAGTAAGGTGAGCATCCAAACTGCCTAGGCTCCCCCAAAGCCAGTACGTGCAGTAGGATCAAAAACCCATTGCCATTGTTCTTGAGTTCTCAGTAGTCCTCATTGTCCGCTATGTTCAGCAAGTCTGGTTTTACCACATCATACTTATATGTGTAGGTCTGTGTGAGTGTATGCAGGCCATCAGAACTCCTGGAGCTGGAGTAACAGGGGGTTATAAGTTGTCTTGACATAGGTGCTGGGAACTGAACTGTGGTCCTCTGAAAGAACAGCTGGCACTCTTAATCACTGAGCCATCTCTCCAGTTCCTATCATTTTATTTAATTTTTTTAATAATTTATTTTTATGTACATCAGTGTTCTGCCTGCATGTATATCTGTGTGAAGGTATCAGATCCTCTGGAACTGGAGTTACAGTTGTGAGCCGCCACGTGGGTGCTGGGAATTGAACCTGGGTCCTATGGAAGAGCAGTCAGTGCTCTTAACAGCTAAGCCATTTCTCCAGCCCCTTTATTTAAAAGTTTCAAAGATTATATTTATTTACTGGTTGTGTATGTATGTGGATGCAACAGCGCATATACCTAGGAGGGCAGAAGAGGCATAGAGAAGGGAGAGAAAGTCTGAGGGAGGCCTGAGATGTGAGGCTCCTGCAGGCAAGAGTACTCTGGTAAAACCATTGCCTCCCTCACTCGCTCCTACCTATACATGTATGGATGCCCTTTCTCTTTCTTCCAATTCACTTGGTTCCCAAGTGATAGATTCACTTCATGATGTGAAATGCCTTAGAACCCCTGGAGAATGGAGTGAAAAATGATGAATACAGCATGTGGTCCATTTTTCCAAACAGTGAATTACAATAACAAACAGCTCTCAAATACAGTATAAGAAGTACACACAAAATATTTAATTTTAAAAAGCATTCTAATAATAAGTGAAAATAAATAAAAAGGCAGGGTCAAATTAAGATGCAAAAGAGCAGCTATGCACACACAAATCTACGAGGACTGGAGAAGCCACCGAGGAGTCTTAAAGACAAATAGCATGGAATCTGACTCAAAATGTTTTTCTCTCATATACATAATAAAGCATGCTGTTCATGTTCAAGTCTGCTGCAAACTGAAATGAGGAGAGCAGATTCAACTTTAAATAATGGCGCTTTTAAGAGGCATTTGGAGCTTTACAAAAAGTAGAAATGAAAATGAACTACTGTTTTGGCATTCCCTTGAGTTTGTGGATGAGTGAGTGCGTGGGGGTCAGGTGTGTGGAGTGCATGCACATGTGAAGACCAGAAGCCAACCTTGGGTGCCATTCCGTAAGAGCCTCCTACCTTATTTTTGTTACATTTGCTGATTTAATTATGTAGGGCGGCGCTTACACAAGTGTGGAGGTCAGAGTCAGAGGTCAATTGAGAACTAATTCTGTCCTTCCAACTCGTGGGTTCTGGAGGTTGAGCTCAGGCCACCAGGCTTGTGGGCAAACACCTATGACTCATCTTACACACTTCCACCTTGTATGATAGGACAGAGTATCTGCTTCCTTCAGTCATTCCACCCGGCATGCCTGGCAGTTTTGCATGGGTTCTAGGGATGGAACTCCTGGTTTCATGCTTGTATGACAAGCACTTTATCAAATGAACCATCTCCTCAGTCCCTGGCATGACCGTTTAAAGGTTTTGTTACTCTTAGCTTAAAAATATTTTTCTGTTTCGTTTTTGTTGTTGTTTGATTTTGAGACAGGATTTCTCTGACTGTCCTATAATTCACTGTGTAGACCAGGCAGGCTGGCCTCGAACTCACAGAGATCCACCTGCCTCTGCCTCCTGAGTGCTGGGATTAAAGGCGTGCACCACCACCACCTGGCTTTCTTTTTTCCTTCTTGACATTGGTCTGTTCAAACTCTTACTGGGCTTCCAAAGAACTGGCTTAAGTGACCTTCAAAGCTGCCTGCAGTATTTATTATCTCTATTACTTGTTTTGGCACTTACGAATAAATACCTACCACTTGTGAGCAGCTATTATATGCCAAGTCCTGAATTAATCTTCAAGGACAATTACTTCACTAAACGCGATCCTTAAATTAGCACTATCATTGTACCAGCTTACATTAAAGGAGGAGGAGGAAGTGGAGGAGGAGAAAGAGTTCAAATCAAGCTGGTCCCTTATTAATCACAGTTAATTTTTCAGCCCCAACTAACCAATATTTACTGTCCCTGTAAAGCAAAGGTTTCTCTTCCAGATTCTTATCTAAAACATTAAATGAACAGCCTTGAGAGCATTGCTTCTCTCTGAAACTTCATCAACCAGACTTCTATCCTCTATATTTCTCTCAGCATTATCTTTCAAATTCCTACAACAGCTCAGTAAGCAATAAATACTCAGTGGATTTTTCTAGCTCAAAGTTCTAAAATCCACCTTCCTCCCACAAACAGTCCGAGGCATACACACCACATGGTGAAGCCCATCCCTGAAACATGCATCTCTCTGGTACCAATCGCTAACCTAGTTTGCTTTCTGTTGCTGTGATAAACACCATGACTAAAAGCAACTTGGGGAGGACAAGGCTTATTTAATTGTGCATATTATAGTCTATGGGTGAAGGAAAGACAAGTTAGGAGCTAAAACAGGGACCAAAGAGGAACGCTGTTGTTTACTGGCTTTCTTCCCGGTCAGATTTAGCTGTCTTTCTTATACCACCCAGGACCATTTGCCCAGGGGTGGCACCATTTGTGCTGGGCTAGACCCTCCTCCATCAGTTAACAATTAGGAAAATAGACATGCCCACTGGCCAATCGGGATTATAAGATCTGGATTAAAGGTCTCTACACCGCAAACATCCAGATTAAAGGTAGATCTTCCCATTTCAAATTAAGCAAAAATCCCTCACAAGTGTGCCCCTTCATTTTTTGAGTTTTAGTTAATTCCAAATTATGTATTAAGTTCAAGGCTAGCCTTGGAGACGTGAGGCCTTGTCTCAAAACAACAGAAACAAACAAACAAAAACAATTTCCCCTTTGAGCTTTAAAATTATTTTAATATGCCGGTGATGGTGGCACACACCTTTAATCCCAGCACTAGGGAGGCAGAGGTAGGCGGATCTCTGTGAGTTCGAGACCAGCCTGGTCTACAAGAGCTAGTTCCAGGACAGGCTCCAAAGCCACAGAGAAACCCTGTCTCAAAAAAACAAAAAAAAATATTTTAATAGGGTTGGGGCACAGCTTGGTGGTAGAACATGCAATTAGACTGTACAAGGCCCCAGCACAAAGAAAGACAGACAAGTGATTTTTCTGTTATTAAAATTACCCACCCATAAAGGAAACTTCATTTTACAACAGAGAATCACCAGTCCTGCAGAGTTGTGGAGCCCAGTCCCAGTGGACACATCTACAAAACATTCCCTCACATAAGGCACAGGAAACATTGAAGAAGAAGGGGCAGAAAGACTGTAAGGACTAGAGGACCAGAAAGCTTGCTGTGAGATTATGTCTCCTAGTAACATCAGAAGCTATACCTAGAGTCTAACCAACATGACTGTCCAAATGGGAGCTGAACAAGGATGACACCAATGGACAAGCCAAAGTGGGCAGGGAAAGCCCATGAGGCCTCAACCCTCCACACAGAACTACAGGCGCCTGAGTAAATCTGGGAATGGGAGAGAAGGCCTCACCAACTGGCTGTCCAGTGCCAAACAGTCAGCCCTGACAACATACATACAGATAGCATTGTAGGGACTGAAGGAGCTATATTCAGGGACACATGTACATGTACTTATATGCATGCAATAATAATTAGTGAAAAAAGCCATGAATTTGAAGGAGAGTGAGTAGGGTTTTATGGGAGTGACTTAGAGGGAGGAAAGGTAAGGGGGAAATGTTGTAGTTAAATTATAATCTCAAAAATAAAAATTAAATTACATTTAAAATGTTCTTTGAATGGTCAATTAAAAGTAATTGGAAGTAGTGCAGACTGGGTCATTGTTCAGGTCAACCTTTTGCGAGTTATGGATACAGTGTTATTTGTTTTTAATGAAGAACCAAATTTTGTTCAGTCCTGGGAGGCCTGGGTAAGCCACAGAGTTTCTCAAAGAATCAAGGTACCCACCCTTTTGATAAGTAAATAAATGTTCACTTTTTCCCAGTACTCACTCAGATGAGAGATTCAATTACCAGGTATCCAGAAATTTTCTCTAATCAAGGTACTTCTCACTTACTGCTCCTTCTGAGACCATATGTTCCTCAGCACAGTCCCAGCACAGTGCTGTGTACATAGTAGGTGGTAAGTAAGTGTCCACTGTGTGCATGGAATGTTCTGGACTTGTAACAGTCCCACACTGCACAGCATGACATTAAGAAGAGATCAGAGCCGGCTCTCTAGTTCCCGTCATGTTTGTTCCTGGGTGTGTGTGTGTGTTCTATGCTGTGCCTGCTCTTTGTGTGGCTGGGTTTCTGAGTGGCTGGTTTGTGCTGGCAGCACGGCTCAGTGGGTAAAGACACTTGGCTGCCAAGCCTGATGACCCGAGCTTGATCTCAGAGACCCAGGGGGTAGAAGGAGAGAAGCTGCTCTTGTAAGCTGTTCTCTAATGTCCTCTCTCTAGTTCTGTGCTCTCTCTCTGTCTCTCTCAGTCTGTCTCTGTCTCCCTGTCTCTGTCTCTCTCACACACACTCAGACAGACAGACATATACATATAATTAGGAACAATGAAAATACGTCTTCAAAAAATACTAAATAAACTGTGGTGGCATACACATTTAATCCCAGCACATGGGAAGCAGAGGCAAGTAGATCTCTATAGGCCAGACTGGTCTATATATTAAGTTCTAGGCTATCCAGGGCTACATGGTGAGACTTTGTTTCATCGACTCCCCCAAAAATCTGGGGGTACTATATGAATAGCAATAAGCACATCTACTGCCCAGATCTTAGTTTGTAGAGATTATATCACACTAAGAAGATCTAGGATGCCTTGGAGAAGTAGAAAATTCAAGACTGGAGGATGGAAGTTATAAGGTGAAAGTGAACTATTTTGTGTCACCAAATACAGATGTGCTGAAAAACTAAAGTCATGCCTCAAAATAGGGCAGGAGGCAGTAGAGGCTCCCAGTTGCTAAGCATGAGACAATTTTGAGAAACGAAATAATTGAGGAGTGGCTGGTGAGGTGGCTGAGTGAGTAAAGGCACTTGCTGCCAAGCCTGGCACTGCATTCTAGCTCCTGGGACCCACACGGTGTAGGAGAGCAGTAACTCCCACATGTTGTCCCTGACTTCTAAACAAATACTGTGACATGCATTTCCACTCCATAAATGAATAAATAAAAGTGCAATGAAAAGGAATAGTGACTGGAATTATAATAAATTAAATTTTGAAAGAAATCAAACACTTAAAGGGAGGAAAAGTTGTGAATAAAAGAATGCCAATTAAGTAATATCAAATTGTTAGAATATAAAAACCAACATTGGGGCGGGAGAGATGACTCAGCAGCTGTCAGAACTGGCTGCTCTTCTAGAGGACTCGGGTTTGATTCCCAGCACCCACATGGCAGCTCACACCTGCCTATAACTCCAGTTCCAGGGCATCCAATACCTTCACATCAATGTACATAAAATAAATAAATTTTTAAAGATTTATTTATTTATTTAATGTTTACTAGTGTTTTGCCTATATATACTCTGTGTCAAGGTATTGGATCCTCTGGAACTGAAGTTATAGACAGTTGTGAGCTGTCATGTGGGTGCTAGGACTTGAACCCAAGTCCTGTGGAAGAGCAGCCAGTGCTCTTAACTGCTGAGCTATCTCTCCAGCCCCATATTTTTTTTTATTTTGGTTTTTTGAGACTGGGTTTCTCTCTGTAGCTTTGGAGCCTATCCTGGTACTCTCTCTGTAGATCAGGCTGGCCTCAAACAGAGATTGCCTGTCTCTGCCTCCCAGTGTTGGGATTAAAGGTGTGCACCACCACCGCCAGCCAATAATTTTTTTTTTTGCAGAGTGAGGTTGAATATTTATTCAGGGGGTTGTGGAGGGGAAAGGGTGAAGGGGGGGACAGAGAGAGAGAGAGAAAGAGAGAGAAGAGGAGAAAGAGACAGAGAAGGGGGGAAGCGGAGAAGTGGGGAGAGAGGCAGAAGCAAAGCTGCCTCTCTGAGAGGAAGATGGAAAAGCCAATAAAATATTTTTTTAAAGAAAAATGTTATTTAGTTTCTGTGGTCATCATTGACTGAGGCCAGAATCATCAATCCATGGATAGTCCATGCACAATAGCTAAGTGAAATATTTTCAGGAAAGAACATGTCCTAGTCTTAGCTGTGTGTGTTAGCATCCACCTTTAATTCCAACGCATGGGTGGGGGATTTGTCTGGACACTACTCTTAACACCACCACTAATTATGATTAGGAGTGTGACAAGGAAATGGACCTCATTTGAATCAAATGCCCAAGCTTCTATTGCTAACAGTGGCAGGAATTCTACATGAACCAGTCCTCTGATCTAAATACACTGAGGACACAGGGCACTTAGGAAACATTCCTGCATTTGCTAAAAGATCCTAAACATGGGGAAATAATGATAAAGAATAAATTCATTGACATCATGCAAAATAGCTCACCTGGACTTTTAAAACATGTCACTGCCGGGACTGGGAACATGGTTCACTCTGTAAAGAACTTGCTGCACAAACATGAGGACCTGAATCCAGATCCCCAGGTAAAAGCCAAGTGCGGCAGCCATGCCTGTAATCCCAGCACTGGGGAAACAGAGACAGGACAATGCATGGGCTTCAGTAGCCCCATAGTCTCACTGAATCAGTGAGCTTCTGGTTCAGGTGGCTCTCTGTCTCAAAAACTATGGTCAAAAGGGATGGAGCTGGAGTTTGAGCTGGGCTGTAGTGGCACACACCTTTACTCCCAGCACTCAGGAGGCAGAGGCAGGCGGATCTCTGTGAGTTCCAGGACAGCCTGGTCTACAGAGTGAGTTCCAGGACAGGAAAGGTAGAGCTACATGGTCAAACCCTAATGAAAACAGAAAGAAAATAAATAAAAGAAAGATGACACTTCCAAGGTAAAAAGGCAGATTAGAAATTTTCTCTGAGGTCAGCCTGGTCTACAGAGAGTTCCAGGACAGCCCGGGCTACATAGATAAACCCTGTCTCAAAAAAACCAAACAAAAGAATTTTCTCTGAACAGGCTCTGCACATAGTAGGCATCAAGATAACAAAGGTCAGACGATATTCCAAGGTCGAAGGAGAGTATCTGCAAAGAGATAAAAGAAAAGTTTAAAAAAAAAACAAAACAAAACAAAAAAAAAAGAAAAGTTTACAAGAACCAGCAATGAGCTGGGGTGGTGGTGGCACACGTCTTTAATCCCAGCACTCAGGAGACAGAGGCAGGAGAATGTCTGTGAATTGGAGGCCAGCCTGGTCTACAGAGCGAGTTCCAGGACAGGCTCCAAAAGCTACACAAAGAAACCCTGTCTTGAAAAATCAAACAAACAAAGAAACAAAAAGAATCAGCAAGGAAATATAATTCAAAAAGAAATAGGAAGAGGTCTGCAACTCAAGCCTCACTTTCCTAGGAGCAGTGGAACTCAATGTCATAGCACAGCCTACACCTGGAGAGTGCAGGCAGCCCTAATGACAATAGCTTGGCAGCCCCTCCTAGTTTCAGGAGAAAGACATGGCTCTCAAACTTCAAATCCAAAGCAGGGAGTTGGTGTAATGGTTAGCAACTGAGAATTCCATTGCATAGTTCCTCAGGAGAGCTATACACAGGCAGAGGGCTGCTGATGTTTGAGACTGTAGGGACCTGAAAACAAAGAACAGTCCCAAGTCAAGGAGCGTGGGGGATACCTTGTGTTGTGATTAACACTGTCAACTGGCAGGAGCTAGAACCACCTGCAGCTCAGGTCCCTGGGCATGCATGTGAGGGATTATCTAGATTGGGTTAAGCAAGGTAAGAGGAACACTCTAAATGTAGGTGGTGTCATTGCACAGGCTGCAGTCCCGAACTGGATAAAAAGGAGAAAACCAGCTTCTTTCTGTGTCCTGACTGTAGATACAGTGTGACCGACTCCCTCAAGCTCCTGCTGCCATGCTTTCCCCAACAAGAGGGACCGCATCCACATGAGCTGAAATAGAGCCGCCTTCTTTTCAGCTTGTTTCCTGTCATGATATTTTGTAAATTAAATAAAGTACCCTGCCACGGTGTCCAAGAGAGGCCCCGGCAGTCACGGGATGGGGAGGGTGCATTGGTGAGGAGACCCCACATGTGTGGTGAGGGTAGAGGCTGCATTGCGGATGACTGCAGGAGTGGATGAGTGCAGGCGAAACACTTGGTGCAGGAGGCTGTCTTCCTGTCATGATGTGTGAGGACTGAGCACCAAGGTCAAGGCAGGCTGACTTCCTGGTTTCTCCCCTTCAGGTTATAACTCCACACTTTGTTTGCTCTTCAAACCCTACTGTTCTGTTGCTGTCCACACAAGTAGTTTTCTCCTGTAAATGATATGAGGTATTCTCAAAAGAAGGATGCTCACTAAAACCTTTGCATAGAAGGAGAGAGATCTATCCTAACAGTGGCACAAATGTCATCAGAGACAAGAAAAGACAAGGCACTATGACAGTTCCAAAATTTGTAATTCTCTAGTAACTGAATCCAAAGATATCAGAGTGGATGAAATGCTGGAAATAGTTCAGAAGGCTAGAAAAAAATGGCTGTAGTCCTCATCATGTATGTCTGACTAAACCAAAGTGAGAGGCTATAAAAATACCTAGTCAGATCAACAATGAACAAAGATGAGATTGAAGCAGTAACAATAATAATAGCAACCTCCTGTCAAGGAAAAGCAGCAGACCTGATAGATTCACAACTGACTTCTACCAAACGTTAAAGAACTAACCCCAGTGTTCCCCAGACTGTTCTATAAGACAGAAAAGTAAACAACGTTTCCAGGGACTCCAGGTGCATGTGTTGCCTAGAATGCAGGACACCCTGGGTTTCATCCCCAGTGCTAGGAAGGTAAAGGCAGGAGAATCAGAAGTTCCAAGTCATTCTCTACTACAAAAGTAAGTTTGACAGCCTGGGCTACATGAGACCTTGTCTCAAACAAGACAAAACAAAACAAAACAACAATGTTTCCCCCCAAAAATAAATAAATAAAGGGGACCTCGGTAGGAATAGAGTCAGTGACACTATTCCCACTTTCAAATGATATGATCCGTTTTTATTATTTTATTTATTTATGTATCTATTTTAACTGTATAACTTTTTTGTAAATATGTCTGTGTACCATGCACTTGCTTGGTATCAGTAGAAGCCAGGAAAGGCGGAGTTACACGTGGCTGTGAGTCACATGTGGGTGCTATGAAGAAAGTCACCCCTATCTCAGAGCCCTCCTGTCCCACTGCTGTGCTCTTTTTAGCACGATCCACCCCAAAGTTTGCATCATGATTTCTAGATGGGCATGGCAACTCCAGGCAGGATGTCTGCATTCTGGGATGCAGAAAAAGGAAGAGAACAGACAAAACTACAATACAAAAGACAGCTCTAGGGACTCCAAGAGAGGTGGCTCGGTTATTAAGAGCATTTCATTCCTTCTTCTGACCTCTGAGGGCACCGCACACACCAGGTGCACATACATACATGCAGGCCAAACGTTCACATACACAAAATTAAATACATAAATCTAAAAACTATTTTTAGTTATAAGTGTTTATGTTTGCCTGCTTGCCTATATGTGTACCATGTACATGCAGGCACCCTCAAAGTCCAGAAGAGGGTGTTGGACCCCCTGGAACTGGAGTTACAGAAAGTTATGAGCTGCTTACTATGGATACCAAACCCAGGTCCCCTAGAAGAGCAGCCAGTGCTCTTAAGCTCTTAGCCATCTCGCTGGGCCCTACACTAACTTTCTGAGACACATAAGGTGACTTTTTGAGACATAAAGGTGAAAGAAATCGAGCCCTGCTGGCCATCTCTGTAAGAAGTATTAGAGGAAGCCTTCAAGCAGGAAGAAAATGGTACCAGGAAGAAATATGAATCTATATAAAGGAAAAACATGGAAATAGCCCATAATTACAGTGACTGGCCCAATACGGATTGTTACATAACAGGCTGGTTATATAACTAGTTGTGATTTAATAGGATATGCGCTCCATGGGCTTATGTTTTGGGGGTTTGTCTGCCAGTGTGTGGACTTTTCAAGACTGGCTCCTGAGAACTCTTGCCAGTTCATGGGACTCATTTCTTCAAGGATTCATACTAAGATGCACTGTGGAGGTGGGGACTATTTGGAAGGGGGTCATCAGGAATGTGATCCAGAAGGATTGTCTTTCTTTAGTAGCAGGCATGGAACCCAGGGCTTTGCACATGACAGATAAGCACTCTGTCACTGAACTGCAACCCAGTCCCAGAAAGGTGCATCTTGTCTCTCTTGTTCCTGCCTTTTCTCTTTGCTCCCTGACCTGCCATGAGGTGTGGTGGTTTGCCCTTCTGTATACTCTTTGTCATGATGTGCTGCCTAAAATCTTATTTCCTTCCACATCTCCAATGCCATCACATTGGTGGCTAGCACTTCACATTTTAGAGGGAAAAACATTCCAATGATAACAGTAAATATGCAATGTTTTTCTAAAAAAGATGTCTTTAAGCCGATTGGTGGTGGTGCACACCTTTAATCCCAACACTTGGGAGGCAGAGACAGGCAGATCTCTGTGAGTTCGAGGCCAGCCTGGTCTATAGAGTGAGTTCCAGGACAGCCAGAGCTGTTACACAGAGACACCCTGTCTTGAAAAAGAAAAAAAAACTGTGATAAGATAAAGATATAAAGTAGAAATCATTAGAGTAACAAAACAACTATAGTCTATATGGAAAGGACAGAGAGAGATCATAGGCTAGGTGTGTTAGTACATGTCTGTAATCCCAGGACTTGGGAGACTCAAGTAGAGAATGATAAATTTGAGGCCATCCTGGACTATATAGAAAGCTCAAGGCCAGCTTGAAACAAAACAGAACACAAGGACTGGCAAGATGGCTCAGCAAGTAAGGTCATGAAGTGATAACCTGAGTTCAATTCCTGGAATCCAAATGGTTGAAGGAGAACTTATTCCCACAAGTTGTCCTCTGACTTACATTTGGTGGCACCTGGGTGTGCACATCCCCCGCCCTGCACACATAAAATAGGTAAACATAATAAACTTATAGAGCAAGGCAAAACCATAACACAAAACAAAAACAATTCAGTTTTGGAAGGTGTCAACTGAGTACTGCTTTCAAGTAGCTGTTTTCTCCCTAGCACTAACTGCATGGGGATTTGTGGTCCAAGCTCAGAATCAAACAACCTGACCAATAGAGTGACTTCTCCCAGAGTGAGGGACACAGTCCCAATGGAAATGAGAATGGTCCAGTCAACTGGACCATGGCAGCTCTGGGTACCATCAATCATAATATCATCAAGTATGTCATTGCAGTGTCCAGGAACAAACTACACAAAATACAATGTCTTTCTTTCCTTCCTTCTTTCTTTCTTTTTCTTTTTTCCTTATTTATTTCTTTATTTCTTTCTTTCTTTCTTTCTTTCTTTCTTTCTTTCTTTTTTTTTTGGTTTTTTGAGACAGGGTTTCTCTGTAGCTTTGGAGCCTGTCCTGGAACTAGCTCTTGTAGACCAGGCCATCCTCGAACTCACAGAGATCTGCCTGCCTCTGCCTCCCGAGTGCTGGAATTAAAGGCATGCGCCACCACCGCCTGGCATACAGTGACTTTCAATGCAATTGGTAAGGTCATCTTTGTTGCATGGCATCAGGCCAGGGCCCAGCTGCGCTTGAGTAACCGAAAGGCTTAGCAGGAGGTGGCGATGATCTGGCAGCCAGTTCAAGGCCAAGCACTAGGAGGAGGCCCTTTGGGAAGCACTGCCTGGTCCTCAAGGAGCTCCTCTGGGAACTAGCACTGGGGTCAGAGGCAAACTGGACAGAAGGGCTAAAGCATAAAGAAGGGAGGTGTGACAGAAACTACAAGCCACTATATCTTCACACAGTGCCCCATGGAGCCTTCTAGGCCCTCTCCATGGACCATGATTTCACTCTGCTGGCTGGGTAGGACCTGCTCACTATTGCAGAGGCTCAGGAATGGAAATCATGGCTTCCACTGCATCTCAAAAGAAAAAATAACCTGCCCCCGCCAAAAGAAAAATTCCAGATGAAAGAAAATTGTTCAATGTAAAACAGCTATTTTTTGTAGTGAATTTGCAAAATTTCAAAGACTATGATTTGAACAGGTATTAGGTGTGGTCAAGGACTGTGTTTTAAGGACAAAAGAGCAAAATTGGAGTTGGGTATCAAGAAAAGTTTTTACACAAAGTTACAACTCAGACACATTCTATTGTAAAAGCTAGTTGTGTGGTGGCATATTTAAAAACAAAACAATCAAAACCTTTACTGATGGTGAATTTATTAATCAAGTGTAGAGTATGGTTGCCATAATACATTCTGAAAAAGGGGGGATAGTTCTCAAATCAGTTTGTCTCACCAAATTGTAGCCAAGAGAATAGAAAGAAACTGCAAAATCTATCAAAAGAAATTTGGAAAATAGTTATCAATTTTAAATCTTATGCTTTACCAATGAATGAAAGTATTGATGCTACAGGTACAGCTTGATTTGCCTTTTTCTTAATGTTTCTGCTGATAAATATGTCACTGGAAAAGTTACTTCCTTAAGGTTGACATATTGGTTAAGTGGGTAAGGCACTTACTGCCAAGCCTGATGACCTGAGATCCATTCCCAGGATCCCCATGATGCAAGGGGAGAACAGACTTTCACAAGTTAATCCTCTGATTCTACATACACACATGGCTCACCCATGTGTGTCTGCCATTAATAAATTAGAAACAATTTAAAAATGGCTTCTGGGGGCTATAGAGATGGCTCAGTGGTTAAGAGCACTGGCTGCTCTTCCAGAGGTCCTGAGTTCAATTCCACATGGTGGCTCACAACCATTTGTAATGAGATCTGGCGCCATCTTCTGGCGTGCGGGCATACATGGAGGCAGAATGCTGTATACATAATAAATAAATCTTTAAAAAAAATAAAAACAAATGGCTTCTGTTGCTGGGCATGGTGATACGTCTTTAATCCCAGTACTTGGGAGGCAGAAGCAGGTGGATCTCTGTGAATTTGAGGCCAGCCTGAGCCTAGTATACAAGACATCTAGGGCTATAGAGAGAAACCCTGTCTTGAATAAACAAAACAACAAAAACCAAAAAAAAAGGCTTCTGTGGTGGTTGAATAAGAATGCCCCCCATGATCTCACATATTTAAATATTTGGTCCCTAGTTGTTGCTTGTTGTCTGAGGTTTTCTGTCCTGTCTGGTACCCACAATCTTTAAGTCCCAAAGAAATCACACAGAGGTCTATATTAATAATAAGCTGATTGGCCCATTAGCTCAGGCTTCTTATTGACTCTTACAACTTATATTAACCCATTGTTCTTATCTATGTTAGCCACATGGCTTGGTACCTTTTTCAGCAGGGCAATCACATCTTCCTTCTTCTGTAATTGGGACAGGACTGGGGAGGAATGGGCTTTCCTCTTCCCAGAATTCTCCTGTTCTCATTGCCCCACCTCTACTTCCTGTCTGGTTGTCCTGCTTATACTTCCTGCCTGGCTACTGGCCAATCGTTTATTTAAAACATAATTGAAAGAATACAGAATTGTCCTGCACTACTTCCCCCTCTTTTTTTCTCCCAACAATACCTAGTTGTTGGTAGAACTGTTTGAGAGGGAGGTATGACTTTGTTGAATGGGGTGTGTCATTGGGAGTGGGCCTTGAGGTTTCAAAAGCCCAAATCAAGTCCAGTCTCTCTCTGTCTCTCTCTCTCTCTTGCTCGCTTGTGAATCAAGTTGTAAGCTCTCAGCTACTTCTCCAGTACCATGACTCTTCCTGCTGCCATGCTCTCCACCATAATGTTTATGGATTATCCCTGTGAAACTGTAAATAAGCTCTCAGTTAAATGTTTTTTTTTTTTAAATAAGTTGCCCTGGTCATAGTGTCTCTTCACAGCAATAGAAAATTAAGACAGCTTCTTTAAAACGGACATGGTATTGCACACCTTTAATCCCAGCACTTGGGAGGCAGAGTCAGGAGGTCTATGAGATTCTGGCCAGTTTGGTCTACATAGTAAGTTCTAGGATAGGCAGGACAAGATAATGAAAGACCCTGTCTAAGAAACGAACCAAACAACAAACGCAATTTCTTTAGTGCCATTAAAAGACACAACTAGGCTGTGTGGTGGTAACACACGCCTTTACTCCCAGCACTCAGGAGGCAGAAGCAGGTGGATCACTGTTAGTTCAAGGCCAGCCTGGTCTACAGAGCTAGTTCCAGGATGGTCGGGGCTACATAGTGAAACCCTGTCTTTAAAAACAAAGCAAAACCAAACAAAAGACACAACTAAATCAATAAATTTATATAAAGCTATAAAATTAAAGTGATCTTCTGTAGGTAGAATTTTCTGTCCTACCAGCCAGCTCCCAAATAACCACACAGAGACTTATTATTAATTAATTATAAATGCTCGGCCAATAGCTTAGGTTTGTTACTAACTACCTCTTACAACTTAAATTAACCTATATTTCTGATCTACAATCTACCAAGTGGCTCTGTAGATTTCCTCGGTATGGCAATGTCTCATTACAACTCCACTGTTCTTTATCACTATGCTCTCTCCCTGTCTGCAAGTCCTACCTAACTTCCTCCTCCATAGCTATTGGTCATCTAGCTTGTTATTTTTTTCTTTTTTTCTTTTTAATTAAAAATTTCCACTTCCTCTTATTTCCCTTCCTCTCCCCCATCCCCCTCCTCCTCCCTCTCCAGTCCAAAGAGCAGTCAGGGTTCCTTGACCTGTGGGAAGTCCAAGGTCCTCCCCCCCTCCATCCAAGTCTAGGAAGGTGAGCATCCAAACAGGCTAGGTTCCTACAAAGCCAGTACATGCAGTAGGATCAAAACCCAGTGCCATTGTCCTTGGCTTCTCAGTCAGCCCTCATTGTCCGCCATGTTCAGAGAGTCCGTTTTGATCACGTGCTCCATCATTCCCAGTCCAGCTGGCCTTGGTGAGCTCTCATTAGATCAGCCCAACTGTCTCAGTGGGTAGACACACCCCTTGCAGTCTTGACTTCCTTGCTCATGTTCTCCCTCCTTCTGCTCCTCATTGGGACCTTGGGAGCTCAGTCCAGTGCTCCGGTGTGGGTCTCTGTCTCTAGCTTCATCCATCGCCAGATGAAGGTTCTATGGTGATATGCAAGATATTCATCAGTATGGCTATAGGATCGGGCCATTTCAGGCTCCCTCTCCTCAGCTGCCCAAGGATCTAGCTGGGAGCTTGTTATTAAACCAATGAGAGCAGCGCATCTTCAGTGTGCAAAAAGATTATTCCACAACTTTTTTTGTTCACTGTCCACATATCTACTGTATAATGATTGATGGTGCCTCACTGATGAAATGGACTTGTAAAATTAATAGAAGACAATGTAATTGCTACCCAAGTCCACGTGTAATGTAGCATCACTGCCTACTTTATCAAGAAATGTCAAAAGCATTAAAAATAGATAACACTATGCAAATAGATGTCGGGCCTGGATTTCTTAAGGGGCAAGGGACTGAATCAGTGTCAGCTGTAGGGATTCCTGAGAATTTTGATGCTGACTATGGTGATAGCAGTTGCCTTTCAGAAGTAAGCTGGCTGAGTCCAATCCAAATGCTGAAATGACCTTATGATCTGTGACATGTTACCAAGTTGTGTATGGTAGCGAGGGCAAAAATTGTGCCAGAACCTGATGATGAAAACTGGCTTATAGTTTTAGCATTTCAGTTGATTGAACTGCTCATTTAAATGAGTTCAATGTGTCTTTAAGATGGAAACCAAGCCAAGCAGTTGTGGTGCACACTTTTAATCCCGGCACTTGGGAGGCAGAGGCAGGCACATCACTGTGAGTTCAAGGCCAGCCTTGTCTACAAGAGATAGTTCCAGGACAGGCTCCTACAGAGAAACCCTGCCTTGAAAAAACAAAACAAAACAAAAAAGATAGAAACCAATTTATCAGTATAATGCTTTGCATCATAAAAGCATTCCAAATAAAACTGAAATTATGGCCTGCTCAAGTTAAGACAGTTTTCTACAGTTTAAAATGTTAGCTAAAGCTTTGTTTGTCATAGCCACAACCTGGAAACAACCTAAATGTCCCTTGACTGAAGAATGGATAAGGAAAATGTGGTACATTTACACAATGGAGTACTGCACAGCAGAAAAAAAAATAACGACAGCTTGAATTTTGCAGGAAAATGAATGGAGCTAGAAAACATTATTTTGAGTGAGGTAACCCAGACCCAGAAAGACAATTATCATGTGTACTCACTCATAGGTGTTTTTTAAACATAAAGCAAAGAAAGATAGCCTACAAATCACAACCCCAGAGAACTTAGACAACAATGAGGACCCTAAGAGAGACATACATGGATCTAATTTACATGGGAAGTAGAAAAAGACAAGATCTCCTGAGTAAATTGGGAGCATCGGGACCTTGGGGGACAGTTAAAGGGCGGAGGGGAGAGGCAGGGAGGGGAGCAGAGAAAAATGTAGAGCTCAATAAATATCAATAAAAAATGTAAAAACAAACAAACAAAAAATGTTAGCTAAACGCAATTCTGTGAGCAGTGGAAACTACATAGCCTTGCATCTTGATACCAGAATTTGAAATCAGAATCTAAAGATTTCCTGTAAAATAATACTTTGCAACTCCATTTTCAGTTGGTATAAATGTTACCTCCCTTTTTATTTCCTTCCTTCCTTCCTTCTTTTTTTGAGACAGGGTCTCACTGTGTAGTCTTGGCTGCTTTGCAACTCACTTTGTGCAGGATTGGATAAAGTTTAGAGTGAATGTGTATTGCTGACATGAGCTTGGCCATGCCAAGGACCCCAATGTCTCAGACCTACAGGAATGCCAAAGCCTTCCACAGGTGAGGTTCAGAGGGATGGGATGGCAAAGTTCCCCATTTCTCCAGTGGAAATTCAGAGGGATGGCAAAGCCTTCCCTAGTGAGATCCAGAGGTACGGTAAAGCCTTCCTTTGGTCAAGTAGGAATGTTGACCTTTAGCTAAAATCATTGTATATAGAAACTATTTACTACAGCCTCCTCCTGGATGTTGATAGCCTTAGACTGCTCCCCCAGAGACTAGCTAAGGCCTCCTCCTTGCACTGCACATAATAAATGCACTGAGATTCTGGGATGCCCTCCATCACAGTGAGCACAGACCACTTGATTCCAGATTTTCTGTATGTGCATCTGTTGTTTCTTTATTGGCTGTCATTTCTTCATTCCCATGTTGCCTCAGTCAGGTTTCTATGACCAAGCTATGCCAGACATGGCAGATATGTCTATCAGGCTGCCCTTGAATTCAGAGATCCATCTGTCTCTGTTTCCCGAGTACTGGGATTATGGATATGTATAACCATGTCTGTTTTATTACCCTCTTTTCTTTAACAGCACACACATACCACATACACATTCAATCTGGTTTGACTTTGGCTATTGAGTCACATTAATATAGCATCATCTTTGTCTGTATTATTTAGAACACTTCTTTACTTTCTGATATTACCAGATACTTTGCCCTGGTCCTGAACTCAGTCCATTTTCTAGCCTTAGTTCCTTTTAATGGAGACTAGCATTTAGAAAAGAAGGTCTAGGTTGTAGGTATAGTTGTTGGAATCGCATCACTTCTTCTAGGTCCTTTCAGTAGACAGTGCTAGGAACATCTGTATATATGCTGACTCACATATACACAAACTATCAGCTAGTTTTTTTGTCATCATGCCAAGACATCTGAGGGGAAAAGCAGAAGCACTTGCTGAGGCATACGGTTTCAGGATTTCATCCATGACTGGATGTCTGACTGCTTTAGGCCCATGGCAAGGCAGAAAGGTGTGACAGAGGAAAGTTATTCACTTTATGGTAAACAGGAGGTGAAGAATTCATTAATAGAGCAATCCACTGAAGCACACAGTGTCCTCATAATCCAACCGTTTCTCAATAGCACCACCAGCTGGAGACACATGAACCTTAGGAACATTTTCTATCCAAACCACAATATACACACATCTCTAATTGTTTCTGTTTCTATTCATTTGCATGTATTTCTTAAGATTAGCATGGTTCACTTTGTGATTGCTGATTATAACCCCAATGTCACTGAGTTCAATCTAGCTGTCCTTCCTGGTGTATTTGTAACATTCCTCTGACATAAAAAAAATTGGACACAACAGTCATCATACTGTATATATTTATTTAATTTTGGTATGCACAGAAAGGGATCTGAATGTATATGTATATATCTCCCAAAATATATGCAAATGCTTATAGCTAGTAACTGGAAGTGATGAGGATGTTTTTCATGAGCTGAATGGATAAGCAAGCAATGGAATTTTGGTTTGTTTGTTTGTTTGTTTTTCGAAACAGGGTTTCTCTGTGTAACCCTTGTTGTCCTGGAACTCCCTCTATAGACCAGGCTGGGCTCAAATTCAGATCTGCCTGCCTCTGCCTCCTAAGAGCTAGAATTACAGGTGTGCACCATCACCAGCTGACTGAGTTTTGCTAAATGGATATGATGTGCATGTTGAAGTGGTGTCTAAATATTTATTTTTATGCTTATACATTAGATAGTGCTATACTATGTGTTATTAAGAAAGTCATTTATTACTGATAAAGGAATGAATTCATCAGAACATTATCAAAAACACGCATCCAGCCGGGCGATGGTGGCGCACGCCTTTAATCCCAGCACTTGGGAGGCAGAGGCAGGCGGATCTCTGTGAGTTCGAGACCAGCCTGGTCTACAGAGCTAGTTCCAGGACATGCTCCAAAGCCACAGAGAAACCCTGTCTTGAAAAACCAAAAAAAAAATAATAAATAAAAAAAAACACGCATCCACCAAAGAACAGAACTTTTAAATAAACACAGTAGAACTTCAGAGAATAAGCCATATGTGGTAATGCATTAATTTCAGCATTGGGAAGTGGAAATAGGTGGATCTGGAGTTCAAGGTTATCATCCACAGCTGTGTACTGAGTTTGAGGCTGGGCTACATGATATCTTGTCTTTTAAAATAAAATCTGAGAACTGCAAGTAGAAATGAATGATTGCAATAATTTTGTTTTCATTCCTTTGCTTTAATGAATAGAGTAAATTGTCAGAAAATCAGCAAAGACAAAGAAGACGTCAACAACGTAATCAACACGTCTGAGGCCTTTGATAGTTATAAAACACTCTATCCAACAGTAGGAAAATAGAGAACATTTCTCAAGGTCAACCATTTATGCGTCATAAAATCAGTTTTAATAAGTACAAGCTGGATAGGGCGGTGCTCTCCTATAATCCCAGCACTTGCAAGGCAGAGGCAGAGATACAGCAAACAAATAAACAAACAAAAACTAAAATAAAAAGATAAAATTAATGCAAAAGGATCTAGGTCATATATATTTTCTAAGTACAATGGAGTTAAATTAAAAACAACAGAAACAGGGCTGGAGGGATAGCTCAATGGTTAAGAGCATTTGTTGCTCTTACAGAGGACCTGGGTTTGGTTGCCAGCATTCACATGGTGGCTCACAACCACCTGTAACTCCAGCTTCCAGGGATCTGATACCATCTTCTGGACTCCCTGGGAACCAGGCATGCATGCATGTGGTGCACATATACACATTAGGGCAAAAATACTTACACACATTAAAAAAATAATAATCTTTGAAAAAACACCCCCAAACAGAAACATTTATAAAAATGCCTCAACATTTGAAAACTAATTAATACATATCGAAATAACTCACACGTTAAAAAGAAAACCCAAAGAATGATTAGAAGTATTTAAATCAGGGGCTAGGGAGATAGCTCAGTCATGAAATTACTTGCCTAGAAAGTGTCCCCAGAACCTATCTAAGAAGCTGGTGGTTGGCACATATTTATGATCCCATTCACGACAAGATAGGAAACAGAGACAGGCAGATCCCTGAAGCTCACTGGCCAGCCAGTCTAGCCTACTTGCTCAAGACCCAGGCCAATGAGAAACACTGTCTTGTACAAAAAGGTAGAAGGTGTCCAAGGAATGACACCTGAGGTTGTCCATTGGCCTCTGCACACATCATCTGCTTGCATTCATCAGTACACACATGTATATGCATGCACAGAAAGAAAATAATTTAATTTAAATGAAAATGAAAACCTAATATAGAAAAATTATGGGATGTTACTAAAGTAGTACTTGGGGGATTTTTTTCCCCTGAGATATGGTTTGACTATGTAGCTCAGGATGGCCTTGAACTTGAGATCCTCTTGTGTCATCTTCATGCCTCTCATAAAAATTTTATAACTCTAAACATATATATTGGAAACTCACAAGGTCTAAAAAATGAAGAACAAATTAAATTCAAAAGGAACAGAAGAAAGGAAACACTGAAGACCATAGTAGAAATCAAGGACATAGACAACAGAAACAAATGAAAGCCACTATCCTGAGGGATAGGTAGTTTGAGAAGTACCTTTTTTTTTGGTTTCTCAAGACAGGGTTTCTCTGTAGCTTTGGAGACTGTCCTAGAACTAGCTCTTGTAGACCAGTCCTTGAAATCACAGAGATCCGCCGGCCTCTGCCTCCCGAGTGCTGGGATTAAAGGCGTGCTTCACCACTGCCCAGCGAGAAGTATCATATTAATGAAAGAGAATTTTCAGTTATAAATCTTCCTAAAAGAAAATGCCAGCTGGGCAGTGGTGGAGAACACCTTTAATCCCAGCACTCAGGAGGCAGAGGCAGAAGGATCTCTGTGAGTTGGAGGCCAGTCTGCTCTACAGAGCAAGTTTAGAACATATAGAGAAACCCTGTCTTGAAACTAACCCCCCTAAAAAGAAAGAATGGAAGGAAGAAAAGAAAGAAGGAAGGAAAGAAGGAAGGAAGGAAGGAAGGAAGGAAGGAAGGAAGGAGGGAGGGAAGAAAAATGCTAGGCATAGGTACTGTCACTGGTGAATTTCATGAAATGTTTAAGTTAAAAATCAAAGCAAGTCTTCACAACCTCTCATAAAACTCAGAGGAAGGAATGAAAAGTTCTGAGGTAGTTTCAATGATGTCCCTCATAGGCTCTGGAATTTCACCATTCAGCTCCCAGTTGGTGGTGTTTTGGGGAGAGGATGAGGAAGTAGGGCCTTGCTGGGGGTGGGCATCTCCCTACTTCTAGTTTCCTTTCTGTTTCCTGATTGAGACTGAAGATGCATATACTCAGCTTCTCTGTTCAGCCCTCTGCTACCATGTCTCCCCGTCCTTTCTGGACTCTCCCTCTGGAACCATAAGTCAACATTGCTTCCCTAAGTTGCTTTTGGTCATAATGTTTTACCACAGCAACAGGAAATAACTAATACAACCTCCCATCTTAGTCTGCAAGGCTGATGATATCGTCACAGAAAAAACAGACAAAGATTTTTGTAAGAAAAGATTCATATCCTTCTTCAATATAGATATCAAAATCCTAATAAAAAGTTTAGCAAATTAAATCTGATTATATATACTGGCTAACTCAGCACAGATAAGTGAAGTTTGTCTCAGAAATGAAAGCGTGAGTCAATAGTTTAAAGTCACTTTTTATTGCCAGGCGATGGTGGTGCACGCCTTTAATCCCAGCACTCAGGAGGCAGAGACAGGTGGATCTCTGTGAGTTCGAGACCAGCCTGGTCTACAGAGCTAGTTCCAGGACAGGCTCCAAAGCCACAGAGAAACCCTGTCTCGAAAAACCAAAAAAAAAAGTCACTTTTTATTATAATAGCAAGAATCAGAAATTTCTAAAATTTTCAAATATCATTTAGAATAGCATCAAAAGTATGATAAACTTAGCAATAAATATGACAAAGACATCAAAGATTTGTGCATTCAAACCTGAAGAGATAACTGAGATAAATGAGACCTAAAAGTGGAGAGAGACACTATATCCTTGGGTCAGAAGACTTGTCATAACATACCACTTCTTTTCAAGTTGATCTGTACATTATTTTCTTTTTTAATTATTATTTTATGTATGTGAGTTTTATACAAGCACATATGTCTGTGCACCAGATATATGCCTCATATCCACAGAGGCCAGAAGAAAGTATCAGTTCCCCTGGAACTGAAGTAACAGAGAGTTATTAGCACCCATGAGTCAATGCTCTTAACTGCTGAGTCATCTCTCCTGGCCCTATATACTATTTAAACATTAAAAATTACATTTATTCTTACCAAAAGCAATCTACAGATTCAACGCGATGCCCATCAAAATCCCAGCAAAATTCTTCAAAGACCTCAAAAGAACGGTACTCAACTTCATATGGAAAAGCAAAAAACCCAGGGTAGCCAAAACAATCCTGTACAATAAAAGAATTTCTGGAGGCATCACAATCCCTGACTTCAAACTCTACTACAGAGCCACAGTACTGAAAACAGCCTGGTATTGGCATAAGAACAGACAGGAGGACCAATGGAACCTAATAGAAGACCCGGATATCAATCCACACACCTTCTTCGAACACCTGATCTTTGATAAAGAAACAAAAATTATCAAATGGAAAAAAGAAAGCATATTTAATAAGTGGTGCTGGCATAACTGGATATCAACATGTAAAAAAATGAAAGTAGACCCATATCTATCACCATGCACAAAACTCAAGTCCAAATGGATCAAAGACCTCAGCATAAAGCCAGCCACACTGAACCTTATAGAAGAGAAAGTGGGAAGTACACTTGAACACATTGGCACAGGGAACCACTTCCTAAATAGAACCCCAGCAGCACAGACACTGAGAGAAACAATTAATAAATGGGACCTCCTGAAACTGAGAAGCTTCTGTGAAGCAAAGAACACAGTCAACAAGACAAAACGACAGCCCACAGAATGGGAAAAGATCTTCACTAACCCACATCAGACAGAGGTCTGATCTCCAAAATATACAAAGAACTCAAGAAACTGGACATCAAAAGATCACCTAATCCAATAAAAAAAATGGAGTACAGACCTAAACAAAGAACTCTCAACAGAGGAATCTAATATGGCTGAAAGATACTTAAGGAAATGTTCAACATCCTTAGTCATCAGAGAAATGCAAATCAAAACAACTCTGAGATTCCATCTTACACCTGTAAGAATGGCCAAGATTAAAAACACTGATGACAACTTATGCTGGAGAGGTTGTGGGGAAAAGGGAACACTTCTGCATTGGTGGTGGGAATGCAAGCTGGTACAGCCCCTTTGGATGTCAGTGTGGCAATTTCTCAAAAAATTAGGAAACAACCTTCCTCAAGACCCAGTAATACCACTTTTGGGTATATATCCAAAGGATGCTCAATTGTGCCACAAGGACTTGTGCTCAACTATGTTCATAGTAGCTTTGTTTGTCATATCCAGAACCTGGAAACAACCTAAATGCCCCTTGACTGAAGAATGGATAAGGAAAATGTGATACATTTACACAATGGTGTACTACACAGCAGAAAAAAAAATAACAGCTTGAATTTTGCAGGAAAATGGATGGAGCTAGAAAACATCATTTTGATTGAGGTAACCCAGACCCAAAAAGACAATTATCATGTGTACTCACTCATAGGTGGTTTTTAAACATGAAGCAAAAAAAGCCAGCCTACAAACCACAATCCCAGAGAACCTAGACAACAATGAGGACACTAAGAGAGCCATACACAGATCTAATCTACATGGGAAGTAGAAAGTAGAAAAAGAGAAGATCTCCTGAGTAAACTGGGAGCATGGGGACCTTGGGGGAGGATTGAAGGGGGGAGGGAATAGGCAGGGAGGGGAGCAAAGAAAAATGTAGAGCTCAATACATATCAATTAAAAATGTATAAAAAATTAATTAGCCAGCTGGTGATTCATATGCCTTTAATTTCAACAGCTGGGAAGCCAGCCTGGTCTACAGGACAGCCAAGGCTATACAAAGAAACCCTGCCTTGAAACCCAAATATATATATTTTATGTGCAGTGGTGCTTTGCTTGTATGTATAGGGTGTCCGATTCCCTGGGGCTGGACTTACAGATGGTTGTGAAGTGCCACGTGGTTGCTGGGAATTGAACCCAGCTCTTCTGGAAGAACAGCCAGTGTTCTTACTTGTTGAGCTAGCTAGGAGATCCTGTCTTAGGATTAAAAATCCCTAGTTTAATAGTTCATTATAAAAATAACGATGTGTGTGGTAATCACTATATAAAAGAAGCAAATTTATAAAAAATTACATTTATTTATTGATTGTGTGTGTGGAAATTGAAGGCCATGGCATGTGTGTATGAGACAGAGAACAGAGGAAAACTTTCTGGAGTGAGTTTTCTTTTTCTACCATATGGGAGTTCGATGTCATCCTGGTCTAAGAGTGAGCTCCAGGACAGCCAGGGCTGTAGTAATAGGGGGCGGCGGCGGGGCTGCGTCCCCAAACACCCCAGCCGCCTGCCCTGCCCGGCTAGCTTATGCCCCGAAATAATTACACGGACACTGTATTCTTTTAAACACTGCTTTGGCTCATTTCTACCCAGCATCTTCTAGGCTAACTCTCCCACCTGGACTAGCCCATTTCTTATCATCTGTGTAGCACCGGTCTTACCGGGAAGATTCTAGCCTAAGTCCATCCTGGGTCGGAGCTTCAGAGCTTCATTGCGTGTGTCTGCCCAGGAGCCGGGAGCATGGCGGACGTCTGCTCCCGAGAGGAGAGCTGTGGAGTCTGACCTCACTTCCTCTTCCTCCCAGCGTTCTGTTCTGTTTACTCCACCCACCTGAGGGTGGGCCTATCCAATGGGCCTAGCAGTTTCTTTATTGCTTAGCCAATGAAATCAACAGATTGATATATGACACTCCCACATCACTTCCCCTTTTTCTGTTTAAAAAAAAAGGAAGGCTTTAACCTTAACATAGCAAAATTACATATAACAAAACAGTTATCAAGTAAAAGTTACATCAGAAACATTTATACATACAACAAAATTGACCGTAAATCTCTATCAATAAAGCAAAATCTATACTAATGCAAATTATTCATACCTATATCATATCCCCCTTTAAATGTAAAAGAACATTTTATAAACTATATTTGGGAACATGGGCGCAGTTTTTTCTCTCCAAACTGCTTCCTGCTGAATGGGGGCGTCGTTAATTAGGTCTTTCATGGTATAACCTGTGTGCTAGTTTCATCTCAGTTGGCAGTTGAGCGCAGTAATTTTTTGAGGGTGTTCACAGGAACTTTTCGGGAGGTCGTGGTCTATCACACCAAGTCGGGATAAATGCAATCCACAAGGTCTGATCCTCTGTGAAAACAAAAGAAGAATCTCTTTTCCAAAGTATCATATTCTTAGATCCAAATTCTGAAATCATACCCTCATGATATCCGTTCTGGTTCCACTTGTCAGCCCATATAATGAAATGTCTCTCTGTACTTAGCTCCTTCACAGTCAAAAATTTTAAAGAAAACACAATGTACATAATCCAGACTCTCTGTGAATTTTTCATTTTTACGCGGCTTATTTTTATCTATAACTATCTGTATTCTGTCTCTTTAAAGACTTTACCTCTTTTTTTTTAAACCATTAACTTTATTCTCTATATTCTTTTTCTTCTCTCTCCCAAGCCAACGTACATTCATCCAACAGTGTGACTCATTTAGTGGTCTGAATCTGTCCTATTGTGAATCTGCAATTTTTTACTATCCGGGAGCACTTTTGATTTGCGCCTTTAAATCACTAGGCGCTTAAGAATCTAAGCTGTGACATTCCTAGGTTAACTTTTTGCTTTTTGAGCGCACATCTTTGACCTGGAATAACCCTGTAGACCAGGCTGTCTTTGAACTCTCAGAGATCCGCCTGTCTCTGCCTCCCAGGCATTGGGATTAAAGGTGTTTGCTACTACACCTTGAACTCACAGAGATCTGTTGTCTCTGCCTTCTAGGCACTGGGATTAAAGGCGTGTGCTACCACACCTTGAAGTCACAGAGGTTTACTTTAAGAATTTTAACTTTTAGTCTGCATATATTTTTAACACACTTTAAACCATTCAGAAATTTTCTCTGTCTTTGAATCTCTCTTTACTGTATCTTTCTCTTTTTCTGACCACATGAGTCTTTAATTTGCCAAGCAATCTCAGTAGGACTAAAGGCGTGGCTTTGCCGGCTAGATGTAGCCCATTCCTTAGCTTTTCAGCCTCTTGGCTGAGGTACTGGCTGTAGCCATGTTTATAGCATTTCAAGGTCCCTGCCAGCCAGCGAGCTACAACAGACAACACTCAAGTCCTCTCTCTGTAGCCGGCCCTCCTGCCTCAAACAGTCAGAGTTTGCCCTGGCAGGATGGCCCAGAAAGCCGGCACTTTTATTTTTTTTATTTTTATTTTTTTTAACATTTTTTTATTGATAAAAGAATAAAGAAAAAAAAACAAATTTCCACCTCCTCCCAGCCTCCCCTTTCCCTCCCCCTCCTCCCACTCTTCTCCCTCTCCTCCCACTCTTCTCCCCCTCCTCCCACCCCTCTCCCCTTCCCCCCACTCCTCTCCCCCTCTCTCTCCAGTCCAAAGAGCAGTCAGGGTTCCCTGCCCTGTGGTAAGTCCTAGGTCCTCCCCCCTCCGTCCATATCTAGGAAGGTGAACATCCAAACTGGCTAGGCTCCCACCAAGCCAGCAGATTGCGTAGGATCAAAACTGCGTGCCATTGTCCTTGGCGTCTCATCAGCCCTCATTGTTCGTCATGATCAGAGAGTTCAGTTTTATCCCATGCTTTTTTTGGTAATAGTCCAGCTGGCCTTGGTGAGCTCCCAGTAGATCAGCTCCACTGTCTCAGTGGGTGGGTGCACCCCTCGTGGTCCCGACTTCTTTGCTCATGTTCTCCCTCCTTCTGCTCCTCATTGGGACCTTGGGAGCTCAGTCCAGTGCTCCAGTGTGGGTCTCTGTCTCTATCTCCATCCCTCGCCAGATGAAAGTTCTAAGATGATATGCAAGATATTCGTCAGTATTGCGCTAGGATGGGGTCATTTCAGGTTCCCTATCCTCAGCTGCCCAAGGAACTAACTGGGGACCTCAGCTTGGGCACCTGGGAGCCCCTCTAGGGTCAATTCTCCTGCCCACCCTAAAGTGGGTCCCTTAACTAAGGATTGTGGTTCCGTGCTCCCCTATCCAACCTTCCTTTATCCCGATCCTCCTATTTCCCCAAGTCCCCCCTCCTTCCCTTCTACCTTTTCTCTCCCCATCTCCCCTTACCCCCTTCCCACCCCACCCCCAAGGTCCCACTTTTCTCCCCAAGCCGGCACTTTTAAATGGCGCAGCTTTTTCCTGCTACGGCTGAAAACCGAAAAGCATGCATTCAGCTTTTCGTCAACACCATTTAAGTGTTTCGTGTCAGGACCTCTTAATGAGCTGCAGGGATTTGCAGCTGAAGCTGAGTCAGGAAAATTTCAAAATGGAGGACGTACCATTTTGTGCTAGCTCTGGGGCTACCAGGTAGGAGCGGCACTCAGCACTTTAATTCTGAGACTGAGCATGCAGCACAGAAATTCTTTTCATCCAAGTTACATCCAAATCTGATACGCAGAGCACTGCGCAGTCTGAAAACACGTCCCTGTATGGCGGCAGGAATCCGCCATGCTCTTCCGCCTGCCTAAGCCTGATTCTGCCTTCTGCCCAGGAGCAGGCGGGGAGCTCTGAGTCATCGTCAAGGTCTCAGAGCACTCTCCTTCCGATCCCAAGCGGGAACACAAACATAAAGCCAGAGTTTGCACTGGCAGCACAGCCCCAGGAAGCCACGCTTTGAAATGACACAGCGTTTTTTCTGCTGCTGTTGCCGAATCAGGAAATCTCTCTACAGCACGCCACCAACAAACAGCAAAAATCTGTGTTAAACTCTCTCTCCCTTATTTTTAAGCCTTCTCAGGTTTTTTTAAGTGGGTTTAGTCCATCACGTGGGCGCCATTTGTAGTAATAGGGGGCGGCGGCGGGGCTGCATCCCCAAACACCCCAGCCGCCAGTGATGTGGGAGTGTCATATATCAATCTGTTGATTTCATTGGCTAAGCAATAAAGAAACTGCTAGGCCCATTGGATAGGCCCACCCTCAGGTGGGTGGAGTAAACAGAACAGAACGCTGGGAGGAAGAGGAAGTGAGGTCAGACTCCACAGCTCTCCTCTCGGGAGCAGACGTCCGCCATGCTCCCGGCTCCTGGGCAGACACACGCAATGAAGCTCTGAAGCTCCGACCCAGGATGGACTTAGGCTAGAATCTTCCCGGTAAGACCGGTGCTACACAGATGATAAGAAATGGGCTAGTCCAGGTGGGAGAGTTAGCCTAGAAGATGCTAGGTAGAAATGAGCCAAAGCAGTGTTTAAAAGAATACAGTGTCCGTGTAATTATTTCGGGGCATAAGCTAGCCAGGCAGGGCAGGCGGCTGGGGTGTTTGGGGACGCAGCCCCGCCGCCGCCCCCTATTACTACACAGGGCAACACAGAGAACCCTATCTCGACAAACTTAAAAAAAAAATCGAGCCGGGCAGTGGTAGTGTACGCCTTTAATCCCTGTACTCGGGGAGGCAGAGGCAGGTGATCTCAGTGAGTTCAAGGCCAGCCTGGTCTACAAGAGAAAGAGACAAGGTTTCTCTGTGTATCTTTGGCTGCCCTCCTGGAACTAGCTCTGTAGACCAGGCTGGCCTCAAACTCACAGAGATCCTGCCTTTCCCTCTGCCTCCCAAGTGCTGGGATTAAAGGTGTGTGCCACCACTGCCCGGCTCAATGGCCTTATTTTTAAGCATGGTACATATACCTTTTGCTGTTGTTATTGTTTTTCTTTCTTTCTTTTTTTGCTTTTGGCAGACATATATTAACATTTATTTATTTCTCTGTGTGTATGTAAGAGTGCTCGTTCATGCCATGGTTCATGTGTGGGAGTCAGGATTACTTCTGTGAGTCAATCCTCTCCTTCCATAATGTGGGTGCCAGGGACCAAATTCAAATCATTAGGCTTGGCAGCAAGCACCTTTACCCACAGAGCCATTTCAACAACCCTGATCTCTATATTAAATGCAATCTCTCAATCAAAATTCTGGCAAGCTTTCCAGTAGAAAGTGACAGGTGGTTCTGAACTTCAAACAGAAGTGTGAAGGACCTAGAATAGCCAAAATAGAAGACTAAAGCTACCTGATTTCAAATACTTACAGTAAAGCTACAGTTGATAGACAATGTAAGATTGACATCAAAGTACCATTAGATAGGTATAGTAGATTCGAGGCCAGAAATAGATCTATACTTGTGTGAACATATATTTTTTCTTATAAAGATACAAGATAAATGAGTGGATTTAATCGATAATCTTTAAATTGATCTTTATGCTGCCTGTGGTCTAATGTGATGGCTAACATTATGTTTTAAATTACTGTGCTTAAGAGACCTATAAAACAAAAACATGCCTCTAACCTGCAAGCCCCACATGCCTAAGGACAGATAACTTCCTGGAATGCTGGGGGTTATTGTTCATATACAAGCTTGGCTGCCCCCACTGCACAGGGTATGTTCTTGATCACATGTAGGCAGGAAGTAAGTCAGGATGTACACTTGACTCTGATTGGACAAATGCTTGAAGTACGTAGTCTTGTGGGGTTTTGCCTTTATAAGTCCCTGATTGATGTAATTTGGTGCCATATTTTGAGCATGGGTCTGGGGTATGGACCTGGCTGTAACCATGGCCAGTATTTAATAAAGCTTGTTTCAAATTGGCTTAAGAATTGAGGTAGTGGCCAGGCGGTGGTGGCGCACGCCTTTAATCCCAGCACTTGGGAGGCAGAGGCAGGCGGATCTCTGTGAGTTCGAGACCAGCCTGGTCTACAAGAGCTAGTTCCAGGACAGGCTCCAAAACCAGAGAAACCCTGTCTCGAAAAACCAAAAAAAAAAAAAAAGAATTGAGGTAGTGGACTTATTCTTGTCTGTTGGTATTAATACTATCTGTCAGAACACATCAATTTATGCCAATAACAGCTCTAAAACTTATTAGCTTTACAACTTTTCAGCAAAGATTTTAAGTCTCTGTTGTGGGGGGAGGCCTCTCGTTCGTTCCCAGCTGCCCAGGCCTGAAATAATTATCACTCAGAAACCATATTATTTGTAATACTATTTGACCAATAGTTTAAGCATATTTTAAGCTAGCTTTTATATCCTAAACTAACCCATCTCCATTAATCTGTGTATGTATCATCATGAGGTCGTGGCCTACCAGCAAAGTTTTGGTGGGCTCTAGCGGAGGCATCTGTCTCTCACAGCGGCTACATGGCTTCTCCCTGACTCTACTTTCTTTCCCAGCATTCAGTTTAGTTTTCCCACCCAGCTCTATTCTGCTAAGCCACTGGCCAAAACAGCTTTATTCATTAACCAATAAAAGCAACTCATATACATAAGGACTTCCCACACCAATGCCAGTAACAGCTCTCCGACTTATTAGCTCTACAAATTTCAGCAAAGTTTTAAAGTCTCTGTGACATGTTTCTGTCATCTGTAAAGTAGGGATACCTACTTCCTAAGTGATGGTACAACTTAAATATGCTGGTGTTAGAATACAGTCCAAAAATAGAGTCGTGTGAGAATTCTGAGTGCTTGTGAGAAAACTCCAAGAAAACAAGAGTCTTATGTCCTTGGTTTCTTCAAAAACACAGAAATGTTCTTGGAATGCGCTTGTGTGGCCCTCCCAGGTGCAACAGATAGGAGTGAGTTTACTTCAGACTATTCATTACAATTGCTATTGCTGTCAGCTTATATGCCTTTATGGAAAAACATGTTTATGCCATGTGTGGGCTTGTCTGATACTTGTGGCTTGTCCTTGTGATTGTATACTTTACTCATGTGTAACATAAGGGCCTGCTTGTTGGGGTTTCTGTCCTGCCTGGTTCCCGCAATCATTAAGTCCCAAAGAAATCACACAGAAAGTCTACATTAGTTATAAACTGATTACCTTTAGCTCAGGCTTCTTATTAACTCTTATAACTTACATTAGCCCATTATTCTTATCTGTGTTAGCTACATGGCTCAGCACCTTTTTTGGCAGGGTAGGTCACACCTTCCTCTTCAGTGTCTGGACAGGACTGGGGAGGAATGGACTTCCTTTTTCCCAGAATTCTCTTGTCCTCATTGACCCGCCTCTACTTCCTATCTGGTTGTCCTACCTGGCTACTGGCCAATCAGCGTTTATTTAAAACATAATTGACAGAATATAGACCATTGTCCCGCACCACTCATGTGATTCTTCTTAACCGTTAGAGTATAAACTGCCCAATGCTCTGAATAAAGCTGGGTATTACATGACTTTAGTTTGCCTCATTTATTAGCTCCATCCTCCCATCACTGCTAGTGTGGTAAAAAAATATCTACAATTGTTAAAATTCATAGAAGTGTGTATATTCAAAAGTATCAGTAAGATTGTGTAGTAAGCAGAAGAAAGCTGGGTATGGAGGCACACACCATTAATCCCAGCACCCAGGAGGCAGAGGCAAGTTGATCTCTATCAGTTTGATTCCAGTCTGGTCAACACAGAGAATTCAAAATGAAACAAGAAGTCAGTGACTTATGAGATCAGTTCATCTCTGTCGCAAGTGAGATCAAAGATTACCCTTTTCCTGAGGTACAGAAATCTTGATATCCTTTCAAAAGTATGGCCTCCAGCTATTCTGTTTACAAATTATTTCTTGTAGTAATCCCCTTAGTTAAAACACTGCAGCTTTGTGTGAACAAAGAATGAATTCATTTGTAACTTTTTGGAAGGTTGTGATGGTAACTGTTTATTTTAGGATGAGAAAACATGTGTTAATTTTTCTGTGTTACAAAAAGAAAAAAACCGTATTTATTTGTTATACTAATGCCCAAGTCATTAGCTGAGCATTGAAGCTTAAAGCAGTCTGTGAAGTGTTTGCCTGCAGCCATGTCTGAGCACTGCCTTTAGGCAGTGTGACTTCAGACGCCAGAAGAGGGCACCAGATCCCCAGAGACTGGAATTACAGAAGATTGTGAGATGCCATGTAGGTGCAGGGGCTCAAACCCAGTCTTCTGAAAGAGCAATCTGTCCTCTTAACCACGGAGCCATCTCTCCAGACTCTGATTTTTTTCATACTTTTTTCTTTTTTAAAAATTTTATTCAATTAATATTTTTTCATTTATTTTACATACCAACTGCAGTTGCCCCACCCTCCTCTCCTCTTGTTCCCACCCTGCTCCCATCTACTCCCCTCCACATCCTCTCCTCTTCCATCTCCATTCCAAAAGGGACAGGCTTTCCATGGGCTTGGACCAAGCATGGCACATCAAGTTGAGGCAGGACCTCCCACTGCATCTAGGCTGGGCAAGGTAATCCAGCATGGGGAACAGATTCCCAAAGTCCAGCTCAGCTCCTTCCCTCCCTCTCTCTCTCTGAAACAGGGTTTCTCTGTGTAACCCTGGCTGTCCTGGAACTCCATTTAGACCAGGCTAGCCTCAAACTCAGAGATTCACCTGCCTCTGCCTCCCAAGTGTGGGGATTAAAAGTGTGTACAACCACCACCTGGCTCACTGTATCTGTTTTTAATTGCTTTCATCAGAATACAATCTTCTATAGGTAGGACTTATTGTCTGTTTTGTTTTCTGTTTAGTCTCCAAGTTTAGAACTATCCCTGACACACAGTAGGATCTTAATAATATATTACCCATATTATTATATTATTAGAAGGGATTTTAGCTGGCCTTGAACTTGCTATGTAGTCAAAGCTAATCACTTACTGCAGATCCCCCTGCTTCTATCTCCCAAGTGCTACAGTTATAGGGTATGCACCACCACACTCAGCTCAATAGGTAAGTTACTTATGTGTATAAGGAAGCGTACATGTGAGTGTGTGTGTGTGTGTGTGTGTGCATGGACACAGTGACCATAGGAACACCGTCTATATCCTTTGAGACAGGTTCTCTCATTGACTTGGAGTTCACTAATCAGGCAAGAATGGCTAACATTGTCCTGTCTCCATCTACCCAGAGCTGGAAATACAAGTACACAGCAGCATGATGAACATTTTAAAAAATATTTTATTTATTTATTTTTAAAGATTTATTTATTGGGGCTGGAGAGATGGCTCAGCGGTTAAGAGCACTGACTGCTCTTCCAGAGGGCCCGGGTTCAATTCCCAGCACCCACATGGCAGCTCACAACTGTCTGAAAATGCAGTTCCACGAGATCTGACACCTTCACATCAATGCACATAAAATAAAGTTAAATAAATCATTAAAAACAAATTAAAAAAAGAACTCAAGCATTCTCTTTTTTAAAAAAGATTTATTTATTATGTTCACAGTGTTCTGTCTGCATATATGCCTGCACTGCAGAAGAGAGCACCAGATCTCATTATAGATGGTTGTGAGCCACCATGTGGTTCCTGGGAATTGAACTCAGGACCTCTGGAATAACAGTCAGTGCTCTTAACCACTGAGCAATCTTTCCAGCCCCCTAAAAAATATTTTATTTGTCTTAGCCGGGCGGTGGTGGCGCACGCCTTTAATCCCAGCACTTGGGAGGCAGAGGCAGGCGGATCTCTGTGAGTTCGAGACCAGCCTGGTCTACAAGAGCTAGTTCCAGGACAGGCTCCAAAACCACAGAGAAACCCTGTCTCAAAAAACCAAAAAAAATACATTTTATTTGTCTTTAATGTTCATTGGTGTCTTATCTACATGAGTGGGGGTGTTGGGTCCCCTGGAGCTAGAGTTACAGACAGTTGTAAGCTGCCATGTGGGTGCTGGGAATTGAACCCAGGTCTTCTGGAAGAACAGTCAATGCTCTTAACTGCTGAGCCATCTATCTTTCCAGCCCCAATGATGGACATTTTAGAAGGGTCTGTAGGGATTGAGCTTAGGTCCTCATGCTATCTCCACAAACCTTCAAAATGTATTTTAAATGGATCATGTTGCCTACTCTAATTGTATTTCAACAGGGAACTGTGGTTTGTATATTACGTTAAGGACCCCCAGGCCAGTCTTCTCAACAAATTTTTTCTTCTACATCTTTCAATTGAAGGTTCTCAATACTATCAATAGACATAATATTAAATAGTAAAAGATAATGTCATCCTCTGGGGTTGGAGATTTTGCTCAATGGCAGAATGCTTGCCTAGGAAGTGCAAGACCCTGGTTTGGATCCCCAGCACTACACAAACAGTGTATGGCAGCAACCCCAGCACCCATAAGATGGAAGTAGAAGGAGGTTCAGAAGTTCCAAGTTATCCTTGGCTACTACACAGTGAGTTTCAGGGCAGCCTAGGCTATATGTATGAGACTATGTCTCAAAAAGGAGGAAATAGAAACAAAATCAACAATAATATGGAGGAAGGCTTAGAAATACAGTTTTTTGTGACAGGGTTTCTCTGTAGCTTTGGAGCCTGTCCTGGAACTAGCTCTTGTAGCCCAGGCTGGTCTCGAACTCACAGAGATCCACCTGCCTCTGCCTCCTGAGTACTGCGATTAAAGGCGTGCGCCACCACTGCCCAGCTGCAACAGTTTGCTTTTTAAAAAATGAAAATTTATGACAGTCATAGTGGTACACTCCTTTAATCCCAGCACTTGGATTAAAGGCAAGCAGATCTCTGTGAGTTTGAGGCCTGCTTGATCTACACAGTTGGTTTTCAATATAGCCAGAGCTACATAGTGAGATTGTGTCTGAAAAAAAGCCAAAATTAAATAAATAAAATAAGAATGTATATCAAAGAGTGTATCAGGTTTTTGAAATGCTGATTTAAAATCAAATCTATATATTTAACTTTCATACATCATTTTAAACATCAATTATTTGGTTTAGAAGGTATTTAACAAGGGCCAGCAAGATAGCTCAGCATATAAAGGAATTTGCATGATGACTTGAAGACTTGACTTTGATCCCTGGGACCCACATGGTAGAAGCAGAAAACTAACTCCCACAAGTTTCCTCTGACCTCCACACATGCATGCACACACACACACACTTGTTATGCTCTCAGAAAAAAGGATTCACACACACACACACACACACACAGAGAGAGAGAGAGAGAGAGAGAGAGAGAGAGAGAGAGAGAGAGAGAGAGACACGTAAAAAGAAGTGTTCACCAAAAGCCTGCAAGTTGCTTTTACTGTGAAGTTTATTAACTTTTAAAAATGCACCTAAAATATGTATTTGAGCATCATTTTTCTCCCTCCCTCCCTTCCTCCCTCCCCCTCCTCTGATGTATATGTGAGGATATGCATGTGCCATAGAATGCATGTGGAGGGTCAAGACAGCCTTGGGTGTTGGCAGGCTATTTGGCTCTTGCATTTCTGGGAAATCTCTTCCTGCCTTCTATCTGGACACAGGTATGCTGGGATTGGACACACACATCACTGTGCCCAGCTTGTACTTGGGTTCCATAACTCCAAATTCAAGTTATCGTGCTTGCACGGCAGGCTTGTGCAGCAAGCACTTTTATCCACTGGGCTATCGTCTCAGCCTAAGTTTATTGACCCTTAGCATTCCCTTGTACTCAGATCTTCATATTCATTTATTCTGTCTATTGATAGTGGTGCTGGTGAGTAAAATCCACTGTCAAGTTCTCCCTCCTAAAAGAATGTATTACAGTATAGGTGTCATTATCCCACCATGCCCTGGACCTTCAGCATCTTCACCTGAAGGATTTAAATTTTAGCTGTTGCAAAACCAGAGCATCAGCTCACATCAGCCTGGTAATCTCCTCTCTTTCCCATTCCTGCATCCATTATGATCCCAGGTTCCCTGATACAACTTAATTTTCATCAAAATTGCAAAGAAGAAATGAGCCTATGCAAGCAGTAGAGATGAGAAGAGTTACTTTCTTTTGCTTGTTCACTCCCTGTCCATTCCTAATGGTTTCTGTCACCTGGTGCACATATGCAGTTTAAAAAAAAAGGATTCACACACACATGCATGCATACACACATGCATGCACACACACACACTCTTGTTATGCTCTCAGAAAAAAGGATTCACACACATGCATGCATACACACATGCATGCACACACACATACACTCTTGTTATGCTCTCAGAAAAAAGGATTCACACACATGCATGCATACACACATGCATGCACACACACATACACTCTTGTTATGCTCTCAGAAAAAAGGATTCACACACATGCATGCATACACACATGCATGCACACACACATACACTCTTGTTATGCTCTCAGAAAAAAGGATTCACACACATGCATGCATACACACATGCATGCACACACACATGCATGCACACACACATGCATGCACACACACATGCATGCGCACACACATGCATGCACACACATATACACTCTTGTTATGCTCTCAGAAAAAAGGATTCACACACATGCATGCACACACATGCATGCACACACATGCATGCACACACATGCATGCACACACACATGCATGCACACACACATGCATGCACACACACATGCATGCACACACATATACACTCTTGTTATGCTCTCAGATGTTGACACATATGACGCTCCTTTTTTGGTTTCCACTTTAACATTCGAGTTATTCATCTGCTAGCTTTCTTGCCTGCCCCATCCTCAGAGGGATTTCCAATTTTTTAGTTTTTATGATTTATTTATTTACCTATTTGTGTATTGTGGGGGCATGTGTGTACCATGGCACATGTGTAGAGGACAGCTTTCAGTAGCTGGTTCTCTCCTTCTACAGCTTCTACCCATGTGGGCCCTGGGGATCCAATTTGGGTCAACAGGCTTGGCAGCAAGCACCTTCAGTCACTGAGGCATCTCTTCAACCCTTCTATCTTTTTTTAATAGTAGGATTTATCTATACCATGAAACTAGATGCAGGGGCTAGAGAGATGGCTCAGCAGTTAAGAGCACTGACTGCTCTTCCAGAAGACCTGGGTTCAATTCCCAGCACCCACATAGCAGCTACAGACATACATGCAGGCAAAACACCAATGTACATAAAATTAGAATAAATAAATTTACAAAAAGAAACTAGATGCTGTTACCCTTCTACAGTACAAAAATAAGAGGCAGGAATAGTAGCACACATCTTTAATCCCAGCACTTGGGAAGCAGAGGTAGGTAGATCTCTGTGAGTTCAAGATCAGCCTAGTCCACATAGAGAGTTCCAGGATAGTCAGGATTACACAGTGAGACACCCTGTCTCAAATTAAAAAAGAAAAAAGAAGCTGGGGTGGAGCTCAATGACAGAGTACCTGATTAGCAAGTACAGGCCCTAGAGCCCATTTCCAGAAACACACAGTCCAAAAACTAAATAAGAGCAAATAGGTTCAAGAATTCAAAACTGTGCTACCTACAGTGCCAGCATCTATTCAGAAAGATACTTAGGGCAGCAATACAGCACTTTGTTAACCCAGGACAGCAGTCAATATATACTGACAGAAAGCCAAATAAGAACAGGAGGCAAGACTGTACGGGGTCCCACACTCCAGTGGTAATGGTCCATGGAATATCATAAGGACCATTACCAGCCTGGGTCTTAAGAGTCAGTCAGCTGAAACATATTTGGGGATAAAGATCTACACTGAGCTGAACTGTTAACTAGATTGAATAGGACAGTGACAATAGAGGGACAAACAGAGCTAGGCTAACCAGGCCATGGGAACAGTCTGGGCCTCTTGGAATAAAGCAGAACCCTTCCTTGGTAGGCCAGCTGCATTAACTAGGCATTTACTAAAAGGACTCATAATTGAGACATGTACCTTCCATAACTGGGAAACATGTTTCAAGGACATAAGAGTCATAAAAAGAAGACCCATGTCTCTAAGACTGAGTGGGAGAACAGGATCCGGGCTTTGATCTTTGTGAGCCAATAAACACAGCTTGCCTAGTCTCCTTTGTACTCAGCAATCCCTTCTACTTTTTATTTCTGATTTTGAGGCCCTATGTTTCCTTGGCTACTTGCTTTCAGTTGCCTTGGAAAATGTTTGCTGCTCATGCAGCACAGTGTACATTATCATTCTCCAACTAGCATGGCTGTCGATAAGACCTCTGACATATGAATCATGATGATAACGGTTGTCTAGGTTACTCTTCAGAGACTTGAAGGCTGGCTTTATTTTATTTTTTCCCCCATGAGAACCTATTGACTCTTCTTTTGGGTCTGAACAGGTGTCTGATGAGTGACCTTCTGACATCAGGAGGCTGAAAACCCCATCCTTAGACCATTTTCTGAGCACACATTCCATGATTAGACAGACTGAGGACATGTGCACAGGCCTCTGATTACTGCATCTCTATCACTCGCCTTCTTTACCCTGTAACTATCCCCAAACGGGAGGAAGATTTGAGGTTTGGGTCTCCCATGTCCTACTTGGCAGCCTTGAAAACGTGTTCTTTGTCTTTTGTGAACTCGTTCTTCCTGCGACTGGCACAGAACAACAACAACAAAGCCTGATTTGTTACAAAAAATAAGCCGTCATATATTTGGACATTTCACAACAACAGGAGACATATTCTAGCCATGAAGTTTCAAAATTCATTTCTATCTTCTAAAAACTTAGAAATATTAAACTTACTTGACAATGGAAAGCATAATAGAACAAAGGGCAAAAGCCACATGGCCATTTCTTCTTTCTTTCCCCCCCCCCCCTTAAAAAATGGTTAGTTGGTATTTACTTGTAATGCAAGGTCAAATTAAAACATAAAAAGGCTGTTATGGCTTAAAATTTTGTTGTGGATAAAATATGCAGCATTGAAAAAATGGAAAAGCAGCCAGGCGGTGGTGGCGCACACCTTTAATCCCAGCATTTGAGAGGCAGAAGCAGGCGGATCTCTGTGAGTTCGAGACCAGCCTGATCTACAAGAGCTAGATCTGGGACAGGCACCAAAGCCACAGAGAAACCTTGTCTCAAAAAACCAAAAAAAAAAAAAAATGCCGGGCGGTGGTGGCACATGCCTTTAATCCCAGCACTTGGGAGGCAGAGGCAGGTGGATCTCTGTGAGTTTGAGACCAGCCTGGTCTACAAGAGCTAGTTCCAGGACAGACTCCAAAACCACAGAGAAACCCTGTCTCGAAAAAGCCAAAAAAAAAAAAAAAAAAAAAAACAAATGAAAGAAAGAAAGAAAAAAAAAAAGGAAAAGCATACATCTCTGACCAGCAAACTTTTTTTTTTGTCTTTTCCAGACAGGGTTTCTTCATAGCTTTGGAGTCTGGCCTCTTGTAGACCAGGCTGGCCTCAAACTCACAGAGATCCACCTGCCTCTGTTTCCCGAGTGCTGAGATTAAAGGCATGTGCCACCCACCACGCCCGGCACTGTATCCATTTCTTAAACATATATTTAAGAACATGCTTGGAGCATGGTGGTTCACACCTTTAATCCTAACACTTGGGAGGCAGAGGCAGGCTCTTGTTGCTTGGGCTGGCCTCAAACTTACAGAGATCTGCCTGCCTCTGACTCTCAAGTGCTGGGATTAAAGGGGTGCGCCTCCACTGCCCAGCAATAGTTACTTTGTTTTTAAGGTTTTCTTTTTAGACAGGGTCTTTAATTTTTCAAAGCCTTCCTCAAGTACCGTACTTCCTCCAATAAGGACACATCTCCTAAGCCTCCCAAGCAGCACTGTCAATTGGGGATGTTCAAACATCTGAGCTTGTGGGAGATAGTCTCATGTAAACCACCATCCTGTATGTCTCTGTAAATGTATGCCACAAGTGTGCCAGTATCCAAGGAGGCCAGGAGAGGATGTTGGATCTCCTAGAGCTAGAATTATAGGCAATTATGAGTTGCCCAGTATATGGGTACTATTGTCCTTTGGTAGAGTAGGCAGCACTCAGTAAAGTGCTTACTCTGAAAATTAAGGATTGAGCCGGGCAGTGGTGGTGCACGCCTTTAATCCCAGTACTAGGGAGGCAGAGGCAGGCGGATTTCTGTGATTTCGAGACCAGCCTGGTCTACAGAGCTAGTTCCAGAACAGGCTCCAAAGCTACAGAGAAACCCTGTCTCGAAAAAAAAAAAAAGAAAAAGAAAATTAAGGATTGGAATTTAATCCTCAGAATCCACATATAAAAGCTGGGTATGACAGCCAAACATTAGGAAGAGCTGGGGGAATCATGTGGAAGAGGGGAAGGAAGGATTGTAGGAGCCAGAGGGGCTCAAAGATAGCATAAGAACAGAGCCCTCAGAGTCAAGTAACCTGAGTTCATAGGGGCTCACAGAGACTGAACCAACAACCAGGGAGCCTGCATGAGACTAACCTCCGCATATATAAGCTGTTTCAGACTCTGTTGCCTCCTTTTGGGACCCTATTTCTCATAATGGGTCACCTTGCCCAGCCTTAATACATGGGGAGATGCCTAGTGTTACTGCAACTTGATATGTTATGTTTGGTTGACAATCATGGGAAACCTGCCCTTTTTGGAAAGAAACAGAGGAGTGGATGAGGGAAGGGCTTGGAGGAGAGGAGGGAGGGGAAACTGGTTGGTATATTAAAAAAATCATAAAAATAGAATAAACAAAACAAAAAAGCTGGGAGTGACCAGACATGATGGTGCATACCTTTAACCCGAGCACTCAGGAGGCGAAGAGTTTAAGCCAAGCTAGGGACCCTACCTTAACAAAACAAAGCACAAAAAAGTTGGGTATGGTGGCTCATGCTTGCCATTCCAATGCTGAGCAGGCAGAGACAGACAGACCCCTGGGCCCACTGGCCAGCTACTCTGTCCCACCTTATTCAACTGTGACCTAATTTTAACTGAACTACATCTATAAAAACCTATTTCTGCCAGGCACTGGTAGTGCACACCTTTAATCCCAGCATTCAGGAGGCAGAGGCAGGATGATCTCTGTGAGTTCAAGGCCAGCCTAGTCTACAGAGTGAGTTCTAGGACCAGCTCCAAAGCTACACAGAGAAACCCTGTCTTGAAAAATCCAAAATCCAAAACAAAAACAAACAAACAAACCAAAAAACCAAAACCTATTTTTCAATTGTGGTAGTACTCAGAGGTCCTAGAGATAAAAAATAGACACATTTTGAGGAGATATCATATGATTTTCTACTGCTATACCAAGAATCATCATAAACTTAGCAAGTAAACAGATTACCATGTCACAAGTCCAGACAGGATCAGACAGTTCTGCTTCTGATTTCACAAGGCTGAAATCTGTGTGTTGGCTTTTGTCTAGCCATTTGGTGGTAGCCTTTACTTCCTTGCCCATTTAAGTTCTTGGCAGAATTAAGTTCCATGTAGTTTGGTTCTTAAATCCTGAGTTTCTTGCTGGCTGCCCCCAGAAGTCATGCTTAGCTTCTAGAGGCTACTCTGATTCTTGCACACAGCTCTACAAATAAGCGATAGCATGTTCTTCTGATGTTTCAAACCTGACTTTCCTTTCTGTTCAACCATGAGCATGCATGTGTGCATGTGCATGCACATGCATGCAAATGAAACAAATAAAAACTGGCTCACGGCTGGACATGGTGGCTCACACCAGCAATCTCTGCATTTGGGAAGTTGAGGTAGAAGGATTTCCACAAGTTTGAGGACAGTCTGGACCAAGTGAGAAGGGCTAGAGAGTTGGCTCTTCTAGAAAAGCTGGGTTCAATGCCTAGCACCTATGTGACATCTCACAACTGTCTGTAACTCCACTTATAGGGTATTCAATGCCCTCTTCTTGCCTCTGAGGTACCAAGCATACACACGACACACAAACATACATATAGGCAAAACATCCACGCACATAGACAACAAAACCAAAGAAGCCTGATATAACTAGGGTGGGCCCACATGGATAGTCCCCCTATATGAAATTACATTATCACAGGAGAGATTATATCATCATAGTCACAGCTTTCATCATATTTCCACATTCTGAATGCTCTAGGTAGAGCCATCTTTGAGGACCACTGAAAATATTCTGTCTGCCACAGTCTCTCCTCTGTTCCCTAGCAGCTCATGCTTCTGACTGGAAACCAAATTCACCCTTTCCCAAATTTCCCAGGGGGCTTGTCCCATTTCTACTTGTCCTCAAAGTTTCAACTCTCATTTAAATCTCATCAGCTCCAAAGTCCAAAATCTTATCAAATCATTTAGATCTGTGTGGCTGAGATTCCTTATACCATTTCTCTCCTTCTGTGGACCTATATAGCTAAAAGTACAGAACATCCATCCATCTCCAGAACACAGTAATACCTGAAGCACAGGTTAAGAGTTCTAGATGTCAGGGGCTGGAGAGATGGCTCAGTGGTTAAGAGCACTGGCTGCTCTTCCAGAGGTCCTGAGTTCAATTCCCAGCAACCACATGGTGGCTCACAACCATCTGTACTGAGATCTGGCGCCCTCCTCTGGCGTACGGGCATACATGCAGGCAGAATGTTGTACACATAATAAATAAATCGTAAAAAGAAAAAGTTCTAGACGTCCTAGTTAATAAAGGAGAAAATGAAGGGCAAAAAGAAGTCACCAATGCAGAGTGCGGTGATGTATACTCATAATCTGAGTACTGGGAGGTAGTGGCAGAACGATCCTGAGTTCTAGGACAGCCCCGGGCTACATAATGAGACCCTGTCCTTACACACACACATATTACATACGTAAGAGACACTAGGCTGAAGCAGTTAAAACTCAGCTGAGAAACTCCTTTTACATGAGATGGGAACAATGCCTTGTGGCTTCCAGTGTTGGCCTCAGGCTTTCCTCCCTTTGAGTCATGCTTTTCCCCTCACCACACAGGGTTTCTCTGTAGCTTTGGAGCCTGTCCTGGAACTCTCTCAAACTGGCCTCAAACTCACAGAGATCCTCCTGCCTCTGCCTCCCCAGTGCTGGGATTAAAGGTGTGCACTACCATCGTCTTGTGAATAATGTTTTTTCCAGCCTGAGTAACCGAGTAACTCTTTTTTTTTTTTGGTTAGAATTTCTTTCCTTCTTTTTTTAAAATTGATTTTATTGAGCTATACATTTTTTCTATGCCCGAGTAATTCTTTTATGTATATGTGTGTACATGTGTGTGGGGGTGCACATGTGCAGATGCATGTGTTTGGAGGCCTGGCATCAACCTTTGGTATCATCCTTAGCACGGTTACCCATATCGTTTTTTCTGAGAGGATTTCTCACTGGGTGAAGATTTGCCAAAGTTAGGCTACACTGGCTGCCTGGTGAGCCCCAGGATCTTTTGTCTTTACCTCCCCAGCACTGGGATTTCAAGAGTATACCATGTTTGGTATTTTGACATGGGCTCAGGGAATCAAACTCAAGTACTCATATCTGTGAGACAAGCATTTTACTGATAGAGCCATCTCCCCAGCCCTATAGTCATTTCTGTTAGGTAACTTGTTTGAAATCTGAAGTTGTGTTTTCTTCAGTCCTCATGACAAATACACAAACCTTAAAATATCTCCAATTCCCCCTTCCAGTTTTACATGTTAGTATTTTATTTTCATTTTTAAAAATATATTCAAATTAATCATTGTTGTATTTGTTTTTGACACAGTTTCTCCCCACGTAGTCCAGGTTAGCCTCGAATTTAAAATAACATGCTTCAGTCACACACGCCTTTAATCCCAGCACTCAGGAGACAGAGACAGGTGAATCTCTGTGAGTTCAAGGTCAGGTTGGTATACAAGAGCTAGTTCCAGGACAGGTTCCAAAGCTACAGAAACCTTATCTTGAAAAACCAAAAGAAAAAGATCCCCCTGCCTCAGCTTCCCTAGTCCTGCAATCACAGGCATGTACAATGGGAATTTGGTAATCAAGATCATGTCTAGATTTTTAATGGCTAATATGAATAGATTTGTTTATATTTTATTGATTTTAAATTGCATTTAGTGTGTGTGTGTGTGTGTGTGTGTGTGTGTGTGTGTGTGCATGCACACATGTGGAAGGAGGTCAGATGCTGCTGTGGTTTGAATTAGAATGGCCCCCATAGGCACATAGATTTTAATGCCTGGTCACTAGGTCACAAGGGAATGGCACTACTTGAGAAGAATTAGGTGTGTCCTTGTTGGAGCAGGTACGGCCTTGTTCGAGGAAGTATGCCACTTGGGGTGGGCTTTGGAGTTTCAAAAATCCAAGCCAGTCCCTGTGGCTCCGTTCCTGCTGTCCATGAATCCAGATGTAGAATTCGTAGCTACCATATCTGCCTGTGTGCTGCCAAACTCCTTATCATGGTGATAATGGACTAAAGCTCTGAAACTGTAAGCCAGGCCCAATTAAATAATTAAATACTTTCTTTTATAAGAGGTGCCATTGTTATCTGCCCCCCCCTTCTGCCAAGGCAAGTGGATCTCCTGCATCCTCCAGCCTGTTCTCTCTCTCTCTCTCTCTCTCTCTCTCTCTCTCTCTCTCTCTCTCTCTCTCTCTCTCTCTCACACACACACACACACACACACACACACACACACACCACTAAATAAACTCTATACCCAAACTCTCTCTGCATGGCATATCTATGTCTGTCTCTCACCCTCCATGGTCTCCCATCCACCACTGCTCTGCTGAGGCCTGGGGGACCCACCATGGCCCTTCATGGGACCACTGCCCCTTGCAGGACCAGTCCCCACCACCATATATTTAAAAAAGAATAACAGCCATGGTCATGATGTTCCTTTACAGAAATAGAGCACTAAGACAGAGGCCAATTTGCTAGACTAGGTTCTCTCCTTCTACCTGGGGATCAGACTCAGTAAATCAGGCTGCTGAGTCAGCTTGCTGACCTCTACTTTTGTTGATTTCTTTCCCAAATGTTTTCTAGGGTAATTGCTTCCTACTTGTGCTTCTACCCTATACTGTCCTTCTAGGACTCAAAACTTTTCTTTTTGACACAAATCCTTAAGAGATCCTTAAATGACACAGGAAATGTCATGCCACATTACAAAGTGTCAGTACTAGGCTGGTGATTCAAATCCAAAGGGATGTTTAGTTGTAAAATGAAATTTTAGCTGCTGTAGAAGCTGTGAGCGATAAGCTCATTCAGTCTTTGTCTGTAAATGTCTTCATTCATCTTTCTTTTCAATACAAAATTTAGCCTCATGATGTGGCAGCTATGAAAATCTTGCTCCAAGGAACATAAACGACAGATGGCCTCAGACTGCTGTACTCTGAATCTACCAAGGCAGCAGTGTGGACACAGTCCTTCACAACAGCTGCTGGTAGCAGCCAGTGACTAAGCATAGCATGAACAGCAAGACGAATCCATTTCTGCAGGATGTGTGTCCTCTGATGGGTATTTTGGGCCTGAGGCTGCCTTGTCAGCTTGACAAACCTTTTCCAGTTTAAGAATCAGTGAAACCCAGAACCTGGAAACAACCTAAATGCCCCTTGACCGAAGCATGGATAAGGAAAATGTGGTACATTTACACAATAGAGTACTACACAGCAGAAAAAAATAACAGCAGCTTGAATTTTGCAGGAAAATGGATGGATCTAGAAAACATTATTTTGAATGAGGTAACCCAGACCCAGAAAGACAATTATCACAGGCACTCACTCATAGGTGGTTTTTAAACATAAAGCAAAGAAAACCATCCTACAATCCACAATCCGAGAGAACCTAGACGACAATGAGGACCCTAAGAGAGACTTACATAGATCTAATCTCCTGAGTAAATTGGGAGCATGGGGACCTTGGGGGATGATTGAAAGGGCAAGGGGGAGGCAGGAAAGGGAGCAGAGGAAAATGTAGAGCTCAATAAATATCAATTAAAAAAAAGACTCAGTGGAACAACCCGCCTTTCCCAGGCATCAGAACTGCAGTGTTTGAAGCCTCCTACCCTTTCCCTCTCACAGACATCTTTCTGATCAGTCCTGAGTGGCCAATTCCATCCTGGCTTCTGCTTCTGAGGGCTCAGACTAATACACTCTTTAATAAGTTTATCCAAGATAAAATGCATACAAGAGAAATCTCAGATCCATCCCTGCCCACATCTACCACTCTCTACACACAAACAAATACGTTGTTTTTAATCTATTTTTTTTTAAAATTTATTTATTTATTACGTATACAGTGTTCTGCCTGCAAGTATGCTTGCACACCAGAAGAGGGCACCAGATCTCATTACAGATGGTTGTGAGCCACCATGTGGTTGCTGGGAACTGAACTCAGGACCTCTGGAATAACAGTCAGTGCTCTTAACCTCTGAGCCATCTCTCCAGCCCTTAATCTATTTTTTATATATTTTTATTTCCTAATGAAATATAATAAATATGAGGCACACTGTTTTGTTCTATTTTTATTTGAGATACAACCTTTGCCTCCAATTGCCACTCTTACTGCCTCAGCCTCACAAGTGCTTGGATTTCAGGCACCCACAACCATACCCCACTTTTTTCCCTTTTCTTATGTAAAGGAAACACGCTACAAATACTTCTCTTAGCATTATTATTATTATTATTATTTATCATTATTATTATTAATTACTTGGGTTTGAGAAAGGATCTCTCTGTGTAGCCCTGGCTATCCTGGAACTTGCTCTATAGACCTGGCTGGCCTTGAACTCAGAGATCCATCTGCCTTTGTGTCCCAGTTGCTGCGATTAAAGGCATGCACCACCACATCCGACTTCTCTTAGTTTTATATATTTTATTTTTTAAGTCTCAAACTTGTTTATATGTTTCAATTTTGTATTATTCCATGTCACAGAATTCAGGAAAACTGCCTTAATCTATTTTAGTGTATTTACTTCTAATTTAGTTCTAATCTGCTTTGTAACATATCCACTGAATACTTTTCAGGGCCTGCCTTTTAAAACATACTTTTACATGTATTTATTTAACATGTAAGTGTTTTAACTGCATGCCTGCAGGGTACCTGCAGAGGTCAGAAGAGGGCATCAGATTTCCTTGGAACTGGACTTTGTTGAAGGATATTATTTTAAAGTGTGTTAGTTTTGTTTATGCTCTGGAACATTTGTTTAATGAAGCAAAGATATGGGTTTTTTTGTTTGTTTGTTTGGGGTTTTTTTTTGGCTTTTAGAAACAGGCTGCTTGCTATTCGGCCTCTCTGAGGAGCAGGATTCTACCTTGACCTTTGAATCTTGAGTTCTTTAGAAGGCCAGAGACTTAGGTAAGTTCATTTGTAGCTTTGAAAGAGTCACTGCCGCTGGGCGGTGGTGGCGCACGCCTTTAATCCCAGCACTCGGGAGGCAGAGGAAGGCAGATCTCTGTGAGTTTGAGACCAGCCTGGTCTACAGAGCTAGTTCCAGGACAGGCTCCAAAGCTACAGAGAAACCCTGTCTCGAGAAACAAAACAAAACAAAACAAAAACCACTGCTGGTAGCAGCGAAGTTGAAGTTGCTGACTAGGCTAGCCTTAGCTTAAAAAGCAGTAACAACTGAAAAAAATGAGGACAACAGGAGTTGCTATTGGTTGAGCCACCGTGTGGGTGTTGAGAAGTGAACCAAGCCCTCTGTAAGAACAACATGTATTCTTTTTTTCCACTTTTTAATTTTTTAAAAAAATTTCGCAGAGGCAGGCGGATCTCTGTGAGTTCGAGACCAGCCTGGTCTACAAGAGCTAGTTCCAGGACAGGCTCCAAAACCACAAAGAAACCCTGTCTCGAAAAACCAAAAAAAAAAAAAATTTCCACCTCCTCCCCTCCTCCCCTTTCCTTCCCCCTCTCCCCACCCCCCTCTCCCTCCAGTCTAGAAGGTGAACCCAAAGAAAAACATATAGTTATCCTCCTGGATATTGGAAGTAGACAAGATTGCCAGGCAAAAATTGGGAACTTGGGGGTGGGATGGGGTGGGGGTAAGGGGAGATGGGGAGAGAAAAGTGAGCAGGGGAGGATGGGGAGAGCTTGGGAGAATGGGAGGGTTGGGATGGAGGAAGGGTGGATATGGGAGCAGGGAAGTATATATCTTAACAACATGTGTTCTTAATGGCTTAGCCATCTTTGAAGCCTCCAAAGTACCTGTATTTTATATTTGTGGTTTTCCCCTGCAATATAGCTTTTATTTTAAAAAATTATTATTGTTTTTTTAAATTTCATATATGTGTGTGGGTATGTGCATGAGCATGCTGGTAGCCATGGAGGCTGGAGGAGGGTGTCCGGCCTCCTGGAGCCGGAGTTACAGGCAGCTCTAAGCAGCTTGCTGTTGTGGAATAATCTTTTTAAACACTCTGAAGATTTCTCAATTGGATTGGTTTAATAAAGAGCTGAATGGCCAATAGCTAGGCAGAATTTTCAGGACAGAGAGAATGCTGGGAAGAAGAAGGGTGGAGATAAGAGATGACAGGAGCTACAGAGGAAGAAGCATGGGCAAGACAGAATAAAGTTAACGGAGCCACATAAAAGAACATAGAGGAAAAGATATGGGTTAATTTAAGTTAAAAGAACTAGTTAGAAACAAGCCTAAACCAACAGCCAAGCTTTCCTAAGTACTAATGAGCTTCAGTGTGGTTTTTTTGGAGCTGGCAGGCAGGACAGAAAAATCTGTCTAAAACCACCCATGGCGTTTAGCTCTCAACACGGGTCCTCTACAAGAGCAGTAAGTACTCTTAATACTGAGCCATCTCTCTAGTCGTAGCTTTTCTTTTTAAAATTCTTTTTATTTTATATGCTTTTGTTGGGGGGGGGGTGTACAATTTTTTTTTTTTTTGGTTTTTTGAGTTTGGTTTTTCTGTAGCTTTGGAGCCTGTCCTAGAACTAGCTCTGTAGACCAGGCTGGCCTCGAACTCACAGAGATCCGCCTGTCTCTGCCTCCTGAGTGCTGGGATTAAAGAGTGTGCACCACTGCCCGACCAATGGTGCAAGTATGGAAGTAAACAATTTCAGGAGTCAGTTTCGTCCTGTGTCCTAGGGACGGAACTCAGGCCACTAGCTTTGGAAATACAAATCTTTACTTACTAAACATTTCACCAGCCCATGCTTTTTATGAGGTGCATATGTATCTTATTCTTCTTTTAGGTTTTACAATTACCCAAACTGAAATTATTTCACATTCTTTCGATTCTTAGTCTACTGTCTCTATTGTAGGAGTGGGTGTGGGCTCTTATTCTTTCACTTATTATGCCAGCAAATTTGCGCTGGTGGTGGATTGGTTTTTCTGTCAGCTTTTGAAATATTTTACTGTAAGTTTGACAGTAGCAGGATCTCATTTTTCAAATGTGAATTCAATGCAACCTGGACTCTTTGCATTTAGTTTTGTCAGGTTAATCAACTAGGGTACAATAAGGAGATAGAATCCATACCAGTAATTTGAACACAGTTTATGTAAAGAATTAATAATAAAAGATAATTACTAAAAGGGTGGAGGGCTAGAGAGATGGTTCTGTCAGTAAGACATTTGCCTGAAAGTTTAAGGAGCTGAGTTCAGATCCCCAGAGCCCCTCTAAAACACCAATGATGGTGGTGTCTACTTGTAGTCCCCATGATAGAGAGATGAGAGGCTGAGACAGGCTTACCCTACACATCACTGGCCAGGCAGCCTGGCCCTGCTTTGAAAAGTTCCAACCCCAGGAGAGATGCTATCTCAAAATAAAAAGAAAATGTGGAAGACTTCTGAGAGCTATACTTCTGTCTTAGGTTTTAGCATACATGAAGCCCTGGGTTCTCTTCCTAGCCCTGCATAAACTGGCATGGTTGTAATCTCAGTCACTTAAGGGGTAGAATCAGGAGGATCAGAAGTTCAAGGTCATCCTTGGCTATACAGAAGCCAGGGGAAAAAATGGTGAAGAGACACCATGGCCGCAGCAACTTTTATAAAGAAAACACTTAATTGGGGTGGCTCACTTAACAACTTCAGAGGTTCAGTCTCTTATCATCAGGATGGGGAGCATGGTGCTGTGCAGGTAGACATTGTACTGGAGAGGTAGCTAAGAGTTCTACATTTTGCAGGCAACAGAAAATTGACTGAGATATGGGTGGTATCCTGAGCATAGAAAATCTCAAAGCCCACCCCACAGTGACACACTTCCTCCAACAAGGCCACACCTACTCCAACAAAGCTACACCTCCTCATAGTGCCATGCCCTATGAAATTATGGGGGCCGATTACATTCAAACTACCACAGCATCCAATTTTTTTTCTGAATTATACACACACATGCGCATACCTGCATGCACCCCACCCCCGCATACCCACCCACAAAGGATGATTGGCAGAACACTGAAAATGGAAGAAAAGCATTGTAAGAAGCAACTACCTCTAGAGTTGAAGTAGTGGATCCAAGGTAGACCAACACATGTACACTGCCCTGCCCCATCCAGGCAAACATTCACAGTGTTTGGCAGTATAGCTTGTAGCTGCTTGGACAGTGGAAAAGTCCTCCAAGGGGTAGCAGGGTAAAGCTGGGTAAGGCTAGAATGAGGGAGCTGTTTGCCAGGGTACTAGTACTAGTGACCTGCTGGCACTAGGAAGCTAGAGCTGAAGATGATCAGGAACTGCCTGCTTAGGTGCATGCCACCAAGTCTCCTGTGTTGTAATAGGAGCGGCGGGGCTGCGTCCCCAGCACCCCGGCCGCCTGGCTAGCTTATGCCCCGAAATAGCAACACACAAATTGTATTCTTTTAAACACTGCTTGGCCCATTATATCTAGCCTCTTCTCAGCTAACTCTCGCACCTGGACTAGCCCATTTCTAATAATCTGTGTAGCCCAAGAGGTGGCTTACCAGGGAGATTCTAGCCTACGTCCATCCTGGGTTGGAGCTTCATCGCGTGTGCCCGGGAGAGGGGAGCATGGCATCGGCTCCAAAGAGCAGAGCTGTCGAGTCTGAGCTCACTTCCTCTTCCTCCCAGCATTTTGTTCTGTTTACTCCATCCACCTATGTTTTAACCTATGAGAGCCAAGCAGTTTCTTTATTATAATTAACCAATGACCTTTCTCATCATTTCCCCTTTTTCTGTTTAAACAAAAAAGGAAGGCTTTAACTTAACATAGCAAAATTACATATAACAAAACAGTTATCAAGTAAAAATTACAATATTTACATCTATTTTATCATTATCATAACTAAGGAAAACAGCTATAACTATCTATCTATTCTTTAACACCATCAGAGACTCCAGAAGAATATAATATTACCTAAGTAAATAAGAAGTAAGCAACTTACAAACTCTAGAAATGACAGAGACATCTCACTGCCTGGACAGTCACCCAAAGTTTCTCTGTACCGTTGGGGCATCCATCTTTGGCCTCTAGGCCCATAGTATCCAGAGACATTTCCATGAAGCAGGAAATTTCAAAGTCAGTTCAGTCACTATCTGTTGTGTCCTGCAGAATGTCTCGCAGACTCCTTCATGAATCAGGAACCCCGAAAGATCATCTCACCTTTAGGCAAGTTCAGTAGTCCTCTCTCTGTGGGTTCTCTGTGTCCAGTTTATGCAATAGTCCAGGCAAGAACAGTTTCTTGCCCAAATGGCTATCAAACTCCATAAGGATCCTCTTCGATGCCCATCTTCTTCTTGAAGTAGATTGGTGCTGCCAGGAGCAGACATGTCTCATTGTCATGAAAAATCCTAAGTTATTAAAACATTTAATAGCATATTCCGTAGTCTTTCAAAGATATGAAGAATGCCGATCTAACTGAAATATATATCTATATATCTAGAAAATCTAACTAACATGACTACAAACTTGACTATTATTGATTATCCATTAACAACCTATATACATTATATTTTTAAATGAACTACACAATCACAATACCTTAATAAAGATCAGAAATACATATACATATAACAAAATTGACCTTAAATCTCTATCAATAAGGCAAAATCTATACTAATGTAAATTATTTATATCTATATCATATCCCCCTTTAAATGTAAAAGAACGTTTATAAACCATATTTGGGAACATGGGCACAGTTTTTTCTCTCCAAACTGTTTTCTGCTGAATGGGGGCGTCATTAATTAGGTCTTTCATGGTATAACCTGTGTGCTAGTTTCATCTCAGTTGGCAGTTGAGTGAAGCAATTTTCTGAAGGTGTTCACAGCAAACCTTCAGGAGGGCGTGGTCCATTATACCATATTGGAATAGAAGAAATCCACAGACTCTCTCCTTTCCAAAGCATCATGTCCTTAGATCCAAATTTCAAAGTCAAGGCATTTTTAAAATATCTATGTTGGATTAGTTCAGCAACATTTATAAACAAATATCTTTTAGCACCTGTTGCTCCTTCCTCAGCATTTAAACAATTCAAACAGAGCATAATAGCATACAGTATCAAGATTCTCTGTGTATTTTCCATCTTTGTGCAGCTTTGTTTTAACCTCTATTTTGTTTATTTTTACTTTTAACTTTTTGCTTTTTGAGACAGGTTCTCTATGTAGAATACCCTGAAAAACTACCCAACCCTGTTCTAGGAACCTGAGGTCAAAATGCCCCAGCTAACTTAGCATGTGTTAAATCACCTGCTGTGGAAACCTTCCCTCCAGTTAATAGCTTCTTTTAGCTTTTGTTAAACTACCTGCTTGTGCAAACTTCTCCCTCCAGCTAACAGCTTATCTTAGTTTCTATTAAACTGTCTGCTTGTGCAAACTTCCCCCTCTAGCCAATAGCTTATCTTAGCTTCAGTAAAACTGCTTACTTGTGCAAACTTCCCCTGCAGCTGAATGAGATAACAATATGTGGTTTTTGCCTTTAAAAGCCCTCGGTCTAAATGCTCAGGGCTACCCCTGAGTGAAGTCCTAGTAGGCTGGAATAAGGATTTTCAATAAGCTATATACTGTGTCTGAGTGGTAATCTCAGGTAGAATCCTTGCAAAAATTTCCTTCATTCTGCTGTCCCATGTTCTACTGAATAGACCTGATTAAGAAAACAGTTAACACGTATGCTCACGTTCTTGCAGGCTACCCCACAGCAGTTCATGTTCTCACTGTCACTTGGCCTTCATTTCCTAGCTTCCCTTGGGTGCCTTTTGCTAACTGGAAACTACTGGTAGAAACCTGTTGGGAGGGCTTCTGGGAAAGTTTTGTTTTATAATGAAAGGACGAATCTCCTGAACCCATTTCTTTCCCTCCACTTCATGCCAAGTGTAGGGTTGCAACCATCGTGTGATCATTAGGTTATGAAGCAGAGGACTCTGGTACAGCTAAGATACTCAACCCAATCCCTAACAGCCAAGAGCTTCAGACGCCTTGTTATCTGAGAGAAGCAAAGCCTGTATCCTAGCAGCCAGGTTTTCTAGACTTGGAAGCCAAATCACTTCTAACTAATACAACGGGGATATTTTGGCTTTTTAGAATTAAAAAAAAAAAAAAGAAAAAGCTGGTCATGGTCACACATGCCTGTAATCTCAGCACTTCAGAGGTGACAGCAGGAGGACCAGAAGTTCAAGATCATTATCAGCTACACGGCAAATTCAAGGCCAGCTTGAGTTACAAGTCTACAGCTCAAAAAAATTAATTAAAATATAAAGCAGTGGGGAGAGGGGAGAGGCAGGGAAGGGAGCAGAGAAAAATGTAGAGCTCAATAAATATTAATAAAAAACAAAAAAAGAAATGTAACATTGATCCCCTGCCCCTTTTAAATCAGCATTTGGCGCATAGTTGACCATGGTGATGAAGTAGCATGTATTCTTGTTGTTCTTTTCCAAAGATGACCGACCTGTGGGGAACTATAGACGGGGGAGGGCATAGCTGCTGTCACTCAGACAGTCAGTTTGGACACACCACTTGGAATGACTGAGAATGTCATGTGCCATCCCCCCCAATATGTAAACAAAATCCAGGTCACATGATTTTGCCCTGAGCGCTCATGTGTTGATAAGTGGAATCTGATCCCCTGTGACATCTCTCAGGGAGGACAGACTTCTGTCTCCATTAGTCTTTATTCTTCACAAATATGAAAGGGATTTATGTACTGACCACAAAAAATGATAAAAGTCACTGTACAAAAAAAATAAATAAAGCAGTGTTTCACTCAGACTGGGCTTCATTTAATTTTGCTTTTCTGAATTCAGAGCCCACAATGTTAATGGCTGAGACACAATCTAATATTTGCCTGAGGTCAGCCTAGGACTAGGCATGTCTATAAATGAGTTGTTACAAGTACATACCAGAGACAGATGGACTAAGGGTCAGTGCCATGACTCATCACAACAGGACAGTGCATGGTCTCTTCAATCCATTTATTTGTTCTATCTGTAAACATACTGTGCCGTCAAGAATTAATGCTGCAAAACTATGTTCATAGCAGCATTATTTATAATAGCCAGAACCTGCAAACAACCTAGATGCCCTTCAATGGAAGAATGGATAAAGAAAGTGTGGAAATAAACATATTAGAGTACTACTCAGCGGTGAAAAACAATGACATCTTGAATTTTGCATGCAAATGGATGGAAATAGAAAACACTATCCTGAGTGAGATAACCCAGACCCAAAAAGATGAACATGGGATGTACTCACTCATAATTGGTTTCTAGCCATAAATAAAGGACATTGAGTCTATAAATCGTGATCCTAGAGAAGCTAAATAAGAAGGTGAACCCAAAGAAAAACGTATAGTTATCTTCCTGGATACTGGAAGTAGACAATATTGCCGGGCAAAAATTGGGAACTTGGGGTGGGGTGGGATGGGGGTAAGGGGAGATGGGGAGAGAAAAGTGAGAAGGGGAGGATGGGGAGAGCTTGGGGGAATGGGATGGTTGGGACGGAGGAAGGGTGGATATGGGAGCAGGGAAGTATATATCTTAATTAAGGGAGCCATCTTAGGGTTGGCAAGAGACTTGACTCTAGAGGGTTCCAAGGTGTTCAGGGGAGATGTCCCCAGCTAGTTCCTTGGGCAGCTGAGGAGAGGGAACCTGAAATGACCCTATCCTATAGCCATACTGATGAATATCTTGCATATCACCATAGAACCTTCATCTGGCGATGGATGGAGATAGAGACAGAGACCCACATTGGAGCACTGGACTGAGCTCCCAAGATCCAAATGGGGAGCAGAAGGAAGGAGAACATGAGCAAGGAAGTCAGGACTGCGAGGGGTACATCCATCCACTGAGACAGTGGAGCTGATCTATTGGGAGCTCACCAAGGCCAGCTGGACTGGGACAGAAAAAGCATGGGATAAAACTGGACTCTCTGAACGTGGCAGACAATGAGGGCTGCTGAGAAGCCAAGGACAATGGCACTGGGTTTTGATCCTACTGCATGTACTGGCTTTGTGGGAGCCTAGTGTGTTTGGATGCTCACCTTCCTAGACCTGGATGGAGGGGGGAGGACCTTATACTTCCCATAGGGCAGGGAACCCTGACTGCTCTTTGGACTGGAGAGGGTGGGAGAGGGAATTGGGAGGCGGGGAGGAGGTGGATATTTTTAATAAAAAAATAAAAATGAATGATCAGATGTTCAAAGTCATTGATTCTAGGCCATGGAGTCTAAGGCCAGCCTGAGCTATATGAAAGCCCATCTCAGAACCAGAACAAAAAGCAAACAAAAAGGGAAACTAACACTAAAAGCACAACAACAAAATAAGCAGTGTTAGAACCCCTGGGTCTTTTAGCTGTGGCTATTAGTTGTTGCACAGAAGCTCCTGCGACTCGAGGTCACTGGAACTTGGGTATTAGCTATTATGCTGTTGATGTTCCTGACGTTTTATTATGCTGAGATTTGTTTGGACCTTTCCTGGGGAGAGGACCTGCAAATTTCCCAGCTTCCCAAGGAGTTTGCTGTATATCCTCAACTTTCTGAGTCTTCGGAACCTCTCAAATCCTTCCAGACCTGAACGTTTTAATTCAGAGGAAATAAGATAAAACAGAACCACAGCAGGGGAAAAATCATCTCTTAAGGAAGAATATAATAAATAGGATGTTTTTCTCAAGACAGGGTTTCTCCGTAGTTTTGGAGCCTGTCCTTGAACATGCTCTATAGACCAGACTGGCCTTGAACTCACAAGACCCACCTGGCTCTCTACCTTCTGAGTGCTGGGACTAAAGGTGTGTGCCACCACTGTCTGGCAGATTATTTCTTTTTTTTAATTTCTTTCTTTCTTTCTTTCTTTCTTTCTTTCTTTCTTTCTTTCTTTCTTTCTTTCTTTCTTTCTTTCTTTCTTTTTTTTGGTTTGAGACAGGGTTTCTTTGTGTAGACCAGGATGGTCTCTAACTCAGAGGTCTGCCTGCCTCTGCCTACTGAGTACTAGGATTAAAGGCATCCATCACCACACCTGGCTAATAATTAGATTCTCCATTCACAGCTCCCTTTTCTTTAAAAAGTTTCTCTTTTTCTTCTTCCTTTGTTCACCCACTGAAAAAAATGAAATGTCTGCCCTGGCAATGGTGAAGCAGGCACGGGCAGCCCGTATATGGGGTTCTGTTGAACTTGTCCATATTGGCTTTCATGGTCTAAGTTTTGGTGAGGACGATTGACCAGGTCTCTTCCTCTTGTTCACCCATTAGCAACCATTTATTTATAGGATATCGAATTTTAGCATAGCTAGAAAAAAATTATGATTTTCCTTCTTTCCTCCCTCCATCCCTTCCTTCTTCTTCTTCCTGTTCCCCCCTTCTTTCTTTTTTTGGTTTTTCAAGACAGGGTTTCTCTGTAGTTTTTTGGAGCCTGTTCTCTTGTAGATCATGTTGACCTTGAACTTACAGAGATCTACGCGACTCTGCCTCCCAAGTGCTAGGTGCTAGGATTAAAGGTCTTTCTTTTTCCTTCCTTTTTCTTTCTTTCTTTCTTTCTTTCTTTCTTTCTTTCTTTCTTTCTTTCTTTCTTTCTTTCTTTCTTTCATCTTTCTTTTTCCTTCCTTCCTTTTTTCTTATTTCTTTTTTCTTTTTTGAGATTAAGACCTCACTGTGTATCCCTAACTAACTTAGAAATTCCTATGTAGGCCAGCTGGTCCTGCACAGGGATCTGCCTGCCTCCATGTTCCACCCTGATAGTTTCCTCTTATTGACAAATTGTCGAGACTCTGTCTAGGTAGAACCTTACTGCCTAATAGAAGAAATACCAAAAGGCAAGATTTGTTACTGTGTTTATACAAGAAAACACAACTGAAATCTTCTCAACATTATACAGAAATAGAAAGTGTTAGAGAAGACTTGATGGACCATCTTATACAATCATCTTTTGTTTGTGACAACAAGAATGTCTTAATTGAAGTCAATATTGTTTTTAAAAGAGAGAAAAACTTGAATAAGACAAGTCAAAACTGGAAAAGAAATAGCCTGATTTTTTTTTTACTCTGTGCATGTGCCATGGCTTTGTTGTTGTTGTTGAAAAAATTTCTGCCTCCTCCCCGCCTCCCACTTCCCTGCCCCTCCTCCCAATCCTCTCCCCCTCCCTCCACTCCTCTCCCCCTCCCTCCACTCCTCTCCCCCTCTTCCCAGTCCTCTCCCCCTCCCCCCACTCCATTTCACACTCTTTCGAGTCTGAAGAAATGCCTGATTTTTACCTGACACAAATATGTTATCTGTCCCACCATGGATATTAAAAAAAAAGATAAGACCTTACATCTGCTAGAATGGCTATAAAGAAAAGGAAAAAATAGGGAAGATGGGGAGAAAAAAGAAACCTTGTATAGTGTTGGTGAGAATTCAAAATTACTATAGCCATTTTGGAAAACAGTATGGAGAGACTTGCAGCTACTAAAGAGATTACCAAGTGATCCAGTAATCCAATTTTCTGGGTATATATTAAAACGAAGTGAAATTATTATGTCAAAAAGATATTTGCATTACTATCTTATTTCAGATCCAGGGTTTCATATAGTCCAGACTAGCCTGGAACTTGTTATGTAGTTGAGAACGATTCAACTCCTGGTCTTCCTGACTCTACTTCCAAAGTTTTGTGATCACAGGAGTACACCACCACACCTGAAAAATATAGCAGCATTCATAATAACCAAGATACAGATTTGTTTTTTGAGACAAGGTTTCTCTGTAGTTTTGGTGCCTGTCCTGGAACTAGCTCTTGTAGACCAGGCTGGCCTCGAACTTACAGAGATCCGCCTGCCTCTGCCTCCCAATGGCTGGGATTAAAGGTGTATGCCACCACTGCCCGGCAGATACAGATTTTTTTTAAAGTGCCTATCAACAGATAGATAGAAAGAAAAATGTGGCTTCAGGGCTGAAGATGCAACTTAGTGGCAGAGAACTTGCCGAACATTCTTGCTTCTTGACCCCCCAGCACACACACACAAATGTGGCTGGGTAAATTGATGCATTCACAGTAGCCTAGCATTCAGGAGTGAGGCAGGAGGAACTTAGCCTAAGGTAGGTCTGGGTTATACTATGACCTTAGGCATATCAGAAAACTTCTGGGCTGTTTTCCATACACAATGGACTATTACTTCAAGCAAAGACTATGAAGTGTCATCTACAACAGCATAGGTGGCTCGAGAAGGCATTAATTATACCCAGTTAAAAAAGGAGGCACACAAAGCCAGTATCGCATCTCACCTTAAGTGGAATCTTAAAATGTCCAATTCATTGAAGCAACAGTAAATAATGTTTAGTAGAGGCTGAGGGCAGGGAAAAGGGAAATGTTACTGAAAAAATACCTTTCAGGCAGCAATGTGCAATGCAGCAATTTTAGTTAATACCTCCTGTTAATAGCATCTCCTATAGTTAAGAGTGGAGCCGGGCGGTGGTGGCGCACGCCTTTAATCCCAGCACTCGGGAGGCAGAGGCAGGCGGAGCTCTGTGAGTTCGAGACCAGCCTGGTCTACAAGAGCTAGTTCCAGGACAGGCTCCAAAACCACAGAGAAACCCTGTCTCAAAAAACCAAATATATATATATAGTTAAGAGTGGATTTTAATAGAACACAGAGATGCACACCTATAAACCCAGTTACATGGGAGGCTAAGGCAGGGGATCACAAGTTGAATATCAGTCTAAATTACGTAGCAAGTTCCAGGTAACCCTACGTCATTTAAGAACCCAACGCAACACAAAATGGCTAGGGATATATGGCAGAATGTTTGCCTACTAGAGATAGGCAAGGATGCAGCAGGAGGTGGTGTGTTAGCTGTTCTCACCCCCAAAGACGAAAGTATCAGAGGCACATTTATGAATCTGACTTGTTCATTCGGGAGTGTATCCATGCATTGCAATTTAACATTGTACCCCATAAAAAGACGATTTCTCAATCTGAAAAGTGGGTGAGGAATGCAGGAGCTTGTGGTCCTAAGTACTTTGAGCTCAAGAGCCTCAAGACCAGCCCTGACAACACAGTGAAACCAAGAGTCAGAAAGAGTACTGCAATTGCACAAGTGGAGAACAAAGAGAATTGTCTAACCTTCGGATCAGCATGAGCATCTGTTACACCTGCGGGAGATGAAGCTGCAAAACGATGTTTAGGTAGGGTCACAGAAACAGACGCTTTTAACAGTGAATTTCTCCGTGAGTTGTGCGTTAGAATCGCTAGGTGACTATTAAAAAAAAAAAACCAAACAAAAACTCGAAGCCCAGACATCACGTAAGAACAATTGCATCTGAATCTATGGCTATGGAACCCATAGACTCTTTTTTTATTTCTTTCTTAAAAGTCTTGTACGCGATTCCAAACAGGAGCCAAGATTTGAAAACACGTACAAAATATGTGGATTTTTGGAGGAAAAGAGGCAATAGGGAACGATGAAGTAAAAACCCATGCAAGACAGGGCGGCTACTGCAAGGGCAGGGACAAAAGCCAAGAATGCCAACGAAGGATTTAAGGACTGCACGTGTTTCACTGTCAGGCTCGGAGCACCCGAGACTGCTTTCAATTGATGTTATTGTGCCGTTGCGCCTGTCCTGTTCCATTTTCTCGCCCATTTTCCCACAGTTGACAAAAAAGAGAGAGAGAGAGAGAGAGAGAGAGAGAGAGAGAGAGAGAGAGAGAGAGAGAGAGAGAGAGAGAGAGAGAGAGAATGACTGCAACGTTGTCTCCCACGCGTCGCGCCAGAGATGCCTATGGGCGGAGCGCGCGTGGGAGAGTCACGGCGCGCGGTAACCGGCGACCTCTCGTCAGAGCGCGGGGGGCCACGAGAATAGATGGGTGACCGGCGACTTCTCCACCGACCCTCCTCCGCCCATCGCCCCCTGTGGCCGCCTAGGCAGGGGCAAAAAGAACACTTGGGACTGCTGACGTTTCTGTGACGCGACCCTCTCGGCTGGCGGCGCGGCTTCCGGCAGTGCGCGTTCACCCACCCCCCTTTTCCGCTTTCCCGCCCACGCGCCGCCTCGCCCCGCCCCACTCCCACACACCCCCTCCCGAGTGGCGCCCCCCCCTAGCCCGGCACAGCGCGGGGAACTGTCACAGGTAGCCTGTGGAAAAAGCCTCCCGCGGGTTCCCCTTCCGTTCTGCCAGGCGACTTCCGCCCCAGGCCCCGCTATGTGGATGCTGTAGGCCACCCGCCGGGCGGCCGCTGAACAGTCTCTGAAGCTCGCTCCCTCGAGCGGCGGCCGACCCGCCTCTCCATCCTCCTGTCCTGCCCGCGCTCGCCTCCTCGCGGCCGGCCAGCCCGGCCCTACATGGGGGCGGGCCTCCGCAGCCCGGACTCGGCTTCCTGTTCTACAGAGGCGGCCTGGCGCTAGGCGGCGGCTACTTAGCCCGCGCCCGCCTCGGTGCGGTCACCGAGCCCGGGAGGAGGCTCCAGGGCCGCTTCTCGGGCGGTTGCGCCAAGCCGGACTCTGCGTCGCCATGGCCCCAGTGCAGCTGGACAACCACCAGCTGATCCCTCCGGGCGGCAGCGGCAGCGGCAGCGGCTCAGCGGCAGCCCCGGCTCCTCCGCCGCCAGGATCCGCGGTGGCGGCAGCTGCGGCCGCGGCTAGCCCTGGGTACCGGCTTAGCACGCTCATCGAATTTCTTCTGCACCGGGCCTACTCGGAGCTCTTGGTGTTGACGGACTTGTAAGTGCTGCGAACCCGTACCTGCTTCCCGGCTCCCCACTTGCCCTTCCCGCCCTGTGGGCCGATAGAAGCTTGCGACCGCCGTTTAGTGAGCGCGGCTGTTGAATGTAGAATTTTGGAATTCTTGGGGTTCAGGTTGCGGGGACGTGGATGAGGTTAGTTAGTATTGGGGATCTGGTTGGCGGTGAAAGCACTGAGACTGGTTAGTTTCGCGTGTTACACTTGCGCTGAAGATTGTCGTTAGGATTTTTGTCTTGCGTTCCCAATAGAACTCGATTGATTTCTTGGTGGAAATCAATTTCTTAGGTTTTTAGAACCCTAAGATTGAGAGTAAGCATTTAGGACTATGTAAAATTCTAACTGAACGCGGTTTTCAAAGAAGGGAAATGTTTCACAGCCTTTTGGCAATGTTTTAAAAGTAGATTGCAGTTGCTTCTCTTTGGGCTCTGGAGATAGAGATTCTGTTTAAAACATTACATTTTGAATCCCGAGTCTTTCTGAAACATTTGAAAGCGTTCGAAGTCTCTGAATGTAGCGAAAGTAAAATACGTTTTGTTAATGAGCCTGCTGGTTTCAGTCACCTAGTTACCTATGAAATGCCTGCCTTGGGACGTGATTAGGGTGTTAATCCCTTTAGAATACAAACCGAATACACTGGTGGTTCAGTGTGCGAAGAAAAGGTATTACGAAATTTTGAAACTCTGTTTTACATCTTCTAGCTGAGGTTCATGAAAGTTTTCACCTTTTATCTACCTATTGTTAGGCTCCGTCGGGTTTCTAGGAAAATACATTAATATGCAGACATTAGGAAGTATCTTGTGATAACTTTGTTACTGGAAAATTAAATATTTCTTTGTACATGGCTAAAAGAATTAGAGACGGCTTCTCATACTTTTGTAAAACATTCCTTTTAGTTTTGAACGAGACAAAGCTTAACCTTGCCAAAAGAGGTGTCTTTTTTTTTTTTTTTTGAAACGGGGTCTTGTATAGTGAGACTGGCCTCTAACTTTTAGATATGGTTCAGCCTCTTTCGGGCTGGGATTACTAAATTTGGGCCAGCACGCCTGCTGAGAATTGTTTTTGAACGCAAGATCTTCCATTTCTAAATGTTAGGATTAAAGGTGTTTGGCTCCTCCCCTCCCCATGACTTCTGACTGAGAGAGAAATAGCTGTCCTGTTTAGGGCTTCTCGTGATGATGGGTGGTGGTGGCTGGCTGGTCGTGCACGCCTTTAATTCCAGCACCCGGGAGGCAGAGGCAGATGCTGGCGGATCTCTGCTTGGTCTACAGAGTGCCAGGACGTCCAGGGCTACAGGGTGTCTTGAAAAACAAAACAAAACAAAAAAATCCAGGAGAAAATTTCATATGTCCTGTGCATAGCCGTGGGAAAAAGACTGTGGTCATGGATCATGTGATTTGATTTTCTGTAGAGGAGTTGTATAAATTTATTGAGTTGTGTTCTATTTTTAAGTTTTTGGACTTGGCTTATGGAGGGGCATCTGTCTTATTGCTGTAGAATAATATAGTTTTAGTTCTACACCATTTGTGTGATGATTCCTAAACATATTTCTAGCACAGACCTCAGCTGAATTCCACATTCTGTGTCCAGATCCATACATTTCAATATCTAATGCAGGGGCTGGGTTTGGTGCTGGATATGTGCCTCGGATCTCAGCATTTGGGAAGCTACAGCAAGAGGATCATAAGCTTAGGTCAGCCACAGGCTACATAGTGAGACCCTATTTCAAAAAAATACCCCAGAGCCAGACTTGGTGGTGCATGGCTTTAATTCCAGCAGAGGCGCGTGGGTCTACATAGTCAGTTCTAAGACAGCGGGAGCTATATAGTAAAACCCTGTTTTCAAAGCCGCAAATTCCCGGCCACCCCCCCCCCCCCACACACAAAGAAACCACAAACTCACAAACAAAAACAAAAAAAAACACAGAAAGAAAAGTTCTTAGAATTACTTCTCTATTAGAGCGACCATAAGATTTGTGGTCTAAACCAGAATACCTTTGGACATGAAAAAATTGCTATAAATATAGTAGTGCACACCTGTAGCCCCAGTACTTTGGAGGTCAAGGCAGGAGGATCAGAAATTAACAGCCTGTAGGCAACTTGCTGCGCACAGGGGGGGAGGGTTGCTGTCAATTTGGGCTGCCTGGTATTATGTTTCAACAATAATAATGCCCAGTGGACTGGGAATGTAGCCCAGAGGTAGAGCATTTGCCAGGTCCTGGCTCCAGCTTTCCTGCACCACACATTAAAAAAAAAACAGAAAAAGCAAGTGTACACTGGGATTATGCTGTGTGTAGGCCCCGAGAGAACTGTGTCTTATCTACTTTACCTTTTTTAGTTAATGTGCTAAGTCTTATTCTGTTCCATCTACCTACCCTAACCTTGATGTTTCTTGATAGTTTTTGGCACAATGCTCTTTTTCCAAAAATACATGTTGTTTTCTTTCTCATTTCCTTTCAGTCTTGGCTCACGTATAACGTAGATCAAAGACTTTATCCAAGCACTCATATAATAGTACTTTGCACATTTTTTAGTGTTTTCCCCCCTACAGTGCTTACTGCTTGAGACATCATTAGTTTACTGTGCTTCCCCCATGGAATAGAAAATCCAGGAAAACAAGGATTTTGATTTGTTTTGGTTTCCCAGTGACAAGAACAATGTCTGGCATGGACTTGGGACTTAACTAAATTTAGTACATGAATGAATGAATTCTCAGAAATGTCTCTTTAAACCATGGGTAATTAAGGGAAAAGCAACTGTCTTTTTGTTGTTTATTTTTTGAGACAGGGTTTGTCTGTAATAGCCCTAGCTTGTCTCTACCTTTCAAGTTCTGGTGCACACTGCTGCAACAGTAATAATAATAACAATAACAATAATAATGTTTTTCAAGACAGCGTTCTCTATGTAACCCTGACTGCCCTAGAACTAGCTCTGTAAACCAGGCTGGCCTCAAACTGACAGGGATCCACCTCTCTGCTGGCCCAAGTGCTGGGATTTAAGGCGTGTGCCACCTCCACCCAGCACCACTTTTATTTTTGATACTTAAGAAAACAAACAAACAAGAAACCCTTATATGGCAACTAAAATTTCTTGGTTTTATTTTGAGACAGTCTTGCTCTTTTGTAGCTCAGATTGACATGGAACTTAGCATTCTCCTGTCAGAATTAATGTATTAATGTACATTAATGTATAAGTCTTGAGGGACATGGTATTTAGTTTCTCAACATCTGGTTCTGTCTGAAACATAAAAGATAAAAAGATAGCTTTGACAGTTTTAATCCCAGCATTTAGGCAGAGGTAGGCAGATCTCTGATTTTGAGACCAGCCTAATCCACAGAGTGAGTTCCAGGACAGCCAGGGCTACACAGAGAAACCCTATCTCAAAAAAAAAAAAAACCCAAAAAAACCAAACAACAACAACAACAAAAAAAAACTGGGGAAAAAGTGATTATATCTTTGATATACTACCTGTGTTCCTTGGTTTGGGTTTTTTAGATCAAATCACTAGGGAGACTTAGAGTATTTATTAGTGGCTTTCTCTCAATTACCAACATCAAATGCCCTATTTGTAGACTTACACACAGACACACACACACACACACACACACACACACACACACACACACGGTTTCAATAATTTAGATGATTTGGTTTGAGCCCCAAGTTTCTAGATTTTTTTTCTTCTGCTTGTTCACCCCCAACACATATTCATACTTTTTAGGGGCATATATTCTATTCTTTGTTCTTTTTTCCCCCTCCAAGACAGGGTTTCTCTGTGTAGCTTTGGAGCCTGTCCTGGAACTTGCTTTGTAGCCCAGACTGTCCTGGAACTCACAGAGAGATCCACCTACCTCTGCCTCCCGAGTGCTGGGATTAAAGGCGTGTGCCACCACTGCCCAGCTATTCTTTGCTTTTTAACCTCTTTGCTAGGGTTATAGCCATATAAACTTTTACTGGTGTGGAATAAATGTGCTCTGTGCCTTCTTTCAATATTTGCATCTTAGGGTTTCCCCCCATGTGGTGAGTTTCATAAAGGAATTTAAAATAGAAGTGGAAGCATTGGGAGAAAAGGAGACAGGCAGCAAATCCTGTCCTTTACCCTGGAAATGGTAGAATTTCTTGTGGGAGCTGATCCTTTAGAGTCTCTGAGGGCAGGTAGGAGCTGGAACAATGGTTCCTGCCTTCCTATTCTACCTCTAAGTGCTTCTGTCTCCCCATCCCCCAATCCTCATTTTTCTCTCTTTTGAGAACAAGGCTTTTCAGGGAGTACTCTGAGGAGCTTTTTTTATGTAGAGGAACTTACCAGGGGCTGCTTTTATTTGCAGTCTTTGAGACAGGGTCTGACTCTATCCTAGGCTGGTCTTGTGGCAATCCTCCTTCTCAGCCTCCCAAGTGCTGTGATTACAGGTGTGTGCTACTATACCTAGTTCTTATTTGCAGGCTTCTAATAGGCCTTTAGCTTCTACTTGGCTTTTCGGTAAATAGGCCTTTTCAGCACCTACTTAGTTTAAACTCCCATGCATATCCTGACCTCTGCCTTGGTGTCCATCATTGTCCCGAACCCCACCTTTCTACTAGGAATTGAGCCCAGGCATGTGCTGTGTAGGTGCTCTACCACTGAACTGTATACCCCAGCTCACTATCTAGTTCCTCTGTCACTCTGATTATACCTGTAGCTTCCATCCATCCCAATGTCTTCCCTGAGAATAAGACAGTGCTTTCCCCTACTTGTGCCTTTCTCTGTTTATGAGGCACATGGGGTGGATGTGTGTGCATGCAGGAAGACCATTAAGCAGCTTGGGTGCATTCTTCAGGATCCGATATTTGCTGGGTAGCCTTGAGAGGTATTCAGGCCATCATGCTTAGACCGTGAGCTAGAGGTTACTGGAATGTGGAGGTTAAGAGCTTTCCAAGCATCACTAGAGTAGTACATAGGTTGCTGGCAGTCAGTACTGGAGAACTAGCAAAAAGAAATCAAGAACACTGATGGTTCTATTAAAAAGTAGTATAAAACACGTATGAGAGATGGCTCAGTCATTAAGAACATTGACCGCTCTTCCAGGGGACCCAGGCAGCTCACAATTGTCTGTAATTCTAAGATTCAACACCCTCACACAGACATATGTACAGGCAAAACACAAATTTAAAAAATAAAAAAATATATAAATCCTTCATCTAACCATTATGCAATGTCATAATTGCCATAAAGCCTTGATTGCACCCTTAGCTTCCAGAGTCACCTATTGTAACACAACATTTCTGCTAAGAATCAAAGTGCTCACAGAGGTTTGGGTTCAGAGAGGCTGATAACTAACCACTATTCCTACACCTGTAGTCATTTTGGTATTAAAAGATACCTTTTCTGACTCTGATATTGTGTGCTGATATGAGACTTGCAGTATTTACTTATTTATTTTTTGAGAGTGTTTCTATGTAGTTCTGGTTGTCCTGGAATTCACTGTGTAGACCAAGCTGATCTCATACTGAAATAGATTCTCCTGCTTCTGCCTCTTGAGTATTGGGATCAAAAGGTGTGCACCACCACACTCCAGGCTTGCACTTTTTAAGTGTTTAAAGTTTACATAGTATCTTCTGAATCATTTTGAGTGGAAAGAAATGTTGGTTTCTCAGCTTGTACTTTACAGCTATATTGTTGCTAATTGATAGTGTAGGGAGTTAGCAGCCACTTGAGCCTGTAGTTACTGTTTGCTCAGTTTTTCTGAAAGTATGAAGATAAGAAATAGTGTCACAGTAAAGGCCATTATCACATTTTCACCAGGCATGCATATATTTAATCAATCAACTTTTTCTTTTTTTAGATTACCAAGGAAATCTGATGTGGAAAGGTGAGTATGAAGAAAATTCTTAAATCTTTCTCCTTATTGACTTTTTTTCTTCTAGTCTAGAGTATGGGTATGGGGCTGTTGATGGTGTAGGGGTGTGGATTAGGAATGCGGTTTTCTTATTCTTGGTACTTGAATGTGTAGAACCTTTGTTCTTTAAACTTTTGTTGGTGACCGACCAAGGCAAATCCTTGGGAGGAATAGGAAAATGTAATTGTCTATTTGTAATGGAAGTTGAGGAGTAGACTGGCTTTAGACTGTTATATCTTTTAGCACATTGCGTTTCGTCTCTAGCTATTGCTATTTTATAGTTGAAAACTTTTTGAGTCAATTTTAAATTTGGGGCTTAAGACAACACTGTTTCTATAGGCCAAAGGAACAAGATAAATTAAGATTTAAGGAGATTATGTTATTGGGGTTTAAATTGGGACTATAATACAAAGCTAACTTTATTATATCTTTCATACTACCAATGCGCCTTGGTATTGGTTTTAAAGACCAAGTCACTAGGGCAGTTTATAATATTCGTTAGTGACTACCTCTTCATTACTAACACCACATGCTCTGTTTGTGGACTAAGACACAAATCAAAAAGATAGAGCTGGAAGACACTACTGAAACTTAACTTATATAATAACTTGGCTGGTCAGTTTTTTTTAAAATTGTTGTTGTTGTTTCGAGGCAGGATTTCTCTGTGCATCTTTTGGAGCCTGTCTTAGAACTCGCTGTTGTAGACCAGGCTGGCCTTGAACTCACAGAGATCTACCTGTAGTGTGGCTTTGTTTTTTGTTTCTCAGGACAGGGGTTCTCTGTGTAGTCCTGGCTCACAGAAATCTGCCTGCCTCTGCCTCCTGAGTGCTGGGATTAAAATCGTGGGCTACTACAACCAACAGGCTGGCTGGCTGGTCAGTTTTCAAAGAAGGAAATAAGCTAGGTTTGTTCTAGCTGCTGTGGGGTAGGAAAGACCACTGGGCTTTTAGAGAACTAACTCATGTGCCCTATCATTTGAGACAGTGCGGTGTCAGAAATCCACATTACAGTAGCTTCTAGAGAAGGACATCTTTTTGATAGAGGAGCATATTTAGGCAAAAATATATTAGACAGACCTAGAGAGGAGCAGCACTGATGTTCTGAGTCCTGTTGTAGGCAGTGTCCAGGTGGTTGTGTGGTGTTGGGGGTTGAACAGAGCCTTATATTCTGAGCTCCAACCCCAGCCCTGTCAGAAGTCAATGTAATTTTAGCACTTGTGTTGTGTCACAGTCTTGCTTGTTTTTCTTCTATAATCCTTGACAGACACTGACAAAGAGCCATAAGTGCGCCCTTGGCTTTTCTTTTTCTGTTTCCAGTAATCATGGTATTGACTGTTCTTAAAGAAGCTTTTCAGGTTGTGTGTGGTCCTTCTACACTCTCAGTAGCAGCTTGACTTTGACGTATTCAGTCAGCATTAGACTTCAGCAAAAACTTACTTGCATGCATTGCGTCATGGCGATGTTATTGGCAAGATGCAGAGACTTGTAGTTCACTGCAAAGTCACATTAAAATTAATAAATTCATCTCACTTGGAGGTAGGGTGGTATTCTTCTGGGTTTTGCCATTAGTCTTGGCATGTTGAAGTTTTCTTTTTTTCCAGTGTCTTAGACAATAAAAGGTATGATTATCAGTTGTGTAGTGGTCCTGAAGTAAAGAGCTCTAGCTAACATAGGCAGAGAGTTTTTAATGAAGCTCTTAAAGCTTCATGAAATGATAAAAATATGGATGATTGCTGGGTGAAAAAGCATAGACGTGAGTACAGTATTAAAATAGATATGGAAAGACCTACTTTCCTTTTACTTTCAGCTTGTCTTTAATTTGGCTAAGGTAGTGAACTTTGCCATTGAAATTGGTGTGAAGAGTTCATACTGAAGTTCTTTGTTTTTTTTCAGTTATGCCATTGCAACTTGGGAAATAACCCTTGATTTTGTAGAAAGAACACACTTCCAAGTTTTGGTAAAGAATATATTTCAACTCCTCTAACCAAAGTGGTAACTAATTAACAGGAGTTTCAGTTAAGAAATTTATACTTCATAGCTCCTAAATTAGTCTCTTCTGACTCATTTAACGTCCACTACCTCATATCCATGAATTTAATATATAAGAATCATTTATTATAATAAAAATTAGTTTAAAAATGTAGTTCATTGTGGAAAAACTCCTATTGGATCTAGTGCGCTGTGGTCAAAGTTTCAGACAGGAAGGACCCAAAGAAGAGATGAAAATATTTATATAAATATTTTAGGTTAAGTTTGTTGTATTTGTAAACAAATACTTTAAAAATTTAGATTTGAAACAGATTGTGAGATATAATGTGCTGGTTTCAGATGAGAATTATTTTATTTTACAGGAAAATAGAAATTGTACAGTTTGCTAGCCGGACACGTCAACTCTTCGTTCGATTATTAGCTTTAGTAAAATGGGCTAATGATGCTGGCAAAGTAGAAAAGTGTGCGGTGAGTTAAACTTGATTTTACTTTATAAAATAACTTTTGAAAGCTGGACATGGTAACACATGTCTGTGATCTTAGCATCCAGGAAACTGTGTAAAAGACAGTTGTAAATTCCAGGTTAGTGCCGGGCAATGGTGGCACACGCCTTTAATCCCAGCACTCGGGAGGCAGAGGCAGGTGGATCTCTGTGAGTTCGAGACCAGCCTGGTCTACAGAGCTAGTTCCAGGACAGGCTCCAAAGCCACAGAGAAACCCTGTCTCGAAAAAAAAAAAAATTCCAGGTTAGTGAGACTACATGGCATGATGCTGTCTTGAAAGAAGCAAAATAACTTTAAATGTTTTGCATAATTTACAATTTTAGCTTTAACATCTCTTGATTAAATGTTATTACTGATGTCAATAATCATGTTCCTTTATGAAATTCCAAAATGAATTTCTGCGGAAGCATAGTATTTATTTTTGGACACTTGATCAAAAGGAAGATGAGGAGATACCTAGAAGACATTACTTGAGGAACTAAAAGGGAGAAATGGTTAGCAGGCTCCAAAAACCACAGAGAAACCCTGTCTCAAAAAACCAAACCAAAAACAAAACAAAACAAAAACCAAGATTGTATGAGTCTTTAGAGCTGCGATTCTCAACCTGTGGGTTGCAAAGTCTTTGGCAATCCTCTATCTCCAATAATATTTACATTATGATTCATAGCAGTAACACAATTACAGTTATAAAGTAGCAACAAAAATAATTTTATGCTTAGGGGTCACCACAACATGAGGAACTGTATTAAAGGGTTGCGGCCTTAGGTTGGTTGAGAACCACTGAGCTGGAGTTTGTAAGGTTCTCTCAAAGTTTGCTTATTGATTTCTGATGTCCTGATGAGAATGGCAGAATCTGTATTTTCTATTTTCTTTTTCTTTTTTTTTTTTTTTGGTTTTTCGAGACAGGGTTTCTCTGTGGCTTTGGAGCTTGTCCTGGAACTAGCTCTGTAGACCAGGCTGGTCTCGAACTCACAGAGATCCGCCTGCCTCTGCCTCCCAAGTGCTGGGATTAAAGGCGTGCGCCACCACCGCCTGGCTGTATTTTCTATTTTCACAGATGAGATTGATATGATTTCTAGAAAATACATGGCTTCTTCAAGGTCACAGAACTGATGATGACGTGTATCTGTTCAGTTGTTAGTTCATTTACTCACGCTCCGAAACTACTGAACACGTGTTATAAGAGATAGCAGGGAATGACTTGAATAAAGCATAGTCCCTGTCTTCAGGAAGCTCATAGTCTTTTGACTGTTGAATTACTCTTAATTCAAGGAAATGACTTCATAGAGTAAAGTGTAACAAACACTAAATCTAGCCCTTAAAACTGTTTTAAGGGGCTGGAAATGTAGTTCAATTGGTAGTACTTTTAGAGCATGTACTTGTCTCTAGTGCTGCATGAACCAGTCATGGTGATGTTTGCCTGTAATCCCAGCACTTGGGAGATGAAGGCAGAAGGATCACAAGTTTAAGATCATCCTTAGCTACATAGTCAGTTGACTTTAGCAACAGATCCTGTTTCCACACAACAATGACAACAACAACCAATCAAGTTTTAAGCTAAGAATGTGAAGAGGACAAGCTAGGGTCCTTGAATGAGCTTACTGAGCAAACTTGGGAGGATGATTCAGTGTTCACAGATGAGGAGCACTGCCTCTTGTTTTACTTCAATCACTCCTAATGAGTTCATACTGGGAAGGGTAGTTAGATAGTGAATAAAGTACTGAAATGCAGACAGCATTTGCCTACTTTAATTAAGGTTCCCTTTTTAAGTTCAGCTCTACAAGACCAAATGTATGTCTAGATGCTGTCATTTAAATTTGTGAATGGACAGGAAGTGCAGAGCTATAATAAGCTTCACAATGATGTTAGAATTCCATTTTTTGTTTTCTTTCTTTTATTTAATGACATTTAAAAAAGGTTATTAGTTTTCAGGCCAGTTAAGAGCACTGGGTCCCAGGTTCCATTCTCAGGACCCACATGGCAGCTCACAACTGCCTGTAATTCCAGTTCCAGGAGATCTGACATACTCACATACATAAAGGCAAAACACCAATACACCTACAATAAAATCAATTATTTTTTAAAAAAAGGTTATTAGCTTTCATAGGTTAAAGCAGATTAACAAATTGGTACTAGCTAAATTATGTATGAGAACTTCAAAAATTCTCTGAGATTTATTAAGCTTCTTAAATAAAAATGAACAGCTACCTGGCTTGGTCCCATAGTATATTTATTTTCTTAGCATTCTTGTAAATTGAAAATATATTAATGGAGAATTTTTCTTTGTAAATTGATGAAGGTGCTTATTTCTCAAAAATCCCACTCTACAAAGAATCTATAGCACAGTTGTGTTTCTTACGTTTCACCTCAGTCTTTAGCCTGTTGTCTTTGCTTAGCCTCTTTCACTTGATTGCCTAATTATAACCAAAACTTATGCAAAAGTCGCCAAACTAAAAGGAGGAGAAAGATCAAAGATTGATATGTCCATCACCATGAACAATTTTAGAATTTTTATCACCACAGAGAGAAAACTTGTGCCATTTACCTATTGCTCCTAGCCCTTACCTATAGGCAACCATTAACCTACTTACTTATCTGTTTGAATTTGCCTACTCTAAACATTTCTTATAAATGGATTCATGTGTTTTTTCAAAGGCTTCTTTATAATGATTTTAGTATGTGTCAGTACTTCATTTATATTGAAAAACCCTCATTTTGTTTTATCTCTTCTCTAGTTGGAATTGATAATGTTACAAAGTTTTTTGTGTATGCCTTTCTTTCTTTTGAATACATACCTAAGGTAAAGTGGTTGTATCATAGATAATTGTTTCATCAGCTAGACTGTTCTTTAAAATGGCTGTACCATTTTACAATCCCACCAGCAATATGTGAAGGATCTAATTTGTCCATATCTATAATATTAAACTGCTTTGAATTTAGCCAAGCTAGTCATATCTCACTAGGGTTTTCACTGTATTCATACATCCTGACTGATTTCCCTGTGTCTCTTTTTTGAGGTAGTATTTTACTGTGTTGTCTAGACTGGCCTTGTATTTGCTGTGTTATCTATGCTGAAGTCAAGCTTGTGATCTTCCTGCTTCAGTGTACTGAGTGCTGGATTACAGGCATGTACCACCATGCCTGCCTTCCACTAAAGTTTCAGCATCTATTTCCCTGTTGACTGATGATGAGCATATTTTCATTGGCCATTTGTATTTCTTCCTTAGAGAAATGTCCATTCACTGCTCAAAGTCTAACAATTTTTAATCAAATTGATGGTTGGTGTGTAAATATGTTTAAAAACCATGATGATTACTAGGTTTACTAATAAGTTGCTCAAAACTAAAGCATTAGCATTAATTTGATTTCTTCCTTCCTTTTTGCTTTTTTGAGACAGAGTTTCTCTGTGTAACAGCCCTGGCTGTCCTGGAACTAGCTCTGTAGACCAGGCTGGTCTCTGCTTGCTTTTGCCTCCTGAGTGCTAGGATCAAAGGCAAAAGCCACCACCATCTGACTAATTTGCTTTCTAAGTTTAGAGTATCTGGACCTGTGCGAGTATCTGATTACACAGATCTACAGGCTAGATAAACTGTTATCTCAGTTTATCTCCCATCTTCCCAGAGGGAAGTTCTCTGGTTTTCTTTTCTCTTAACCGGCCTTACAAACCTTTTCTCCTGAGTGATAAGGAACCTTTTCTCCTGAGTGATAAGATTTTTTTTTCCTAGACAGCGTTTCTGTGTTGTCACTCTGGCTATCTGATCTAGAATTTGCTCTGTAGACCTGGCTTGGCCTCAAACTCACAGAGATCCAACTGCCTCTGTCTTGCAAGTGCTGGGATTAAAGGTGTGCACCATCACCACCCAGCAAAGTGACAAGATTCTTTTTTTTTCTGGGACAGGCTTTCTCTGTGTAACAGTCCTGGCTGTCCTGGAAGTCTCTTTGTAGTCCAGTCTGGGCTCAAACTCACAGATCCGCCTACCTCTTCCTGAGTACTGGTATTAGAAGTGAGCACCACCACCAAAAAAATTTCTTTTTAAATTTTTTTAAAATGTGGATTGGTGTTTTGCCATGATTGTCAGGTCCCCTGGAACTGGAGTTACAGATAGTTGTGAGCTGCCATGTGGGTACAGGGAATTGAACCTGGGTTCTCTGGAAGAGCAGCCTATGCTCTTACCACCTACCCATCTCTCCAGTCCTGAAAAAATTTTAAAATGGCCTAAATCCAAGATAAAATGAATTCAGCAGTTGAGACTGTTTATTAGTTTCATGGCTATGAATATGAATTTAGCGTTGGTGGTGTTGATAGACTAATTGCACTAGTTACAAAAGGTAGCATTTCTTCTGGCTCTAACTAAGAAATAAAAGGTCTTTACCTGTGAATCTATTTTTCTTATCTCTAACGTGATAGTAATTATAGGGTTGTAGAAATTAAATAATAAAATAACTAGAAATGAAAAGAAGATACAGATCACTGTCAGGGTATGATGCCCTATTGCATTAATTCTGGGTTACAGTGTTTTAAGTTGTCTACCAGAAGCTTGTTTGAAGGACATGAGCGAAAGGAATGCTAGGTATTGATGTAAAACAGAACTAAAGGTTTGAAAGAGAAAGTATTTCAGTCTTGTGATGACTCTACTAGTGTATTGAATAGAGAACTGATAGAATTTCTGTATTGGGTAGAAAGTTGCCCGGATCTCATACCGGCAGTATGTACTTAGTGTTTTCTATGTTCTGAAGATTAAGTATGTGGTACTTAATTCTCAGAACAACTTCATGAGGTTGGAAATCTTACCTCCATTTTACTGCTGAAAACCTTAGGCATAGAAAGGTTGACCTATTTGTCAAAGTGGACCGGACTAGTAAGTTAGAGTTAAAATTTTGATCAAGGCAATCTTGGAGTCCATGATTTTAACTACTTTATTGCTGCCCAACACTAGAAGTCTATCACATTAAAACCATTTTATTTTACTCTTTTCTTAATATTTGGTATTATGTATGAGTGGTGTCAAAAGTGGAAAAATGAAAGAAGAGTACTGTTTTAGTGTCATACAAATAAACACTTATTTTAATATCTTTTGAAGCTTGCTTAGGAGTGAGTTAATGGTATTTAATGAAGAAAGCAATTTTCAAGGCAGCTTATTTACCCTTTGCTTTAAAGATGATCTCAAGCTTTTTAGATCAGCAAGCTATCTTGTTTGTGGACACTGCTGATCGCTTGGCCTCCTTAGCTAGAGATGCACTGGTCCATGCACGCCTGCCTAGTTTTGCTATTCCATATGCCATTGATGTGCTGACTACTGGCTCTTATCCACGACTTCCAACCTGCATCAGGGTAAGTGCTTTGCTCCTGTACTCGTACAAGTTCAAGACTTTGGGTTTAGATTATGCAGCATAGGAAAAACAATATTTTAAAAACTAGTTTATATAGTTGTTTTTTTCTCTACAAGTAAAGTGTGGTAGTTTGAAATAAATTGGGGCTACGATGTGAGTAGATATTGAACTGGGGAATCTTTTCTTTCCTCCTTTCTTTTTCCTTTTTTTCCTCCATTTCCTCCCCTTTCCCTATCCTTGTTGGGAGTGAGCAGATATGCAAATATTATTTGGTGTCTATTTCAGGTGTGAAAATAATTGGCACAGCTGTAGCATTTTGGAAGTGCATTCAAAATGTATTATGGTAGTTGAATGAATTGGTGCTATTGTTTTCTATACATTTAGGAACTAGAGGAAGTCATGTGATATTAATTTGGTGTCATAAATGGAGCACGAGGAAGAACATGGTTTTGGCAAGGTGACAGAATTATTTGCATTCAAATGCATAGTCACTATTATTAGATGTAGATAACAGAAATGAGTGTTGTGGTTGTCTTGAGTAAAGTAAGAAAATGTATCAAGACAAGTGCAGATAAACAATTTCATCTTTCTGTATATTATTTTTTTGTAGGATAAAATTATTCCTCCAGACCCAATTACCAAAATTGAGAAACAAGCCACACTTCATCAACTTAATCAGATTCTTAGACATAGGCTTGTAACAACAGATCTTCCTCCACAGCTAGCAAATCTTACAGTGGGTATGTACCTGAAATTTTTTTTTGTAAGAATATGTTTTTGAGCTCACTGGGCAGTGGTGGTGCAAACCTTTAATTCCAGCACTTGGGAGGCAGAGGTAGGTGAATCTCTGTGAGTCTGAGTCCAAGCTTGTCTACAGAGCTAGTTCCAGGACAACCAAGCCTACACAAACAAACAAACAAACAAACAAAATATTTTCTCACACTGGAGAGATGGCTCAGAGATTAAGAGCACTGGCTGCCCTTCTAGAAGTCTTGAGTTTAATTCCCAGAAACCACTTGGGGGCTCACAACTATCTATAATGAGATGTGGTACCCTCTGCAGGCATATATGCAGGCAGAACACTGTATACATAATAAATAAATAAAATTTTTTAAAATAATATTTTCTTAAATGTCCTTTTGGGTTTTGTTCATAGAACAAGTAGATAAAGTTTTAATTTTTGTGGTATTTGAACCTATGATTTGCCATCCATTTTTTTCTTTTTATTATCTAAACATACAGTGCTGGTATTTGTTTCTGGGGGGAGTTAGTGGTATTATTCGAGGCTGAAAGAGAAAAGAGGCCCCAAAGTTGACCCTGGAGAACATGCTGTGCTATTTATTTATATGTAGTTGCCTCTGGTTTCTCGTTGACCTAGACATTGCTTACTGTCTATGTCTGAACCATTGGCTTATTTCAACACTTAGGACAAAGCTTACAGTCCATTTAAAATGTTTCATAAATGAGATTGAAACTTGGAGATTAGCCAGAAGCTTATTGTTTTAAAGCAATGCCCACTTCTTCCTCTTCTAAAAGCAAATGGCCGTGTGAAGTTTCGAGTTGAAGGAGAATTTGAAGCAACCTTGACAGTAATGGGTGATGATCCAGAAGTTCCATGGCGCCTTCTCAAGCTAGAAATTCTAGTTGAGGATAAGGAAACGGGAGGTAAATCGTCTTAGTACTGGTCTTGTCATTCTTCTTTCTTTAATTTTTATTTATTTATTTGTTTATTTACGGTTTGGCATTTTTATATTGAAGTATTCCTGCAGAAAAATGTGCAGCAATGTATTCTGTAATTTGAAGCAAAATTTTGATGATCATAATTACCTACTGACTGGAGAAATTTCAGTGTTTCTCAATGTATAATGTTCTGTAATTTTCTCAAGATAATCTTGGTTCCTCTTTTTTTTAATTTTAAATTCATTTTTAAATTTTAGTGTACACTTCCTCGGTTAATGTTATAATACTGACCTCTCTTTCCAATTAACTGCCTTTTTTTCTTCTACCAATGGAAGATGGCAGAGCTTTGGTTCATAGCATGCAAATCGACTTTATCCATCAGTTGGTGCAGTCTAGGCTCTTTGCTGATGAGAAACCTCTTCAGGACATGTACAACTGCCTACGTATCCTTCTGAAATTTGAGACATGTACTGTAAGGATTTTGTGTCTTCCTCTTTCCTCTACATTTTCTGTTTATCCTTTGTCCTGAGTGTAGTAATCTGGTCTCTCCTTCCTGTACCTCATCTCTTTTGAATAGAAATAGGCATGGAGAACCAGCCAGTATGAACATTAATGATATATCTATAATAAGACTGATAGCAAATTTTACCGACGACTTTGCAGGCAACTCCTAAAAGTGATTACTTAGAAGTAGTATTGTTTGCTGGGCAAGGTGGTACATGCCTATAATCTCAGCACCTGAGAGGCAAGGCTCTGTAGCTAGTTCAAAGCCAGCCTGCATTACATAATGAGAACCTGTCTCAAAAAGAGGTACTATTTTGGTGAAAATGTGTTATTTGATCAATTTGTATTTTCTAAACGATGAATTAAGGGATAAACCTGGACCTAGTTTTGTTTATTTAGGCCAAAATTGTCAACCTTTTTTCTAAAATTATGCCACATATTTTACTACTTCTTATGATTTGTCATTTGAGAATATAATTTCAGGCAACCACAGGTTTTGTCTTATTTAGGATGAGTCATTAGACCAAGATGATTCCAAAAACTTCCTTCATTTCTAGCTCTTTGGGCATAGATTCCTTGTTAGATGACATTTGCCTGTGATTATTGCCTGCTTGAATAGCATATTATATTTGATTTTCTTAACATGATAAATCAGATTGTTTCTGCTTATCTCTTCAATTAGAAGTGTTACATTCCCAGACTCTGATGTTAATCCGAGAGAGGTGGGGTGACCTTGTACAAGTGGAAAGGTATCACGCTGGAAAGTGCCTCTCTCTCTCAGTTTGGAAGTAAGTAAAATTGGTTCTGGTGGTTTGTGTGATTCGTGAAAGCTGTTTTCGTTGTTGTTGTTGTTTTTTGGTTTTTATGGTTTCTTTCCCACATAGAACTGATTTACTATGTATTGAATAGCTATGTGCCCAGAATTATGTGATTTAATTTAGTAAGGTTCCAGTATGATGTAGACCACGTGTAACATCTGTAGTGTCAATCCATGACAGTTTGAGAGAGGTTCAAAAGAATTTGTTTATGTGTAAAATGGGAGTAAACACTGATACAGGACAGGTTAGATACCACTGCAGTTCTACTTAAGGGGAAGGGGAACCAACAGCAAGCTGCCTGCTCCACTCCTACCATCCAAGTGAGCACGAGCAAAGGCAAGAGACCCTTCACCCTCAGCTTATCAGTTGTCATTCGCAGACAACGCCACGCCCTAGAGCTTGTTGCCCCAAGTCATTGACTAAATGGATTGAAATCATACAATACTTCCTTTTTTTGTATAATATTAAACTATATACAATAAGAGCAATTATTAAGTATTGTCCAGAAAAAAAGGGTAATAACATACACAAAATAAAACTACAAACAACAAGGACAATATCAAACAAGAAACACATACTAAATGCCCAGGCTATAGGTAATGGCAAATAACAGAGATTATTCCAATAGCTGTCCTGTCTTGAGGAGGAGTCTATGTCTTGTACCTAAAATGTCTTAGCTAAGATAAAAGAGGATAGTAACTGTGACTATCTAGTCTTCAACCCCCCAAGACCTGAGAAGGAAAATAATATTACCTGATTAAGCAGGAAGTGCAAGCAAGCGACTTCCAAAATATGTAAGAAATGACAGAAACAGCTGGCTACCTGGACAGTCACCCAAAATTTCTCTGTAACACTAGGGCAACCAACTTTGGCTATAGACCTAGAGTATCTGACAGATCATTTTTAGATTCAGTAGTCACTTTTCCTTGTATCCTACTTGTTCAGATTGGACAGCGTGCTTATTGTAAGTCAGCAGTTGAGGCAAGGGCAGTTCTTTGCCCAATAAGCCAGATTTGCCCAGAAGAAAACAAGCTCCATATGGAGTGTCTTCACTGCCCATCATTCTCTCTGGAGTAAATTGATGCTGCCAGGAGCAGTTATGTCTCATGTCAACAGAATTCTAAATTATTAAAACATTTAAATGCCATATTCTGTAGGTAGGTCTTTGAAGTGCTTGAAGATTACCTATCTATGGAGAGTACATCTCTGTATCTAGAGAACCTAACAAGTATGGCAAACATGGGTGACTATTAACCTGTAATTCTTTTTTTTTTTTTTTTTTTTTTGGTTTTTCGAGACAGGGTTTCTCTGTGGCTTTGGAGCCTGTCCTGGAATTAGCTTTGTAGACCAGGCTGGTCTCGAACTCACAGAGATCCGCCTGCCTCTGCCTCCCGAGTGCTGGGATTAAAGGCGTGCGCCACCATCGCCCGGCTTAACCTGTAATTCTTAATAACCTATATAACTTGAGGACTAAAGCTTCACATGATAAAAATAAAATAAACAATCTTCAAACATGTATAGCATGAGGACAATGATCTCAAAATTGTAACAACATATAAAAATATCTTAATCAGAGGTGAAAAATGTAATATGACTAAAATATCTCTAATTTGTATCAATATATAAAATATCTTAAGCAGAAGTAAAAACATACATTCATTATGACAAAAATAACTTTATATTTGTGTGTAAAACATTGCAAACAGAAATAGCAACATATACAACATGACAAATATAATTTTGAATTTGTATCAATATACAAATTATCTTAGGAATACAAAAATTATTTTACATTTGTATCTATGCAAGAATCTATACCAATATAAATTCTCTAAAGCTAATAGTTGCTAAAATAGTTTACAAATAGTTATACTAATCTACCTTATTATCCTATTCTACCTTTCTTAAGAGTATTTTGCTTTAGATTTGTAGACATATATCTTTACTAAGGCTTATTATATATTTATTTTTAAGTTAGATTAGCTTATTGTGGGCTCATGTCAGATTGTTTCAGAGACTATTAGGTTAGATTGGGTTTTCGGTGGCATTGGTGATCAAATCCAGGGCTTTAAGTGTGCAAACTGAGCATTCCACCACTAGAGCTATAGCTCTAGTCCCCAAAGCTTAGAATGTTATCACTGTTTTTACTCTTAATTACACCAACAATTTATTCATACACGACCAGGAACCCATCCAGAAGCCACGGGAGCTAGGCTGGTCTGGCCAATCTTTCATTAGTCTATGTGTAATAATGTTATTCTTTTCTAAGTGAACTTGTAGGGAGAATCTGCTATTTGCCATCTTATGTTTATGCATAACATATGTACTATAACTGCAGTTCACAAGTCATGAAAGAGGCCAGAGAGACCTCATTCAGCATGTAATGAAGCAGGCGTAGAGTCCCAAATACAAACTTTAGACTACTCTGGTAGTCCTGTAGAGGAGGGAGAAGAAAGATCAGAGGAACCAGAGGGTTCAGAGACATCATGAGAACATGACCACAGAACCAACTGACTAGGACTCATGGGGGCTCTGAGAGTTTAGAGCTTGTATGGGTCTGACATAGATTTTCCACCCCCTCTATCTATATGGCTAAATATCTTGGTATTCTTGTGGGATTCCTCACAGTAGCATAAGGGGCTATCTCTGACTTTTTTGGCTTCTGGTGGAATATATTCTTACTGGATTGCATCATAAAGTCTGTCTGTATTTATTTATTTAAAATTTCCACCTTCTCCCATTTCCTTCCCACTCCCCCCTTTCACTCCCTCTCCCTCTCCAGTCCTAAGAGAAGTCAGGGTGCCCTGCCCTGTGGGAAGTCCAAGGCCCCTCTCTGCTCCATCCAGGTCTAGGAAGGTATGCATCCAAACAGATTAGGCTCCCAAAAAGCCAGTACATGCAGTAGAACCAAATCCCAGTGCCATCATCATTGGCTTCTCATTCAGTCCCCATTGTCAGCCACATTCAGAGTGTCCGATTTGATCACAAGCTCGTTCAGTCCCAGTCCAGCTGGCCTTGGTGAGCTCCCATTAGATCAGTCACATCGTCTCAGTGGGTGGATGCACCCCTAGCGGTCCTGACTTCCTAGCTCATCTTTTCCCTCCTTCTGCTTTTCATCTGAACCTTGGAAACTCAATCCAGTGCTCCAATGTGGGTCTCTGTCTCTATCTCCATCCTTTTTTTTTTTTTTACCAGATATAGGTTCTATGGTGATATGTAAGATACTCATCAGTGTGGCTATGGAACAAGGCCAGTTTAGGCACCCTCTCTTCTGCTGCCAAAGGACCTAGCTTGGGACATCCCCTTGGAAACCTGAGAACCCCTCTAGAGCCAAGTCTCTTGCCAACCTAAAATGGCTCCCTTAATTAAGATATCTTCTTCCCTGCTCCCATATCCACCCTTTCTCCATCTCAACCATCCCACTCCCAAGCTCTTCCCAATCCTCTCCTTCTCCCTTCTCTCTCCCCTTCCCCCACCCTACCTCCACCCCTGTGCTCCCAACTTTTGGCTGGCGAGCTTGTCTACTTCCAATTTCCAGGAGGATAAATATATGGTTTTTTTTGGGGGGGGTTCACCTTATTATTTAGCTTCTCTAGGATCACGAACTATAGGCTCAATGTCGTTTGTTTATGGCTAGAATTCACTAATGAGTGAGTACATCCCAAATTCATATTTTTGGGTCTGGGTTATCTCACTCAGGATAGTGTTTTCTATTTCTATCCATTTGCATGCAAAATTCAAGATGTCATAGTTTTTTACCACAGAGTAGTACTCTAGTGCGTAGATATGCCACACTTTCTTTATCCATTCTTCCATTGAGGGGCATCTAGGTTGTTTCCAGGTTCTGACTATTACAAATAATGCTGCTATGAACATAGTTGAGGGCTGGAGAGATGGCTCAGTGGTTAAGAGCATTGCCTGCTCTTCCAGAGGTCCTGAGTTCAATTCCCGGCAACCACATGGTGGCTCACAACCATCTGTAATGAGGTCTGGTGACCTCTTCTGGCCTGCAGACATACACACAGACAGAATATTGTATGCATAAATAAATAAATAAATAAATAAATAAATAAATAAATAAATAAAAGAACATAGTTGAACAAATGCTTGGGGTTATATGTAGGAAGTGGTCTCCTGTGCCCCTGTGTTGCAGTCTACTTCCCACTTTCTCTTCTATCAGGTTCAGTGTGTTCAGATTTATATTGAGGTCTTTAATCCATTTGGATTTGACTTTTGTGAATGATGATAGATAAGGTTCTATTTTCATTCTTCTACAGGCTGACATCCAGTTATGCCAGCACCATTTGTTGAGGATGCTTTCTTTCTTCCAATGTATACTTTTAGCTCCTTTGTCGAAAATCAGGTGTTCATAGGTTTGTGGATTAATATCTGGGTCTTCAATTCGATTCCATTGGTCAACGTCTTTGTTTTTATGCCAATACCAAGCTGTTTTCATTACTGTAGCTCTGTAATACAGTTTGAAGTCAGGGATGGTAATGCCTCCGGAAGTTCCTTTATTGTATAGGATTGTTTTGGCTATCCTGGGTTTTTTGTTTTTCCATATAAAGTTGGTTATTATTCTCTCAAGGTCTGTGAATAATTTTGTTGGGACTTTGATAGGGATTGCATTGAATCTATAGATTGCTTTGGTAGAATTGCCATTTTTACTATGTTGATCCTACCAATCCAAGAGCATGGGAGATCCTTCCATTTTCTGATATCCTCTTCAATTTCTTTCTTCAAAGACTTAAAGTTCTTGTCAAGTAGATCTTTCACTTCCTTGGTTAGAGTTACCCCAAGATACTTTATGCTATTGTGGCTATCGTGAAAGGTGATGCTTCTCTGATTTCTGCTCTGCTTCTCTATCCTTTGTGTATAAAGGACTACTGATTTTTTTGAAGTTGATCTTGTATCCTGCCACATTACTAAAGGTGTTTATCAGCTGTAGGAGTTCTTTGGTAGAGTTTTAGGTCACTTATATGTACACTATCATGTCATCTGCAATGAAAGTTTGACTTCTTCCTTTCCGATTTGAATCCCCTTGGTCCCCATATGTTGTCTTATTGCTATTGCTAGAACTTCAAGCACTATATTGAAGAGGTATGGAGAGAGTGGACAGCCTTGTCTTGTTCCTGATTTTAGTGGAATGGCTTTAAGTTTCTCTCCATTTAATTTGATGTTAGCTGTCAGCTTGCTGTATATTGCTTTTATTATATTTAGGTATGAACCTTGTATCCCAAATCTCTCCATAACCTTTATCATAAAGGGGTGTTGAATTTTATCGAATGCTTTTTCAGCATCTAATGAAGTGATCATATGGTTTTTTTATTTCAGTTTATTTATATGATGGATTACATTGATAGATTTTCGTATGTTGAACCAGCCCTGCATCTCTGGGATGAAGCCTACTTGATCATAATGGATAATTTTTTTTGATGTGTTCTTGGATTCGGTTTGCCAGTATTGTATTGAATTTTTGTGTCGATGTTCATGAGTGAGATTGGTTTGTAATTCTCTTTCTTGGTTGAGTCTTTGGTTTTGGTATCAGGGTAACTGTAGCTTCTTAAAAGGAGTTTGGCAATGACTCTTCTGTTTCTATTTTGTGAAACACATTAAAGAGTATAGTTATTAGCTCTTCTTGGAAGTTCTGCTAGAATTCTGCATTAAAACCATCTGTTCCTGGACTTTTTTTGTAGGGAGGTTTTTGATGACAGCTTCTAATTCCTTGTGACTTATAGGTCTATTTAGATTGTTCACCTGGTCTTGATTTAATTTTGGTATATGGTACTTATCTAAAAAAAATGTCCATTTCTTTTACATTTTCCAATTTTGTGGCATACAGGTTTTTGTAGTAAGATCTAAAGATTCTCTGAATTTCCTCTGTGTCTGTGGTTATGTCCCCCTTTTCATTTCTGATCTTGTTAATTTGCGTGTTCTCTCTCTGCCGTTTGATTAGTTTGGATAGGGGTTTGTCAATCTTGTTGATTTTCTCCAAGAACCAGCTTTTTGTTTCATTGATTCTTTGGATTATTTTCTGTTTCTATTTTGTTGATTTCAGCCCTCAGTTTGATTATTTCCAGTCTTCTACTCCTCCTGGGTGAGTCTGCTTCTTTTTTTTCGAGAGCTTTCAGGTGTGCTGTTAAGTGTCTAATGTGTGCTTTCTCCGTTTTCTTTAAGTGAACACTTAGTGCTATGAAGTTTCCTCTTAGCACTGCTTTCATAGTGTCCCATAGGTTTGGGTATGTTGTCTCTTTATTTTCATTAAATACAAGGAAGACTTTAATTTCTTTCTTTATTTCTTCCTTGACCCAGGGGTGGTTCAGTAGTTGACAGTTAAGTTTCCATGAGTTTGTAGGCTTTCTGGGGGTAGCATTGTTGTTGAATTTTAACTTTATTCCATGGTGATCTGATAGTACACAGGAGGTTACTACAATTTTTTTGTATCTGTGGATATTTGCTTTGCTACCGATTATGTGATCAATTTTCGAGAAGGTTCCATGAGTTGCTGAGAAGAAGGTATATTCTTTTCTGTTTGGATGGAATGTTCTATAGATGTCTTTTAAGTCTATTCGGTTCATTACATCTGTTAGTTTTCTTATTTCTCTGTTAGGTTTCTGTCTGGTTGACCTGTCCATTGGTGAGAGAGGAGTGTTGAAATCACCCACTCTTAGAGTGTGGAGTTTGATGTATGCTTTGAGTTCTAGTAATGTTTCTTTTACATATGTGGGTGCTTTTATATTAGGGGTGTAGATATTTAGGATTGAGACTTCCTCCTGATGAATTGTTCCTGTTATGAGAATAAAGTGTCCTTCTCCTTCTCTTCTGATTGATTTTAGTTTGAAATCAATTTTGTTAGATATTAGTATAGCCACACCCACTTATTCCTTAGATCCATTTGATTGGAAAACCTTTTCCCAACTTTTTACTCTGAGATAGTGTCTGTCTTTGAGGTTGAGGTGTGTTTCTTATAAACAGCAGAATGTTGGATCCTGTTTTCGTATCCATTCTCTTAACCTATTTTTTTTAATAGGTGAATTGAGTCCATTGATATTAAGTGATATTAATGACCAGTGGTTGTTAACTCCAGTTAGTTTTTTTTTTTTTTGGTGATAGTGTTTGTGTGTTTCCCTTCTTTGAGTTGTGCAGGTGGATGGTTGTCAGGTATTCGTGTTATTATGGGTGTTGTTGGTTTCCTTGGTTTGTGGTTTGTAGCGGCGTAAACGAATGCAGTTAGTTTGTAAAAATATATATAGTTTTAATGTAGAAATAGACTTACAGAACCACCGTTCCCGCGGAGACCAGGAAAGTAGAAGAGACAGCTCGGAGCTCGCTCGCCAAATTTATAGGCAGACATTAGCCCGAGGCGAACACGCCCCCTAAGGGGCGGGACTTATCCCTACATCTCCCCTTTTTGTCTAAATAAGACAGAACTAAACCAAATACAACTACATACAATAACAACAAATAATAAATATATCAAACAATATTGAGAACAAAAGCTTTGCTAAACATTCTATCTCAAGGAGTCCAAATAATGTAAAGAGTAACTACAATTATATAATGTTCAACTCAGTCAAAGATCTGAGAAGGGAATAAACACTACTCAACAAACGAGATTTATCCAAAATGTACAACAATTGACAGAGACAACTGACTACCTGGGCAATCACCCAAAGTCTCGTTTGCAACGTTGAGTCAACCAATTTTGGCTAAGGCCTAACATAACTGACATACCATTATTACAGGCAAGGAACTTTTCAAAACTATCTTACCCTGTCTTGGCAGGATATGACAGTCCTGTTTTATCCATTGATGCACACTCTGTATCTGTGTCAGTGGTTGAGGTATAGGCATTTCTTTGCCCAAAGGCCAGTTCTGCCAAATAGAAAGGCTCCAGGTGGAGTGTCTTTGGTGCTCAACATTCTCTCGGGAATGGAGTGGTGTTGCCAGGAGCAATTGTGTCTCACTATCACGAAACTCTGAGTTAGATTAAAGGCCATTTTCTACAGCTCTTTGAAGAGGTTGAAGATTATCTATCTATACTGAGTATAATCTCTATATATCTAAAGAACCTGATTAGTCTGATTATAAATGACAAACTTAGATGACTATTTATCTATATAATTCTCAATATATATCTAACTTAAAGACTAAGACAATAAACAACTGTGTAACAAATGAGGATAATGACCTCCAAATATAAACACTGTACAAATATACATTGCAATATGGTAAATATATATCAATGCACAAACATTATATAAGTATCTTAATCAGAGGTAGAAATGTACATTGCAATATGGTAAATGTATACAATATATATATCAATACAATATATGTCAATACATAAAAATGTTTTAAACAGACATAGAAACATGTATGCATACAATAGTCAATATAATTTAACTTTGTTTCAATATACAAGAATTCATACCAATATATTTGTCTAAAAGCAGTAACTCACAATTATAAATCTATAATCCCATCATTTCCTCTTTTTTTTTTTTCAAAATGATCCCTGAGCTTATAAAATTCCTCCCCCAACCTCCCAACCCCTAAATGATGTCCCTAAACCCAGGGGTAAACTTTACTGGGAGAGGGGACATCGTCCTCTAGAATTACTTCCAGCTGTCATGGGGGCGACGTTCTTTCTGGGGGATCAAAATGTGTCCATCCATCAGTAATTAAATATTCAGGGTCCCTCAATTTCTTTGAAGATGAGTATTTTCCTGTGGCGATAAGAAAAGAAACCTGCCTCCAAACCTATCTGTATTTCTTACCATCAGTATGTTCGCCATCCTTATGAAAGAATTGTTATTTATCTTTTCCAAGTGGCTTCTCTTCTTCAAACCGAACCTTTATTAATTTTGATGGTATCCACAATTTTTCCTCACCTGTGGAGATAAGAGCAAAACCCCTTCCCCAACGTAGCACATATCCTGGCTTCCATTGTGAGGTCAGCACATCCTTGAAATAAACTGGTTGATTTAGTTCAGTAGACTTTTCCATTATCCAATGTCTTTCTGCAGCCGTTGTTCCCTTCTCATTAGCGTTGAGAAAATTCAAGGTTAACAAAGCATTATGTAGCCTATTTCTGGGGGTGTTTTCCACCCCTTTCTGTTTGTTCAACATATCTTTTATAGTTCGATTTGATCTTTCTATAACTGCTTGACCTGTAGGATTGTATGGTATACCTGTAACATGCTTGATATTGTAATAATCAAAAAACCGTTTCATTTTCCTAGAAACATAAGCAGGACCATTGTCCGTTTTTATTTTTGTAGGTATACCCATGATAGCCATGACTTCTAATAAATGAGTGATTACTGAATCAGCTTTTTCTGAACTTAAAGCAGTTGTCCACTGAACGCCTGAATAAGTGTCAATGGTGTGATGAACATATTTTAATTTGCCAAATTCTGCAAAGTGGAACACATCCATCTGCCAGATTTCATTCCTTTGGGTGCCCTTTGGATTAGCCCCTGCAGGCAGTGGCGTTTGGTTATAGAAAGAGCAAGTAGGGCATTTCTTTACAATCTCCTTAGCTTGTTGCCATGTAATTGAAAACTGTTTCTTCAAACCTTTGCTATTAACATGATGTTTTTTATGAAATTCAGAGGCTTGTAGCACACTACCAATCAGTAATTGATCAATTTCTGCATTACCTTGTGCTAGAGGACCTGGCAGACCCGTATGGGATCGGATGTGTGTTGTGTACATAGGGCAAAGCCTGTTCCTGATCAAATCTTGAACCTGGAGAAACAATGAGGTTAGTTCAGTATCATCAGGTATAAATTCAGCAGTTTCAATATGTAAAATAACTCTTTCTGCGTATTGTGAATCTGTAACTATATTAATAGGTTCTTTAAAATCCCTTAGCACCATAAGAATGGCATATAATTCTGCCTTCTGGACAGAATTATACAGACTTTGTTCCACCTTATCCAAGTCTTCTGATTTGTAACCTGCCTTCTCTGATTTATTGGCATCAGTATAGAATGTACGGGCTCCAGTTATTGGAGCATCACGGACGATTTGAGGAAGAATCCAAGAAGTTCTCTTTATGAAGTTAAGCCGCTTGCTTTTTGGATAGTTGTTATTAATGTCTCCCAAAAAATTAGCACAAGCTCTTTGCCATGGTTCATTATCTTCCCATAATTTCTTTAGTTCATCAGCAGTGAAGGGCACTATAATTTCTGCTGGGTCTATGCCTGCTAGTTGACGAAGTCTCAGCTTGCCTTTTATAATTAACTCAGAGACTTTTTCCACATAAGTTTTCAGTTTCTTACTTGGTTTATGTGGTAAAAAGATCCATTCCAAAATAATATCATCTCTCTGCATTAAAATTCCTGTAGGAGAAATTTTTGATGGTAGTATGACAAGAATACAATTGAGCTCTGGATTCACCCTGTCCACATGTGCCTGTTGTAATTTTTCCTCAATCATTGTCAGTTCCTTTTCTGCTTCAGCTGTTAATTCTCTGGGACTGTTTAAATCTTTATCACCATCCAAGGTTTTGTTCAAATGAATTATTAGATCAGGTGTTATTCCAATAGCTGGTCGTAGACTGGAAATGTCTCCTAACAGTCTTTGAAAGTCATTAAGAGTCCGTAGGCGATCTCTCCTAATTTGTGCTTTTTGTGTCTTAATTTTTTGCAAACCTATTTTATAACCTAAATAATTAACAGAATCTCCCTTCTGAATCTTTTCAGGAGCGATTTGCAATCCCCATTTAGGTAAAAGTATCTTTATTTCTTCAAACAGTCTGTTCAAGGTATCCATGTTTGAATCGGATAACAAGATGTCGTCCATGTAATGGTATACTATAGATTTGGGAAATTTCTTGCGTATTATTTGCAATGGTTGGTTCACAAAATATTGGCACAGGGAGGGGCTATTTAACATACCCTGGGGGAGAACGGTCCAGTGGTACCTCCTCGAAGGTTGAGAATTGTTTTAAGTAGGCACTGTGAAGGCAAATTTTTCTCTATCTTCTTTTTGCAAAGGTATGGTGAAAAAACAATCCTTTAAATCAATAACTATGAGAGGCCATCCTTTTGGTAATAAAGAGGGCAAAGGAATTCCAGATTGCAGAGGGCCCATAGGTTGAATAACCTTGTTGATGGCCCTGAGATCTGTCACCATTCTCCATTTACCTGATTTTTTCTTAACCACAAATACAGGAGAATTCCAAGGGCTGGTAGATTCTTCTATATGTCCAGCATCTAATTGTTCTTGTACCAGCTGTTCTAAAGCCTGTAACTTTTCCTCAGCTAAAGGCCATTGCTTTGTCCATATTGGTTTCTCAGTCAACCATTTTAGAGGCAAGGCTGTTGGTATCTCTGAAGGGACATCAATTGCTTGTTCTTGTACAGCCCGAATGGCCGGTTTTCTCCGTTTGTAATATCTTTTAATATTATTCTCAGAACTATAGGCTCTAGAAGTAGCAGGAATGTTAATTTCGGTATTCCATTGTTGTAATAGGTCACGACCCCATAAATTCATTGCGATATTGGCTACATATGGCTTTAATTTTCCTATTTGTCCCTCTGGCCCTATACATTCAACCCATCTCGTGCTCTGCCTTACTCGAGATAGGGTTCCAATTCCCAGGAGCTGAATATTTACATTCTGAAGAGGCCAATACGGATGCCAAGATTCTGGGGTAATGATACTTACATCAGCACCTGTGTCCAGCAGGCCAGTAATAAAAATGCCATTTACACACACTCTCAGTTTAGGTCTTTGATCATTTATAGAAGTTTGCCAAAACACACGTAACTTATCTTTCTGATCATTATTGCTTGTAACAGTAGGCATGGGGCTTCCTAATTGTCCTGATGAGGCACGTTCTCTGCAGAAACTGGATATGACTGAACCATGTTTGCCATGGGGGCCTGTGAGGCCCCCCCTCTCACGTTTCCCGACTGTATCAGGTTGCCTTGTCTATCTCTTGTAGACCTGCATTCATTCGTCCAATGTCTGCCTTTTCCACATCTTCTACATAAACCTGAAGGCTGAGTCCTCCTATTTCTGTTATTTCTAGAAGATGCATTATTATTATTATTTCTGAAAGATGCATTATTATTATTATTATTTCTGAAAATCCGTTGTCTACAATTCCTTTTCATATGACCCATTTTGCCACAATTAAAACATTTGGTATTCTGGTGTCTCCTTTTACCATTGGAAATTGCTTCTTCTACCCATGCTTCAGTGCCATAATCAAATGTATCAACATTGAGTGTATGCAAGACCCATTCTTCCAAAGGCGCTGATCTGAGCTTTAAAGGCCCCAAAATCCTTTTGCATTCCACATTTGCATTTTCATAAGCCAAAGACTCAATCATTATACGTCTTGCTTCTGGGTCAGATATCCCTATTTGTACAGCCTTAGTTAATCTTTGTAAAAAGTCACTAAAGGGTTCTCTCTGACCCTGTTTAACTCTGACAAATGATTCTATTCTCTGTCCTGGGTCTTGTACCCTGTCCCAAGCCCTTAAGGCTGCTGTAGTACACATGGAGAGTGTGTTTTCATCCAAATTAGCTTGTTCCTGAGGGTCGGAAAAGATCCCTTCACCTAGAATTTTATCTAGGGAAATGTCAATTCCCTTTGCTTTTTCCTGCTGTTCTAAGAGTTTAGCCTCTTGCCTGAATAAGCATTGCCATTTCAATTGTGGTCCACTCTCAAGTACTGCAGAGCTCAGCTGGAGCCAGTCCAAGGGGGTTGCTTTGTTTGTCGTGGCCCAAGATCTTAGCATCTCTTTAACAAAAGAGGCTTGCATCCCAAAAGTCATGACAGCCTGTTTAATTTCCTTGAGGTCATTCATACGGACAGGCTCCCATGTATCCTCCTTGATGACCCTAGGGTTTCTGGAACCAACCACCTTCTCTGTTGTTATTACTGGAAAGGCAGGTAGAGCTGTAGGTAGAGCTTTGTGGAAATTGTCCCGGAGAGATTAACTACACAGATGTAGTTAAAATTTGCCCTTCTACCCTTTGCTCTTCTTCATCAGAATTTAGAAATTCCTCAATCTTTTCAATTCTATTCACTATTGCCTTCTGCAATGTCTGAATCTCCTGTCCAGAATTATGTTCCAAAGCCTTCATTGAGGATTCTAAAGTATGAAGTTTGTCCGTTAGAGATAACATATCATCTTTGGACACAATTTTTATGGCATAAACCGTGCCTTCTTGTATTGACAATCTTTCCATCAATCTGTCATAAGCTTTAGACAAAATCCGATTGTCACATTCAGCAGTTTTGATTCTCTCAGTTAATGTTTCATTTCCTACAGAACTGAATCTTATTGTCCAAATCAGCTGTTCCCTCTTCCATAGTAATGAATTTCTCCTTAATATCAGCCACTAATGTTTCAGTTCCTACAGAGAGGGACTGAACCTTACGATCCAGATCAGCTGTTCCCTCTTCCATAGTAATGAATTTCTCCTTAACATCAGCCTGGAGAGCCTCAAACTGATTCTTGAGAAGATTGTTATCAGCCTGGAGAACTTCAAACCGATTCTCGAGAAGATTGTTATCAGTCTGGAGAACTTCAAACTGATTCTTGAGAAGATTGTTATCATTCTCAATTGTTTTTAAGCGTTCTATCTCTGCCTTAAGAATCCTGGATTCGTCTCGTAAAGACTTTATCATATTTCTATTATCAAACCATTTGGTGCCAATGAAAACTACGAATCCCAGAAGGATCCATAGGGGTGGCGTGATAGACACCTCTTGTAAAATCTCCCACATGGTACAATTAAAAAAACTGTTAAATTCTTGAACAGTAATGTGTTCAGACATTTTATTTATAAAAGAAAAAATTTTTTACCTGCAATGATCGGTTCCTGCCAGTTGTTGGTCTCTGTGTTTTTGGAGCCTGTCCTAGAACTAGCTCTTGTAGATCAGGCTGGCCTCGAACTCACAGAGATCCGCCTGTCTCTGCCTCCCAAGTGCTGGGATTAAAGGCGTGCACTACCACGGCCTGGCAGGCCTCAAACTCACAGAGATCTGTCTGCCTCTGCTTCCCAAGTGCTGGGATTAAAGGCGTGTGCTACCACTGCCTGGCAGGCCTCAAACTCACAGAGATCCATCTGCCTCTGCTTCCCAAGTGCTGGGATTAAAGGCGTGTGCTACCACTGCCTGGCCGGCCTCAAACTCACAGAGATCCGCCTGCCCTTGCCTCCCAAGTGCTGGTATCAAAAGCGTGGGCCACCATTGCCCTGCCAAGTCACTTTGTGTCAGACCAAATCTGCCACTGTGGCCGCTTTTGTTGCAAAACCGCAGGTACTTGAGCTTCCGCTAATTCAGGCAGTGGGGTTCCGCTGTAAAACTTAGCCAAGGCAGGCAGAATGGGCCTGTGTGGCCGAGTATGTCTCGGACTCGGCACTGGGGCCGGAGTCACGAACTGAAAAACAGCACCCAGGAGGTTGCTGTGTTAGCTAGCGGGCTACCCGCTTGAGTCGGGGGCAAAATAGCCCGACGTTGGACACCAAAATGTAGCAGCGTAAACGAATGCAGACAGTTTGTAAAAATATATATAGTTTTAATGTAGAAATAGACTTACAGAACCACCGTTCCCGCGGAGACCAGGAAAGTAGAAGAGACAGCTCGGAGCACGCTCGCCAAATTTATAGGCAGACATTAGCCCGAGGCGAACACGCCCCCTAAGGGGCGGGACTTATCCCTACAGTGGTTTTCCTTCTAGTACGTTCTGTAAGGCTGAGTTTGTGGCTATGTATTGTTTAAATCTGTTTTTGTCCTGGTATATTTTGTTTTCTCCATTGATGGTGAATGCAAGCTTTGCTGGGTATAGTAGTCTGGGCTTGCGTCCATGGTCTCTTTGTGTCTGCAGCACATCTATCCAAGACCTGGCTTTCATGATTTCCATTTAGAAGTCAGGTGTAATTCTGATAGGTTTCCCTTTATATGTTACTTGATCTTTTTCCTTTGCAGCTCTTAATATTCTTTCTTTATTCTGTATGTTTTGTGTTTTGATTATTATATAGTGAGGGGATTTTTTTTTTGATCCAGTCTATTTGGTGTTCTGTATGCTCTTGTACCTTCATAGGAATGTTCTTTAGGTTGGGAAAGTTTTCTTCTATAATTTTGTTGAATATATTTTCTGGGCCTTTGAGCTGTAATTCTTCTCCTTCTTCTACTCTTATTATTCTTAGGTTTGGTCTTTTCATGGTGTCCCAGATTTCCTGGATGTTTGTGTTAAGAATTTGTTAGATTTGCTATTCTTTAATCAATGAGTTTATTTTCTCTATAGTATCTTCCTGCGTCTGAGATTCTTTCTTCTTTCTCTTTTATTCTGTTGGTTTTACTTGTCTCTGTAGTTCCTGTTTGTTTACCCAGATTTTCCATATCCATCCATCCCTCGGTTTGTGTTTTCTTCATTACCTCTATTTTATTTTTCAAGTCTTGAACTGTTTCCATTACCTGTTTGATTGTTTTTTCTTGGTTTTCTTGGGTATCTTTGAGAGATTTATTTATTTCTTCTACCTTTTTGTTTGTCTTCTCCATTTCTTTAAAGCAGTTTTTCACATCCTGTTTAAGGTCCTCTATTATTTTCATAATGTTACGTTTAAAATCTATTTCTTCTACTTCTTCTGGAATAGGGTGTTCAAGTCTTCTTGTTGCGTGATCACTGGATTCTGGTGTTGTCATGTTGCTTTTCAGGTTGTTGGGAATTCTTGCATTGGCGCTTATCCATCTTTTCGTTCAGATGCAGCCAGGAGAGTCTTGGCGTCTTGGTCCAATCTTTGCTGTGACTGACTGTGTACTTGGGGAATTTTCTTGGTCTGGCCTTTCTTAGGGCCCCTTAGCACTGGAGCCAGTCATGCTGGTGGATCTAAGGACCCTGCAGATGGAAAGGAGTGCCCTCTGGCTGGATCTCTTCAGTTCAGGAGCAGGATATGTTCCTGGGCCAAGGACCTTGCAGACAATAAGGCAGGCCTGGGGGAGGCAGGGTCATGTGGAACAAAGAAGCCCCTGCAGCAGGAGTTGGAGGGGCCCTGTACTCCCTTCAGGACCTTCCTGCTGGGCGAGCACACACTTACCCCTCTGGATGGATCTCCTCAGTGCAGGAGCAGGAACTGTTCCTGGGCCAAGAACCTCACAGACAATAGCAGTTATCACTTTTTAAAACATACTTGTTTTTCACAGTTTCCCATTTTAAATTGTAACTTTTAAAACCTGATTTGGAAAAAATTGCCTTGATCCTATTTACCTTTAATTCTTGTTTGAACTTGAGTTCTGATTTCTCTGTAGATAAATCAGAGGCAGATACTACCTATAAGATGGTTTCTGTTTTTAAGTTTTGGGTTTGTTTTTGTGAGTGCAAGTATTTTATTTTTAAAATGTAATAGAGCAAATGTTGAATTGGTTTATAGAATAACTATCTTCTTCATATTAATGTATCCCTGCACAAACACACCCTGAGGGCCTGCTATGTTTAAGGTTCTGACTCAGTAGCATAATGCATGTATCTGTTTGACTATAAAAGTTAAAAAAATTGTGTTGATATGTCATTCTCCCCTGCCCTCTTTCAGTCAACAGGTTCTAGGGAGAAAAACAGGCACAGCATCTGTTCACAAAGTTACAATTAAAATTGATGAAAATGATGTCTCCAAGCCTTTACAGATTTTTCATGATCCTCCTTTGCCATCTTCTGATTCTAAATTAGTAGAAAGAGCTATGAAGGTAAACGGTTCTCAGTGTATTTTAATTGATTAAATAAATAAATATAATTTAGCACATAGAAAACTTTTAGCACAAATTCTTTGAAATATGTAATCATTTCTAAACCCCTGTATAAAACTTGTTTTAGGTCAGTTTTATACTTCCGTATTTGTTTTTTGTCTTTTTAACATCTGATACTATATAAAATAATTTTCAATATCTTCTTTTAGTTTAGTATGTAGAGCAATGCTATTGCATCTAAGAATACACTCTTATGCTGAATTATGCCTTCAGCCTAGTTTAAGTTTTGTAGTTTAAATCAGACCTTTTTATTTTTTAAGGTCTGGCATCTGAGAACTGTGGCTACTATATGTGTGTGTGTGTGTGTGTGTGTGTGTGTGTGTGTGTGTGTGTGTGTGTGTGTGTATATATATATATATATATATATATATATATATATATATCCATGTTGTTGCTTTGAGGTGGAATCTCACTATGAAGCCATGGCAAGCCTGGAACTTAATAGTTAGACTAGGATGGCCTTAATTCCCATAGATCGAGTTGCCTGCATCTTCCTCCTAAGTGCAAAGAAGGGTCTCATGTCACTTAGGCTGACCTCAATCTTGTTATGTATCTGAAGATGACCTTTGAATTTCTGATCTTCCTGCCTTTACCTCCTGAGTGCTGAGATTACACACAATTTATGAAATGCTTGGAAATCAAATCCAGAACTTTCTGCATTCTGAACACTTGGCCGACTGAACTATACATACCCTAGCCTATTGTATTTAGGAAAATAGCAGTTTTAGTTTTGAAGTTTCTAAAGTCATACAAAATAATTAAAAGCTCACACTCATTTACATTATATTTTTACTTTATCTAAGTTTGCTTATACTAGTTAATCTCCAGTATGGAAAAGAAGTATCTTAAGGCACAGTTGTGTGTACACTCACACTTTTATAATCAAAATGTTTTAATTGTACATTTGACTTTATTGTTGCTATTTATGCAGATTGACCACTTATCAATAGAAAAGCTCCTGATTGATAGTGTACATGCAAGAGCCCATCAGAAGCTGCAGGAACTGAAGGCCATTCTTAGAAGCTTCAATGCTAATGAAAATTGTAAGTGTTTTCAATTTTCTTTTATTTAAGGGCTTTTCTTATATGCCTTTTCCTGATGTATGGTTTTGTTGAGGATGCTGGGTCTTTGTTGCCTTTATCGCTAAATCTACCATACCTGTTTGAATTTTTACCTTATTTATTTATTTATTTATTTATTTATTATACTTAACTTGTCTTTATTTTTGAATTGTTTGCAGTTTCTCCTCAAAAAATATATCCTTAGTAAAATAGAAACATTTTAACATGACTCGTAATTTAGTGTTTCTTCTGACAAAGCAGCACTGCAAATCCTTTTTTTTTATTGAGAAAAGGAAGAAAAAAAAAACAAGTTTCCACCTCCTCCCAGCCTCCCATTTCCCTCCCCCTCCTCCCACCCTTCTCCCCCTCCTCCCACATCTGCAAATACTTTTATAATGTACTTATAAAATATGGCTGAACAAAGCAGAATTCAGCTCTTGTTTTCAGTTTTATTACAACTCTAAATCCATTAACAGTGTTAAGAATAAGAAATTCAGGGGGCTGGAAAAATGTTGCAGTCGTTAAGAGCACTGGCTGCTTTTCCCGAGGTCCTGAGTTCAATTCACAGCAACCATGGTGTTTCACAACCATCTGTAATGAAATCTGATTTCCAGAAAGGCAGAGCACCTATATACATAAAATCAATAAATAGTTAAAAACAAAATAAGAAATTCAGATGTAAAAGAGTGGAAAATCTTCTAAATTTAATTACCTACCTAATATGTTAAAGAACTTTAGTGTAGCAAATTCTTCATTCCATGGAGTTTCCATTTACTGTCCTTAGGTCCAGACCAACTGTTTTTTTTTTTTTGGTATATAGGGTCTTGTTATATAACCCAAGCTGCCTTTCAATTTGTGGGCTTGCTACTTCAGCTCCTCATTGGTTGGGATAACAGGCATTGGCCAACATATACAGCTCCTCCAGTTGTTTTTGATTATAATTCTCTTGTGCTCTGAGTGCAGAGTAAAATTAAGATGTTGTAGGTGAAGTGCCTTTAAAGTAGAAGCTAGTAGTAGTGGATTACAGACCTCAGATTACTCCATTATACTTACAGAAAAGCGACTTCTTAGGTATATAATAGTAACGCTGCATTAAAGTCATTTTGATAAAAGGAGATAAAACACTGCCCGAAGCAAAGACAACCTTTGAAAAATGGATAGTACATGTTCATTCAAGAATGTTCTGGTGTTCTGTTCAATAGTAGACTAGTTAGTTAATAATAGTATACTGTGTAATAGCTACAAAAGAAAGTTTTTGTTGTTCTTATCACAAATGCTTAATGTTACTGCTATAGTAATTGCTGACTTGATCATTGCATAATTTATAAATGTATTACAATATCACATGATCTATAATTATATAAATATATAATTATTTTACTTTATGTTAATAAAAATATAGTCATTCAGCCGGAAGGTGGTGGTTCACGCCTTTAATCCCAGGTGGATCTCTGAGTTCAAGGCCAACCTGGTCTACAAGAGCTAGTTCCAGGACAGCTCCAAAGCCACAGAGAAACCCTGTCTCAAAAACATATATATATAGTCATCAACACAAACTAATGAATAGAAGTGAAAAATAGTATTGACAGCAAATCATAGTATTAAAATATGACTATAATATAAAGTTTTTCTTTCTCTTAGCATACAGAACAATTGGTCTCCTTTTCTTTGCATCATTTTTAAAGATTGATTTATTTTTATTTTATGTGTATGCATGTTCTCCCTGCATATATGTCTGGTTCCTGCAGAGGCCAGAGGAGAGTGTTGAATTCCCTAGAACTGTTATAGAGTTATATACTGTTAGCTGCCATGTAGGTGCTGGGAATTGAGCAAGGGTCTTCTGAAGGAACAGTCATTTCTTTTAACTGAGCCATCTGCCCAGCTCCCTCTCTCTCCCCCTCCTTCTCTCCCTCCCTCCTTCCATCCCTTCTTTCCTTTCTCTCTTCCTTCATTGGCTTTATAGACAACACTGGGCTTTGAACTTTAAGCAATGTTCCTTGGTCAGTGCCTCCTCTCCTCAAGTTCTTGAACGACTTGTATGCACTATGAGTTTCAGCATGATTTCACCGTGACATTTTCATATGTGTATATTGGACTTTGCTCATATCCACTCCTACTGTTGCTATCTCTTGTTCTCGCCTTCCTTCTCTGATTTCTTTCTTCCCTTAAGTTTTCATGTCTTGTGTACTTTGTTAAACATCTCTTTTCATACCATCTATATATTGAATTTGGGGTCTTTTGTTTGTTTGTTTGTTTTGTTTTTTGAAACAGGATTTCTCTTTAGCTTTGTCCTGGAACTAGCTCTTGTAGACCAGGCTGGCCTCAAACTCACAGAGATCCTCCTGCCTCTGCCTACTGAGTGCTGGGATTAAAGGCATGCACCACTACCGCCAGGTTTAATTTGGGTTCTTTAAATCAAAGAAAACATACTTTTCTTTCTTCGTCTGGTTTATTTTGGTTAACTTGTTCTCCAGTTGCATCTGTTTTCCTGAAAATGCCATAGTTTTGTTGTTCTTTATAGCCAAATGAAATTCCATTGCATATATATTCCACATTTTAAATATCCGTTCACCTGATGATAGGCATTTAGATTGATTTTCAGTCTTGAATGTGGTGATTAGTGCTGCAGTAACACACATGTGTTTATATCTTTGTGGCAAGCCAACTTAGATTCCCACCTAGGACTGATGAAGTTGGGGAATACAATAGTTTGTTTTTTGAGGAAATTAAATTCTGCATACTGATTTCTCTAGTGGTTGTACTAATTTACTGTTCCATCATTGTTAGGATTTTTTAAATTTGATTTCCTTCCTTCCTTCCTTCCTTCCTTCCTTCCTTCCTTCCTTCCTTCCTTCCTTCCTTCCTTCCTTCCTTCCTTCCTTCCTCCCCTCTCCTCTCCCCTCCCCTCCCCTTCCCCCCTCCCCTCACCTCCCGTCCCCTCCCCTCCCTCTCTTGTTCTCTCTTTCTTTCTTCTTTCTTTTTCCAAGACAGGGTTTCTCTGTGTACCCCTGACTGTCTTGGAACTTGCTCTGTAGACCAGACTGGCCTCATACTCAGAGATCTGCCTTTGCCTCCAAATGCTGGGAATAAAGATGTGTACCACCACCATTGGGGAAATAAGGAATGCTTCACAAATTTGCTTGTCATCTTTTCACAGAGGCCATGCCAATCTTCCCTATATGGCTTTAATTTTAGTACATGTATGTTTTGTTGTTGTTGTTGTTTTTTTTTTTTGAGACAGTTTTTTTTTTCTGTGCAGCCCTGGCTGTCCTGAACATGCTCTATAGACCAGACTGGCCTCTGTTACTCTCTCTGCCACCAGTGCTGGAATTGAAGGCGTGGACCACCATGCCTGGCTGATTTCTTTTTTATATTTTTTTATTTATTATTTTTTATTCAAAATGATTTTATTGTTCGTGTACACAAGGGAATTTATGCCACTAAAGCAGAGGCTGTGGATGGCTCATATTTCCAGTTGGGTGGGAGGACCCACTTAGTCTTATAGTAATGAGACAGTTGGTGAATTCTGTTGTCTATCAGAATCAGGCGGAATTTAGCATCCTTATCCTTTCTGTTCCTCTCAAGATGCTTTCTGACAGCGACTGCCTTCTTAATCAACTTGTAGAGATCCTCAGGGAGATCAGGGGCAAGGCCTTTGGACTTAAGGATTCTCAAGATTTTATTACCAGTCACAAAACGGACCTGGGCCACACTGTGCGAGTCCCTCAGGATCACACCTATCTGGGAACGAGTAAGGCCTTTCTTGGCCAGTTTGTAAATCTGTTTCTTCACGTCATCAGACGTCAGCTTCAGCCACATGGGGACGCTACAGCAGTAGGGCAGTGTGGACTGGGACAGGCCCTTCCCGGGAGCGTGCATGCCCATGATGGTGGGGGTCTGGCAGCAAAGAAAGAACGAGGGAGGAAACTCCGCAGGAAGCCTTGGCTGATTTCTTGATAGTAGACATTCTCATTGTAGTGCAATGAAATCTCAGTGTAGTTTTGATAGGCATTTTATTAAGAGCCAAGGATGTTGAAGATTTCATGTATTCATTGGCCCTTTATTTTGTGAAAACTGTTCATTTGTTCATTTGTAATTTGGATGATTTTTCTCTATTTTTTTAAGTTCTTTATAGATACTAATTTCCTTTCCAGATTATGTAGCTGTCAAAGATTTTTTTAATTAATTTATTTTTTTAAACAATCCTTTCTCATTTTACATACCTATCCCAGTTCTGACTCCATCCCCTCTTCCTGCTGCCCCCACCTTTCCCCCACTCCAGCTTCCATCCACTACTCAGAGAGAGTAACAAAGTCTGACACATCACTTTGAGGCAGGACCGAGGCCCTCCCTGCTCTATCTAGGCTGAGCAAGGGATCCCTCCAAAAAGAATGGACTCCAAAAAGCCACTTAAGCACTAGGAATAAATGTTGGACCCACTGCCAGTGGCCATACAACTGTCTCCCACATTCAGAGGGCCTAGTTTGGTGCTATGCAGGTTCCCCCACTATCAGTCCAGAGTCAGTGAGCTCTCTCTAACTCAAGTCAGCTGTTTCTGTCGATATCCCCATTATGGTCATGACCCCTTTGCTCATATTATTCCCTCTCCCTCTCCAGAAGCTCGGCCCAGTATTTAGTTTTGGATCTCTGCACCTGTTTCCATCAGTTGCTGGATGAAATTTCTATGGTGACAATTACGGTAGTCATCAATCAGATTACAGGGGAAGGCCATTCAGGAATCTTCTCCACTATTTCTTAGGGTCTTAGCTGAGGTCATCCTTGTGGATTCCTGGGAATTTCTCCAATGCCAGGTTTCTTGCTAGCCCCATAATGGCTCCCTCAATCAAGATACCTCTTTCCTTGCTCTCCCTGTCTGTCTTTCACCATCTCAGCCATCCTATTCCCTCATGTTCTCTTCCTCTCTCTTCTTTTCCCTTCCCCTTCCACCCTCCCTCTGCACCCTCACTCCCAAATTTCTCAGTAGATCTTGTTTAATTCCCCTTACCTGGGGGATCCATATATGTCTCTCTTAAGGTTCTCCTTGTTACCTAGCTTCTCTGGGGCCATGGACCCCAGGCTGGTTATCTTTTGCTTTACTTCTACTATCCACTTTTAAGTAAGTACATACCATGTTTGTCTATCTGGGTCTGGGTTAACTCACTCAGAATGTTTTTTTCTAGTTCTATCCATTTGCATTCAAGTTTCAAGATGTCATTGTTTTACCGCTTCGTAGTACTTCATTGTGTAATGTACTACACTTTATCCATTCTTTGGTTGATGGGTATGTAGGTCGTTTCCAGGTTCTGGCTATTATGAACAATGCTTCTGTGAATATAGTTGAGCAAATGTCCTTGTGATATGAGTGTTTATCCTTTGAGTATATGCCCAAGAGTGTGGTATTGCTGGGTCTTATGGTAGATTGATTCCCAGTTTTCTGAGAAACCACCATACTGATTTCCGGAGTGACTGTACAAGTTTGCACTCCCACCAGCAATGCAGGAGTGTTCCCTTTATTCCGCATTCTCTCCAGCATAAACTATCATCAGTGTTTTTGATCTTAGCCATTCTTACTGTAAGATGGTATCTCAGAGTCATTTTGATTTGCATTTCTCTGATGACTAAGGATCTTGAGGAATTCTTTAAGTGTCTTTCATCCATTTGCAATTCTTCTGTTGAGGATTCTCTGAGTAGATCTGTACCCAGTTTTTTAATTGGATTATTTGTTGTTTTGATGTCTAGTTTCTTGAGTTCTTTTTATATTTTGGAGATCAGTCCTCTGTCTGATGTGCAGTTGGTGAAGATCTTTTCCCATTGTGTAGGCTGCCGTTTTGTCTTGTTGACTGTTTCCTTTGCCTTACATAACTTTCTCAGTTTCAGAAGGTCCCATTTATTTTTTTTATTTTTTTATTTTTTGGTTTTTTGAGACAGGGTTTCTCTGTAGTTTTTGGAGCCTGTCTTGGAACTAGCTCTTGTAGACCAGGCTGGTCTCGAACTCACAGAGATCCGCCTGCCTCTGCCTCCCGAGTGCTGGGATTAAAGGCGTGCGCCACCACCGACCACCGCCCGGCCAGGAGGTCCCATTTATTATTTGTTACTGTTATTGTCTATGCTACTGGGGTTATATTTAGGAAGTAGTGTCCTATGTCCATGCACTAAGGCTACTTCTTACTTTCTCTTCATTGAGGTTCAGAGTAGTTGGATTTATTGGACTTGATTTTTGTGCATGGTGATAGGTAGAAATCTATTTGCATTCTTTTACATGTTGACATCCAGTTATTCCAGCACCATTTGTTGAAGATGCTTTCCTTTTTCCATTGTATAATTTTAGCTTCTTTGTCAAAAATCAGGTGTTCATAGGTTTGTGGATTCATATCAGGGTCTTCAGTTTGATTCCATTGGTCCACCTGTCTATTTTTATGTCAATACCAAACTGTTTTCATTGCCAGAGCTTGAACTCAGGGATGGTGATGTCTCCGGAGGTTCCTTTCTTGTATAGGATTGTTTTGGCTATCCTGGGTTTTTTGTTTCTTCATATGAAGTTGAGTATTGTTTTTTCGAGATCTGTGAAGAATTGTATTGGGATTTGATGGGGATTACATTGAATCTGTAGATTGCTTTTGGTAAGATTGCCATTTTTATTATGTTGATCCTACATATCTGAAGCATGATTAATAAATCTCAGAGAGAGAAATTGGGGTTCAACCTGAAGACCTGAAAAGCAAAACAGCCAGCCACTGGATCTTACCTCTACCTCAGCCTGAAATGGCTAAATTGACTCCAGGAATGTCAGAAGGAGACTGTGTCTGAGAGCTTCTCCTCCTGTTTTATATTCCTCTCTAGGGCTGGGATAAAGGATGTGCACTACTGGGATTAAAGGCATGCACCACCCAGTCTCTATGGCAACTAGTGTGGCTACTTGGATTAAAGGTGTGTGTTACTAGTGCCTGGTCTGAAAGGCTGACCATTTGGACTGTTTCATTCTCTGATCTTCAGGCAAGCTTTATTTATTAAAATACAAATGAAATGCCACTATGCTTATCCAAGAGCGTGGGAGATTTTCTTTTATTCTAAATTGATCTATTTAGGCAATTGTTTACTGTGCAGAAGATTTTTAATTCCACATCATCCCATTTATTGATTCTTGCTAGTGTTTCCTAATCTACTCGAGTCCTTTGCCTATATGCACATATTAAAATGTCTTCCCTGTATATTATTTTCTCAGTTTTTAAGTTTCAGGTTTTGAAGTGTTTGGAATTGAAGTTTGAGAGACTTGATAACAGGGCTTTAGTTTCATTCTTCTGTACATGGATGTTAAATTTTTTCCAGTATTATTTTGTTTTGGCACTTTTACTAAAAACCTGGTGCGCATAGCTTTCTGGGATTGTTTCAGGAGGTCTGTGTTCTGTTCTATTGGTACATCTCTGTTTTGTGGCAATATCATGTTGTTTTGTTACTATAGTTCAGTCATATAATTTAAAGTGGGCATTTTGATGCCTCCAATATCATGTTTGTATGGGTGCAGGCCACAGGACAGTTTGGGCCTTGTTCTCTTGGTATGCTGTTTTACCTTAGTGTTTGAGTCAAGGTCACTCACTTCACCATTTGCCACATAGACTAAAGTGAACACCATGAATCTGCCTGTCCCCATCTTCTTAGCACTTCTTACACTATAACTCACCTTCTTACTTGGATTTTGGAAAGCAGGCTCTGGTCTTTGTATTTTTATGACAACTGAGCCATCGCTCCCTACTCTCCACTGATTGCTGTGTATTGCTTTTAGACAGGACCTCTCTATAATCCCAGTTCGTCTTGTATTTGCTATGTTGTTTAGGCTGGCTTGTCCCAGCCTTCTGATACTGGGATCACAGGCATGTGTTGTGTCTGCTTCAACATTATTTTTCTGCTCAGGATTGCTTTGGCTGTTTGTGCCTTTTGTGCTTCTGTATAGATTTTAGGATTATTTATTATAATTCTTATATTTTTGGTTGTGAGCCTAGACTTTAACAACTGAACCATAAATCCCTCCAGCATTATTTCTTGTAATTCTGTGAAGAATGTCTTTGGTATTTTTAGGGAGCTAACACTGAAACTAGATCATTTTCAGTAATACAACCCTTTTGTAGAATTCTGCTTAGGTATGTGCATGTTATTCCATCTTTTAGTGTGTTTTTTTTTTTAAAAAAATATTTTTGTACACAATATTCTGTCTGTGTGTATGTCTGCAGGCCAGAAGAGGGCACCAGATCTCATTATAGATGGTTGTGAGCCACCATGTGGTTGCCGGGAATTGAACTCAGGACCTTTGGAAGAGCAGGCAATGCTCCTAACCACTGAGCCATCTCTCCAGCCCCTAGTGTGTTTGTTGATTGATTGGTAGATATTATATATTATAGGCATCTGTTATGTCTATTTGATCTATGGTGTACTTTTAACTTTGAGGTTTCTTTGACTCATTTTGTTGTGGATAGTTTTTCTATTGATGAAAATTGGGTATTAAAGTCACTTATTGTTGTATATAGATTTATTGCTTTATGTTTACTAGTTTTGTTGAAATTAGATATACCATACAGCAGTGGTGGCATTTGTCTTTAATCTCAGCACAGGTAGGAGGATCTCTGAGTTATGAGGCTAGCCTGGGCTTTATAGTGAGTTTCAGGGCTATACAGAGAAGCTCCATTGAGAAAAAAACAAAAAAGAGAAAAAAAAGAAAGAAAGAGATTGGCTATACCAATGCTTAGTTTAGAGATCATTATAAAATCATTGTATTTTTATATTTCTAAGACAGGGTTTCTTTGTGTAACAGTTCTAGCTGTCCTGGAACCGGCCTTGAACTCATAGACATCCAACTGCCTCTGCCTCTAGTGTACTAGGATTAACGGTGTGCTCCAACTCGCCCAGCTTAAAATAATCTTATCTTGATGCATTATTTCCTTTACTTTTCTGAGTAATTTTGTCTTAGTATATCTGATTTTGTATTATAGGACATAGGCTACTCACCAGTGGCTATGTGAAAATGTCTCTGCCTATAGAACCCCTTGAAATTTTTAATAGTGTCTATTTTCAGAACTGGGCATTTTACTATTAGATGTGTAGAGAGGTCACGTATGTTTAGTCTTGAAATGCCTTTTGTGTTTTGGTATTCTTTTCTTTCCAGAAGAACAAGATTCCTCATAGAATTGTGTTGAACAGGCTTTTTATGTCTTTAGTGTTTGATTTCAGCTGCTTTTATGCAGTGGAATTTTTTATTTTAATTAATATTTTAGATAAGTGCTAACATAGCCCTTGAACTCCTAATCCTCCTAAGTTCACTTTTCAAAATCTAGAATCAAAGTGTTTACTATTATGCCTTACACTATCCTGTGGATTCATTATTTTCATTTTGTTTTGTTTCCTTTATTCCTTTGTCTTTTCTTTTTTTTCCTGCCTTCCTTTTTTGACTTGCTACCAGGGATTGACCCTAGAACCTCCGATATGCTTGGCAAGTGCTCTACCACAAAGCCCTATCCTCGACTCATACCATGGATTTTTTTTTAAAAGTTTTTAAGTTAAATTTATTACCAGTGAATGTTTTTTCTCCATGTATGTATATGTGTGCCTAGTGCCTAGAGAGGTCAGAAGAAGGTGTCTGATAACCCTGGAACTGGTTGTTATAATCTACGATGTGGGTGTGGGGAGTTGAAGCTGCATCCATCCTCTGAAATAGCAGCAAGTGCTTTTAACCACTTAGTGATCTCTCTGTTCCATTCTATAAATTCCTTTTGTATTTTTTAATCCATGGATTCTTTTTTTAATTATTTTTATTTTTTAAAAAAATATTTATTTTATTTATTTATTATGTATACAATATTCTGTCTGTGTGTATGCCTGCAGGCCAGAATAGGGCACCAGACCTCTTTACAGATGGTTGTGAGCCACCATGTGGTTGCTGGGAATTGAACTCAGGACCTTTGGAAGAGCAGGCAATGCTCTTAACCACTGAGCCATCTCTCCAGCCCCAATCCATGGATTCTTTATTTAGCTTTTTAGTCATACTGGTCTATTTATTTAATTCTTTGATGTCTGATAGAATTTCTTCAATCTTGTATTGTGATTTCTGTCTGATTTTTTTCTAATTTTTATTTAATTTTTTCAAATTTATGTGTATGAATATTTTGCTTTCATGTTTATTGTGAGTGCCTCCTGGTGCTTGCAGAGGTCAGATGAAGGCCTCGGATCCCTTAGAACTGGGGATAAGGAATAGTTGTGAGCCATCATGTGGGTGTTAGGAACGGGATCTGGTTCCTCTGCAAGAGGAACAAGTGCTTTTAATAACTACTGAGTCATAGCCAGCTCCTTGATTTTAGTGTACTGATGAAACTTTCCACTGTGGTTTTCATTTGATTTATTTAGTTTTTTATTTCTACTATCAGTTTTATTTTTCCTCCTACTCTCTTTGTTGAGCATCTCATCAGTGTTGCTAATTACACATCTTCCTTAATTTATCTGCTTACTAGATTTTAAAAATAATTTTTACAGACAGACTTTGGAATTATTTGTTCAGTATTGGAGCTACCTCAGTATCTTTGGATTTGCTAATTAAAGAGTTAGGATATTTTGTATGTGCCATGTTGTCTTGCTTTTTCATCGTTCTTTATGCACCCCGTCTGTATGGGTTATCTTTTACAGTTAGTTGTATTGGGGGAATTTCTTACTGAGAAACCTTTTCTTGAGCAGTCAATCTCAACTATCATTTAGAGATGACAAAACAAGGTGCTATAATATTAAATGAAGCCTGATATGAGAAAACACTTAAAAATAGATTAATGCCCACTAGTATAATAACACCAGTGACCATAGAACAGAAAATAACAGAATGGTAAACTATCACCTTAAATTTTATTTAAGATAAAAGTAAAAATAGTAAATGAATAAAATAAAGGTCAAAAGAAAATCAAACCAAAATTAAAAAGAAGAAAGGTAAATGTTAGGAAGACAAAAAAGAAAAAGAAGGGAAAATATTGCACATTTAAAGAAAAATGCATAAACAAAATTACATAAATGTAAGAAGAATAAAAAAGAAACAAGACTTAATGGGAGGGAACTTTTCACTATTATATAGCTTTTGAAATCTGTAGTGTATATATATTTTGTGCTTATTTTTTTTAATAATAAGAGCAATAAAAATTCAACAAATATTTACCTATTCTTTGTTTTGTTTTAAAAGACTCAGTATGGCAGTTCACACTTAAAATGCTAGCACTCAAAAGCTGAGGCTGGAGGATCTGAAGTTCAAGACCAGCCAGACTACATAATGAACTCAAGGTCATTTGGGTTACATAGCAAGAGCCTGTCTCAAGCCCCTCCCTTACATAAAATAAAAATAATACTGAATAAAATAAAAGGAAACAGTTTGAGAAAAGGAGGGGGGAACTAAATGACAAAGTACTAGCACCTTTTTTTCTGGCTACTCTAATATTGGATTCTTCCAGGTGGAAGGGGTGGTCAATTGAGTTGGAGTCTCTTCTTTTTCCTATCGTTTAGGAGGTTGATGAGCCTGGATGAGTCAGATGTGTGAACAGAACTGTCTTCATTTTAGGAGCCTCCCTTCTTTGTATACAAGAAACCTCTGCTGGCCAGTCTTAGATTTTCAGTCTGTGGGCCATGCAGCTTGTCCCACACTCCAGAGAATCCCCAGTTTGTACACCCTGGATTGACCATGTTCAAGTCAAGGGGTGTCTCTTGAATGCAGAGCTGCAAGATTATGGCGTTGCAGTGCTTTGAATACTGCATTGAACACACTTTGGGAGGGAGGAGGCTGCACAAGTTGAGAGACCTCTGCTCTGGATCTGAGCTTCAGAGTTCTCAGTCCCACCAGCAGAGAACCTTGCAGCAGACAGGTGACTACAGAGGTTAGGCTGCCTGCTGACCTTGGGCTCAGGGCCTGTGAGACTCTATCCTCAGATGATTGGGGTCTGTTATTACCATCGACCACCAGACCTTTCAACACTCAAGCCTCCTGGTGCATGAACTTTGGCTCTCCTGATATCACAACTGCCCTACACTGCAGTCTCCTACCCAGAGGCTGTGGCATATTGTCCCCCAGGCCCTTTGACTTATGATTTTTCCATGCAGAAGAGTGCGTGCCTCATCTCAAAATGGCAACCAATCACAGTCCTTCAAGACATGAGTGAGAAAATGGACCTCATGTCTACTGCAGACTCATCACATAGGTGGAATCATTCTCTAAGCAAATGCCCAACTGAGAATGCAGTCCTCTGCTGAGTGGGTAGAACTGCCAATCACTTTATCAGGGCTTCCTGGCCTAACCTGATGAGGCTTCTGTGTTGGGTCTTGTCCACACCCTCTTTCTTCCCACCAGGGAGTCCTAACATTAAGTATAGGGGTAGGGAAACTAAGCAAAAATGGAAATGTGGGCCTTAGGAAGTAAAGGCCGATGGTCCAGAACCTTGAATGTATTGGTTAAATGTTTTTTTCTGGGTGTATGTGTCTGTTAATTGCAGTGTTCAGTAATCTTAATTACATGATCATAAGAAGCTACCCCGTTTTTTCTTTCTCTTTTTAAAAATTACATATCTTTATTTTATGTGCATTTGTGTTTGGCTCCCAATGACTGGTGGTGTGGAGAAGCTAATGTCCTTATTTGACAAAATAACACAGAGGAGTGATGCTTCCTTTTGAGGTGTGTCATTACGGCAGGACTTCTGCGATCCCCAATCTGAGTGGTGCTTACTGTGCTTTGAGTTACTGGGTTTCATTATCCTTGATTGAGGGAATAAAGGACAAGTTAATAGGAAATACCACGAAACTCGTAGACTAAGTGTATTGTCAGCTTTAGAAGTTTGGCTGTTTACATTCTCATCTCATCTTGGATTTGAAAATTAGGTATACAAATGAGAACAAGAATTCCATGTAATGCTGAATACCTGTTAAGTGTTTCTTAAAAAACACGAGTTCTTTGCTATCAGAACAATAACAAAAATCCCCAATTTTTAACAAAAAAATTACATTGGCAATCTTATTGAGCTATAGATAAAATTTATATATTAAACTTTTTCTTGACACTTTTTAATTAATTAAAATCTCTAAAAGCAAATATATTGAATGGAAGTAAATCAGTCAACTGATGGGATTGGTCTTTTATTGGAGTAATTGTTTTTATGGTATTTTGAATTAATTTTTCTGTCTTTTTAAATATGTCTTCCACAAATCAACTAGAAAATGACTTTCTTTTCAGTGACTACTAATTGATACTGTGATTCAGTTTCACTTCTTAGATTTAGGTATTTTCTTCTATATTCAGACTCGTTGCAAAATAATTTTATGACAATATTCAGATTGCAAAATAATTTTTAATTCTCAACTGTTCAGCCTCCATAGAGACTGCGCTTCCAGCTCTTATTGTTCCCATATTGGAGCCCTGTGGTACTTCGGAGTGCCTACACATTTTTGTAGATTTGCATTCTGGAATGTTCCAATTGATGCTTTATGGACTTGGTAAGTTACTAAATGTAGTCACTCAATGTAAGAATTTATGTGTGTGTGTGTTTTGCCTGCATATATGTATGTGTACCACATGCGTGCCTGGTACTCACAGAGGTCAGAGAGGGCATCAGATCCCCTGGAACTTGTTGTTACCGATAACTTTGAACCACCATGTGGGTCTTGGGAATTGAACCCCTGAGTCTTATGCAAAAGCAACAATTGCTCTTAACTCCGAGTCATCTCTCACCCAAGGAAAAATGTGTGTGTTTTTTTTTTAAATGCAAAATAAAAATGAACTGCTATAGCCGGGCAGTGGTGGCGCATGCCTTTAATCCCAGCACTTGGGAGGCATAGGCAGGCGGATCTCTGTGAGTTCGAGGCCAGCCTGGTCTAGAAGAGCTAGTTCCAGGACAGGAACCAAAAACTACAGAGAAACCCTGTCTCGAAAAATTAAAAAAAAAAAATGAACTGCTATAATGTGTAGGAAGGCGTAGTGTCTGCAGTGTTGAAAGTAAGTATGGAAGGAATAATGAACTGCCTTACATCTTGTACTTGGAATTCTTAAGTCTGATTTGAATTTTTATTTGTATCAGAAGTTAAATTTGTTTATTATATAAAAAGTAACTTTGAGGGGCTGGAGAGATGGCTCAGAGGTTAAGAGCATTGCCTGCTCTTCCAAAGGTCCTGAGTTCAATTCCCAGCAATCACATGGTGGCTCACGACCATCTGTAATGGGGTCTGATGCCCTCTTCTGGCCTGCAGGCATACACACAAGACAGAATATTGTATACATAATAAATAAGTAAATATTTTTTTAAAAAAAGTAACTTTGATGGTTGATGGTTTTTGCATTATTTATCCAGGAATTCAATTTACATTTCACTACTAATATTTGACATAGAAATGACTACTAGGAATTGCTAATCTAATTTGTGATTAGAGAACATGACAGTATAACTGTATAATGACTTGGTATGGTATATAGAGCCCTGGAAGAATTTTTGTCTCTGGCCTTAACTTAGAAATGAAAGTTTAACTTCTAGGCAAGTGTTTGAACTTAACTATATTCCCAGCCCTAAAGTTTGTTTTCTACTTGTTCTGTTGCTGAGTGGGTATTCTCAAATGATATATTTACTAGGAACAAAAGCATTTTTGTTCCTAGTAAGGAACAAAAGCATTTTTCTGTGACTTCTAAAACAATGTTCCTGAATGTGAAATCATGTTTTCCATTTGCAAGTAATACTAAACAAAAGAAATTGATTAAGGATTTTCTGATTCTGTCAAGTATCTATAAAGGTAAACAACTTTGTTATTTATTCGTTTGAGATGGTATGTAGCTCTGGCCTGGAACTTGCTATGTAGACCAGGCATGCTTTGAATTTTTAGAGATCTCTGCTTTCCAAGTTGGGGTTAAAGAATTGTACCAAAACCTGGCTAAATAGGTATAATTTTTTTTTCTTTTTTCGAGTTTACAATTGGGCAGTTCTGAAACTGTTTCTTTTTTAATTTTATTTATTTATTATGTATACAATGTTCTGCCTGCGTGTGTCCCTGCAGACAGAAGTTGGCACCAGATCTTATTACAGGTGGTTTTGAGCCACCATATGGTTGCTGGGAATTGAACTCAGGACCTCTGGAAGAGCAGTCAATGCTCTTAACCACTGAGCCATCTCTCCAACCCCCAAATAGGTATAGTTTTAAAAAATATTTTATCAGCTCATGGAAAAGAGGACTTTGAATCGCATATTAGTGAGAGTTAATGGCATATGGCAGTAGTTTGTTTAAAGATCCCCCCCCCCCAACAATACACATTTAAATAGAAACATCACTTTTGTTTCTCCGGATACCACAGATAGTTCCACGTAACAGCCGGTGATTCCAGAAAAGCACTGCAATTACATCATCTAGTTAATATTCTTCATCCTTTCCCTCATCATTATTTACTCCAAAATAATCTTCTCTAGGGTAGCCATTTTCTCATTGACTTTCCTTTCTCCATCTCTTCCCTTATACATCAATGAACAAGGGCACATTTGGCATACATCAGATGAGGTATGATTCAAGTAAGCCCAGGCCTCAGCAATGGCTGTGTCAGGTAGCTTATCCACAGCTCACAACATTTTGGCTAGGTCCACCAACTACCTCAGTAGGAAGGTGCTGACCTTGAAGCTGGTGAGTCACTGCAGCAAACTGGATAGTACACTTGGCTTTGAGGCAACAACAACAGTGCTGACGTCTTTGGGAACCATGTCACTGATCTAAGAAGCAGTAAGCTATGTATTTATCATGCTATGGCTGACCATCTAGTTGTCTGGATTAGAATGATGATAGGGATTTAGGTACAGAAATACCAATGACAAGAAAGTCAATGTGGGATAGATAGGGTACCATGAAATGCCTCCTAAGGGAGGCAGTGTTCCAAGGCATAACTGGTCAGTAAGGCAGTTAAGGTTAATTAGTTGAACACCCAGTATTAAAGTTTTTATGACTGTTGATGAGGAGGAGGCTGTGACAAGAGCAGGGAGGGGAAACTATAAAATAAATTAATTCATTAAAAAATTATAACTAATGTCATTGAGGTCTTTATTTTTATTATGAAGGCACAAGGTGCTCCACGTTGATACAGGTAGGAACTAGAGACCTAGGTAAATAGAGACCTCTTGCTTAGTTTTTCTTCCATCAGGAAGGAGACAAGCACACAGCCAATTCATCAAAGCCATAGAAAATCCTGTGTATTAGTTAACATATGGTTGTAAATTCCTTGCCATTGATGGGCTGCTAGAGTGGAAGAACCAGTAGTAGGTGCCATCACAAAGTTTTTTTAAAAAATATTTATTTATTATGTATACAATATTCTGTCTGTGTGTATGTCTGAAGGCCAGAAGAGGGCACCAGATCTCATTACAGATGGTTGTGAGCCACCATGTGGTTGCTGGGAATTGAACTCAGGACCTTTGGAAGAGCAGGCAATGCTCTTAACCGCTGAGCCATCTCTCCAGCCCCCCACAAAGTTTATAAATAACTCTGTGTTCCAGATCTTTTGAACACAGCTTTGAGTTCATGCTTGCCACTCCCTATCCTGTATCCACTGAAAAGGAAAACCACAATGATCTTACTTCTTGTGCTTGACCAATTACTTGATACGATCATGCAGCCCTAACCATTCTGTCAATTAGCTTGGTCAGTGTGGATGGAGATGCATGCATGTGTATGACTTAGCTTCCTATTCCTCAAGAAGTGTACTATAAGGAGTCTCCACTGAGATATTACCAATGAGTCAGAGGGAGTGCAGTGAAAGATCAGCTGGCTCCCAGGGTGCAATATACTGCACAGCACCTCTAGCTGGGAGGGTGGTCTTGTGGCCCACTACTGACTTGTACCAGCTGGCTGCAGCCATGCCTCAGCCACTGTTGCACTAGCTCACATACCTCTGTGTGCCTTTTGCTTCTCGAAACCTTTTCTTTAGCTATTTTCTCAATCATTAATAGTACAGAAATTTTTTTTGTATGCAAGCAAAGATGCTATAACAAGATAGAGTAGAAAGTATTTTCTCACAGTTGTGGGGACTGTACAATATTAATGTAGGTGTTAGAGGTGTTAGTTTTAGTGTGGGCTTCATTCCTGACTCCTAGGCTCTTCTCTTCATGTCCTTCCCAGGGGGTGCGCACTCTCCTTTCCATTATTCCATTAGAGCAATAGTTCTCAATTTTCCTAATGCTGCGACCCTTGAATACACTTCCTCATGTTGTGTTGACCCCCAACTATAAAATTATTTTTATTACTACTTCATAACTGTCATTTTGCTACTGTTATGAATTGGAATATAAATTTCTGATACGATATTTCTGATATGACCCCATCTGAAAGAGGGTGTGACCCACAGGTTGAAAACTGCTCTATAGAGATACTAATTGTCCTCGCTTCATGACCCTTTCTGAAAAACCTAGCTACTTCACAAAGGCTGCCTTTGAACAGCACAGCATTTGAAGATGAGGACTTCAGTATAAGAATTGAGAGGCGAGGCTGTGGCATAGTATACCACAATAGTTTTTTATTTGTCATTTTTTTTATATATTTTTATCTAGTTAGTTGAAATCATTTTGTGCCTTATTAATATTGTCATTACTGTCATTAAAAATTTGGATTGGTCTTTAGAAAGCCAGTTTGGGCAAGAAGTTTTCCTTATGTATGCTTGATCATTTGTATGGTGTTAAAAGCAGTATTTCAGTAGGCTGCACTTTTTTAAAATTAAGATTCTAAGTCTAGTAATTTTATGAGTTTTAAGTAGATATAAGGTGCAAATGCTATTTAACTCATAAAATAGTTAAAACTCTCAATGTTCCAAGCACTATTCATGTGTTTGCTACCTGCTCTTGCCAGTGAAATGTGAAGGAGAAAAAGCAAGTTGATTGACAGCTCCTGATGGATTTAGTTTGTTTTCTCACTCAACTACAACATGGGTTTCTGCCTAAAAAAATAATTTTCATTTAAACTGTGGCTATACAGATAAGGATTTTGTTTGTCTTATAAGCAGTTAATTAATGAATTCTTTATTCTGTAGACCAGGCCACTCTGGAGGACATGGAAAAATCTGTGAATGACGATATGAAGCGGATCATCCCTTGGATTCAGCAACTTAAGTAAGCTTACTTAATGTAGCTCAAGACTGAAAGGGAAACCTATCTTAACAGGATTTATTTTCATCTCCATCATTAGTCTTAATCTGTCACTGTCCTTAAAGTTTATGACATGAAACTTGAACATCTTTTGGTTCCTTGGAATGCATCCAGGATGGCAGTGTTCATTTGAGATCCTCTAGATCCAATGTTAGTCAGAGGGCTATGGCACTGAACTATCATTCCTCTCCATATTTTCTCTGAACAAGCACTTCAGACATCACTTAATTAATATTTGTACCACGTCCTCTAATTGAATGCCATTTGTTCTTAGCCAGAATTATTTTGTTTCCTGAGACAGGGTTTCTCTGTGGCTTTGGAGCCTGTCCGGGAACTAGCTTTGTAGACCAGGCTGGCCTCGAACTCACAGAGATCCACCTACCTCTGCCTCTGAGTGCTGGGATTAAAGATGTGCGCCACCACTGCTTAGTGCTTATCCAGAATCTTTGTGGTATTAATCTCTTAGCAAACCCAGCATCAGAACAGTTGTTCCTTTTTTCTCTAACGTTGTCATTTAGTTTCAAAATCATTACCCTGTTAGCAAAACCAGAGATGATTGCACTCTGGTTACACTAAGGTTCCATTATGACAGCTCTGTCAAACTTTTTTTTTCTCTCCTTGAGACAGAGTTTCTTGTCTTTTCTTTTTTCTCTCTCTCTCTCTCTTTCTCTTCTCTCTCTCTCTCTCTCTCTCTCTCTCTCTCTCTCTCTCTCTCTCTCTCTTTCTTTCTTTCTTTTTCGAGACAGGATTTCTCTGTAGTTTTGGAGTCTGTCCTAGAACTCTCTTTATAGACCAGGTTGGCCTCCAACTCACAGAAATCTGCCTGCCTCTGCCTTCCAAGTGCTGGAATTAAAGGCGTTTAAAAGTGTGCGCCACCATTGTCTGGCCTGGGTGTAGTAAACTGAGTTGTTACCACTTCTTGGCTGATTTGAATAACATTTTGTTCAACTACAGTCCTGTGTGATCTTACATTTTCATTCCTCTTTGATCAAAACTTAACAGTGGAATTGCTGATATAGAGAATAAAAATTATGTTTGACTTTTGAAAGAAATTCCCAAACTGCTCTCCAAAGTAGCTGTGCCACTTTGCCAGTCAGCATCTGAGGGTTTCTGTTTTTGTTTTTTGATTTTTTTAACACTTGTTATTGTCTTTGGTGCAAGGAGGTACCTTGTGACAATATATCATATTTTGCCTTAATTATTAATAATATTGAGCATCTAGTTCACAGGATTTTTTTGTATTATACAACAAAACCAGATTCTAATAAAAGAAACAGCTGAGCATCGTGGCACATGCCTCTAATTCTAGTATTTGGCAGAGGCAGGAATATACTGAATTCGAATTCAACCTGGTCTCCATATTGAGTTCCAGGCCAGCCATATAGAGGGGGCTCTAATCCACAAAAGACCAAACCAAATCAAAAATCCCAAACAACTCACATACAAAATATAAACCACTTTTTAAAGTATTGAATTGAGAGACAAAGTTACATATACTCCAATAATATCAAACATATATATCCTAGGAAAATAATTATAGAAGCTGCACATTTTTCACTCAATATTTATAGGAAATTAGTATAAAGCTCACATAGAAATTTTTTGGTCCTCAGAATCATAACAAAAAGTCAAGGATGAAATAATAAGCTTAGGATTGTAAGTAAAAACCTCCTGTCCCAACTGTCATGATATTGAGATAGGGGAATTATGAATTGGATGCTTAGTAAAACTTTGTTCCAGGGAAAAAAGGAAAAAGAAAAAGAAATAGTAATTCCACATGTATACGTTGTATAATAATATTAATTTTGTATGTTTTGTTTTTCAAGACAGGGTTTCTCTGTGTATCTCTGACTGTCCTTGAATTCTCTGTGGCTCAGGCTGGCCTTGAACTCAAGGAGATTTACTTGCTTCTGCCCCCCAAGCGCTGGGATTAAAAGTGTGTGCCACCACCACTTGGCTATTTAGGATTTTTAATGTAGCAGTGAGCTTGTTTTTCGCTTGTACCATATGTAGATGAGCAGATATAACTAATCAGAGAGAGTGAGTTAATTTGTACTGAGTATGTGTGCCTTTTATGCTTATTTGTTTTTCTTTTAATAGCATTAGTAGATATAACAGTCTCAAAGAATTTTGAATGGCATGGATATCCATTTGCAACTCTTGCCCAAAGTGAGGCAAATGACGATACATTTTTAATGTTTATCTTAATTCCTTCGATTGATCCTTTAAAAGTTGTGATTAAATGTCAGATGGGTTTTAATGATGAAAAATCATTTTTCAGACTCTGGAATAGCGATATTCTGATCTGTGAATTTGAGACCAGTTTAATCTACATAGTGAGTTATAGGTTCACTAGGCTACATGGTCAGAACATGTCTCCAAAACAAACAAAAGAAACCGAAGGAAACCCTCCCTGACCATTTCACTTTTGTGTGAATTGGCAAACTACCCTTAAGATGTAATATAATCTTCACTTATCTCAGCCTCCCCACCCATAAGGTGTAATATATTCTGACACAGTTCCAATGCACATGGTTAGCACACCATTTGTACCACATGTAGTTCTTTCCGAGAGCACTTTTTCCTAAATTGACCTCTACCTTATTCAGTAAATGGAGCGAGTTTGTTCTCAATAGTTTGGCCTCTTTGGCATTGCTGTACTGCTATGAAAGTCATTCTTTTGTGTTACTTAGCTCATTGTGGACCAGTAAGGGTCTGAACGAGACCTTTATCATTTTTTTTACATATTTGATTATTTGTTATCGAAGCCACAAGGGTGGTCACATAAGTATCTATAGAAGTACTATAGTAAACTCATCAAAGTTAAACCCAGTGTCTGACTTGAAAAGGAGGGAGGAAAGAGGGGAGTTAATGCCAAGCACTTCACACATAATTTTTATAAAATATGGGGCTAACATCTACAGTGATGAGAGAAAAAATAGTTTTTATTCTTGTTTCTTGTTTTGTTTTATGAACACTTTAGATTAATTTTTATTTAATTTTTGATATTATAATATAACTCCCTCCATACCTTCCCATTTATCCCGCCCCAATCCCCTTCAAATTCCTGGTTCCCTTTTTCCACTAATTGTTGTATGCATTTATGTATATACATCTGTATTCCTGAATCTAACCAGTTAAGTCCATATACCTTTACATGTATGTACATTTTCAGGGCTGACTGTTAGACACTAAACAGCTGGTGTGTTCTACCCACTTTGTAGTATTTTTGTGTGTGGAATTCCTGAGACAGGTTTTCTCTGTGTATTCATGGCTGCCCTGGAACTCACTCTGTTGACCAGGCTGGCCTCAAACTCACAGAGATCTTCCTGTTTATGCCTACTGAGTCCTGGGATTAAAGGTGTGTGCCACCATCTCCCAGCTCTCCTCAAGTTTCTTAGGAAAGATACTGATTTTAGTTTGAGTTATCTTTAAGCATTGGGAATCTGCCATTCTGTAGCTTTTATCTTAGGCTTATACTTCACCCCCCCATCAAATTATTCACAGTGCAATTTACATTTCTTACTCTATAAGTAGAATTAGAAGCCAAATACAAAACTGTAGAAATGAATTATTGATTTGATCGTGTGTCCATTGACTAAATGTCTTTTTTTTTTGTTTTATTTGATTTGGAAATTAGTGGCATACAGTTAACCCAAAAAGTTATGGTTTTATGATGTGAATTATCTTTTAAATTAAGGTTTTGGCTTGGACAACAGCGTTGCAAGCAATCTATAAAACATCTGCCTACAATAACCACTGACACGTTGTATCTTTCCAACTATTCAACGCATCCCATTGGAAACCTTTCTAAGAATAAGCTGTTTATTAAACTTACCCGCCTTCCACAGTACTACATTGTAAGTATGTCAAGCATGTTTGGTAGTGAACAAGTTTAATATGTATGGATGTATTCAGAAAACTGTCTTGTTTAATTTCATTTATAAATGAATTTTAGTGTCTGATGTTCATATTGGGATTTTCAACCCAGGGGATATGAATGAAGGCAGAAAAGTAGTTAAGATTCTGCTGGGAAATGTAGGATAGCCTCTGTCTCTCCCTATTGCCTCTGCCATTATAAGGCCCTAGTTGTTGGGAGGCTTTGTTCATGATAGACAAGGAAGTCTTAGTTTCTGATCGGAACTAAGCATCTCTTTGGTTAAATGCAAGCATTTGAGTGCAATTAACTATAACTATTATGAAGATTTGGAGGAATTTGGTATCAGACATACTAGCTTGGTTTTAGTTAAATATGAGTTTGTGTAAATATAGACTGGCTAAAAGTAGCTTTATTTTCTCCTTTATTGATGGCATACTGTATTTTGTTAATGGCATATTCCTTCTTTTTCATATTTTTATTCTTCCTAGATTTTTTTTGAGAACTTGGAGTTTTCATATCATTTTCTAATTTTTTGACTTTTTTGAATTTGTTAAGAATTATTTTTTAAGAACTTACCATAAATACATTTTCACACTTAAGTTTCTGTGTACAACAAGTAAGTATTTGTGATAAAACTAAGGTGTTTGAAAATATTAATCTAAGATTTCTTAAAGAATAGGAATGAATTTTTAAAGTTTTCCATTGTACCTTTTCAATCTACCGTCTTAAATTGATACCAGGTACTGGCTGAGCTGTTGATGTAGTAGGTTAATGAGTTTACTGTTGACATGAATTTTATCATTTTATGAATTTTAAAATCTCAGGTATGGAAGTAGATTTGACATGTACTGAAGGGCTATCTGTGGTTTTAGTTTTTGTTGAGTTGCTTGTGCTACATGTCTTCTTAGTGATGATGAATAACCAAACTGTAAAATTCATAGAGCTTTGGGCTCAGCCACACCCATAATAAAATTGAAGTAGGTACATATTGTTAAGTTTCTGGCCTTACTTTGTAAGCATCGATGAATAGCTAGCTTTTAGTGTCAGTGTCCCATTAGCAAAACAAAAAATTGGTTTAGATCAAACCCGATTGCAGGTTACTCTACTTCCTTTAGATTTGTCACTTAAGTAGAAAAAAATTAACTGCTACTGTGACCATTAAAAATAGGAAAGGACTGGTAGCGGTGGTGGCACACGCCTCTAATCCCAGCACTCGGGAGGACGAGGCAGGCGGATCTCTGTGAGTTCGAGGCTGGTCTGGTCTACAGAGTGAGTGCCAGGGCAGCCAGGGATACACAGAGAAACCCTATCTTGAAAAAAATGAAAAACAAAACAAAAAGTTTTCTTTTTTTTCTCCCTTTCCATTTGTTGGTCACCTTTGTTGTGATCTAATTATATACTATGAAAATCTGTGCTTTTTAGTATATGAGGTTTATTATTAAGTGGGTGCTGCTGGGATTAACTCCATGGTTCACACATGCTAGTCAAGTGATTTACCACGGAACCCCTCTTTTTTTTTTTGAGACAAGGCTTCACTAACTTGTACAAGTTAGCCTTGAACACAACCTTTATATGTTTGTATGTTTGTGTACTATATGTGTATAGAAAACTGAAAAAGAGGTATGATAGCTGGGTCTGGAGTTATAGACAGTTGTGAGCTGCCATATAGGTGCTGTGAACTGGAACCAGTGCTCTTAACCTTGAGTTTTCTCTGGATCCTCATTTGTAATCTTCCTGTCCTAACTTCCCAACTACTTTGGATTAAAGGCCTGACCCACCAAGGCTGTCTCAGACTTGAGATTTGTAAAGTACTGGTTTTGGTTAAGTGTATAGTTGTACCCTCTATCTCAGTAAGGGTATATAGATTTACCATGCCACTTAATGCCCTCATACTCTGTCTTTTTTTTAGATAGATACTGACATTTCTAAGCTGCCATAGTGGCTAAGAGGAAGGCTTAAACAAACAGTTTAACTTCTAGGAAAAAATACCAAAGTGTGTGACCTTGGACAGGAAACTCCATTTTTCAGTGTCCTTATTCTTCATAAAAATAAAGACAACCCATGACTCCTCACTGGTACTCTGAGGAGGCATTTAGGATAGCACTGGCATGGTTAATTCCATTTCGGCACTGCTTCTTTTTTATGTTGTCCCCAGAGCAAACAACATTTTTTTAGTTCAAAACTTGGGGTTTAGCTGGGTGTGGTGGCAACACATCTTTATTTCTAGCACTTGAGAATTGGAGGCAGTTCAAGGCCAGCATGGGCTACACTGAGACCCTGCCTCACATACAAAAGTGAAAATTTATTTTTGCATGTTTCCCAGTGAGATGTAGTTGTTGTTTTTTTCTCTGATTTGTCTTGGCCACAGTAATTGAATTTTTAGGGTCTTTTCACAGATAAGAAAGGTAAAAGGGATATTGAAAATAGATACCATTCTAGAAGACCTACTTGGTTTAGGTATATTTTTATTTCAGCTTATAATAAGAAGTATGAATGCCATCTGGGTGGTGGTTGCGCACGCCTTTAATTCCAGCAATCGGGAGGCAGAAACAGGTAGATCTCTGTGAGTTCGAGGCCAACCTGGTCTACAGAGTGAGTTCCAGGACAGCTCCAAAGCTACAGCAAAATCCTTTCTCGAAAAACAAAATAAAACAAAACTAGCATCAATAATTTATCTCATTTCTTGTGTTTATTGTTACTTTTACTCTTTACATTCTTTTTTCCCTTTGCTAATATTTAGAAGACACATCGTATACTTACGAAGAATGGTTTTTAAAAATATATTTTTTTTCTTAATTTTTTAAAAAATAATTCCAAACTCCACTTGATATAAGATGGAGAATGTACTCTGGTTCTTATTCTACTAGGGCTTACTTCCTTCTGATTTGGATCATTTTAGGTTGTGGAAATGCTTGAGGTTCCCAATAAACCCACTCAACTATCGTACAAGTACTACTTCATGTCTGTGAGTACTCCAGATCGTGAAGACAGCCCTGTCATGGCACTGCTGCTGCAGCAATTCAAGGACAACATCCAGGACTTGATTTCCTATACAAAGACTGGGAAACAGACCGGAACGGGTACCAAGCACAAGGTATGGTCACATAGAAGTTAGAAGTTATTTATATTAATGTTTTTGCAATCCTCATCCCATTTCATCCATCCATCTATTTATTTACTTATTTTTGTTGTTTTGGGGACAGGGATTTTTCTGTAGCTTTTGAGCCTGTCCTGGAACTAGCTCTTATAGACCAGGCTGGCCTTGAACTCACAGAGATCTGCCTGCCTTTGCCTCCTGAGTGCTGGAATTAAAGACGTGTGCCACCACTGCCCGGCTTCATTTTATTTTATTTTTAAAATTTTTTATATTACTGCTTTATTTATTTATTTATCTTCCTTTTTATTATTATTATTAAAAATTTCCACCTCCTCCCACTTCCCTCCCCCTCCCCCTCCCCCATTCCTCCTCTTCCTCCCCCTCCCCCCACTCCCCTCTCCTTCCCCCTCCAGTCCAAAGAGCAGTCAGGGTTCCCTGACCTGTGGGAAGTCCAAGGTCCTCCCCTCTCCATCCAGGTCTAGGAAGGTGAGCATCCAAACAGGGTAGGCTCCCACAAAGCCAAGACATGCAGTAGGATCAAAACCCAGTGCCATTGTCCTTGGCTTCTCAGTCAGCCCTCATTGTCTGCCATGTTCAGAGAGTCCGGTTTGATCACATGCTCCATCAGTCACAGTTCAGCTGGCCTTGTGAGCTCCCATTAGATCAGCCCCACGGCATCAGTGGGTGGGCGCACCCCTCGCAGTCCTGACTTCCTTGTTCATGTTCTCCCTCCTTCTGCTCCTCATTTGGACCTTGGGAGCTCAGTCCAGTGCTCTAATATGGGTCTCTGTCTCTATCTCCATCCATCGCCAAATGAAGGTTCGGTCTGAAAGGTTGTCCTCAGCACAGGGACAGGACTCTTGGAGGTTGAAGGACCCCGCAGACAAAAGGGCGAACTTCCTGTTTTGTTTTTTGAGACAGTTTCTCTGTATAGCACCGGCTATCTGGGAGAGCTGGCTCTGTAGACTAGACTAGGCTCCAATTTCAAAGATATGCCTGTCTCTGTCTTCCTGAGTGCTGAAATTAAAGGAATACACCATCACGCCCGGCTGCCTTTTTTATTTTTGAGATATGATCTTCCTGTGTAGATTTGGCTGGTCTGTGATGTCTTATGTTACTAATTCTTGCTTCTAAATTGACACCCTCCAGCCCCTGCCTCACAATTACTAAGTGTACTACACTTAGTTTCATTATTCTTAAACAGAGGTATAGGGCAGCAGTGAAACAGTTACCCACATTTTCTTAAAAATGTTTCTTCTTTTTTGAGGGTAGGGTGGTGGTGTTAGAAATGGGGGGCTTTGTGTACTCTAGGTAAGCACTCTTCCTCTGAGCTACATTTCCACCACCCCCCTTTTTTCAGATAGGTTTCTTTCATTTTATTTTCCTTTTTTGTTTTTCATTTTACTTTTCTTTTTAACCCTGGACTGGCCTCAAATTTAAAATCCTTCTGTTTCCTGAGTACTAGAATTACAGGTGCATACTACTAAATTTGACCAAATGCTTTTCTTTTAATTCTTAATTGATAATTTCATAAAAACCAACTTGCTAAACATAAGATAAGTAACTACTATGTTACTTGTGTCTGGGTTATGATTTGCTCAATGTGCCTGTGTTGACAGGTCTTATTTTTTGTGTTAACCCTGAGCTTTGTTGTAGAGCTTTATTTGCCTTGGTGAATTGTAATTTTGTACACAGTTAAAAAAAATTTTAATTTCTAGTTGTCTGATGACCCATGTCCAGTAGAATGCAAGAAAGCCAAACGAACAGGAGAAATGTGTGCCTTCAATAAAGTTCTAGCTCATTTTGTCGCTATGTGTGACACCAACATGCCATTTGTAGGACTTCGATTGGAGGTAAGTTCAGAATTTTCCAGTTGTGTTTCCAGCTGAAGAATTGTTCTCGGGTACACACAAGCTCTTTTGTCTCCCAATCCATCAGCTCATATTCTTCTCCTTAGATACTGGAGATTAAATTCTTCCCAATTAAAGAAAATAGATAACTTTACTTGGTTTTTTTTTGTTTGTTTTTTTTTTTTTTGTTATTTTTCGAGACAGGGTTTCTTTGTGTAACAGCCATAACTGTCCTAGAACTAGCTCTTATAGATCAGGCTGGCCTTGAACTCACAGAGATCCGCCTGCCTCTGCCTCCCGAGTGCTAGAAGTTAAAGTGTGTGCCACCACTGCCCAGCTGAAAGTAGACAACTTGTAAGAATTGATGTCTTCTACTTCATAGTAGGAACATTGTTTAAGTCTACTAGAAATGACTATTTAATAAAGCATATCTCTTTGTTGAGTTTATAAAGTAATACGTGCTATTTGAATACTAATATTACTAGACTTATTTTTGAGAAGTAAGTCATAAAAATATTAAGTTAAATGTTTACTTTGGTATTATGGAAGAAGCAGTTGGCTGATGCAGAGTCAATTTCCTTTACTAATATTGTAGGGATTGAAGAGATGGCTCAGCTGTTAATTGCACTGGCTACTCTTCTAGAGGACCTGGGTTTGGTTCCCAGCACCCACATGGCAGCTTACCACTGTTTGTGACTTCAGCTCCTGGGTACCTGGCACCTTCACATAGACATGCCTACAGGCAAAATATCAGTAAAAAAAAATGGTTTTGTGATATCTACCATGATCCCCACATATGAATGTAAAGGGAGGTAACCAGTCTATGTTTGTTTTCTCTTGTTTTTTGAAGGGTCTCATGTTCTCTAGGCTGTCCTTGAACTTGCTATGTAGCTAAGGATGAACTCATAATTTTTTGTGTTTGTGCTTTTACTTTCCTGTACTAGGATTACAGTCATATACTATTATGCCTGCTGCAACCTCTATTTTTTATTATTGCTTTTATGTGTATGTTTGTACATTGGTGTTTTGCCTGCATGTATGTTTGTGTGAGGGTCCTTTATCCCCTAGCTGCCATGTGGTGCTGGGAATTGAGCTTGTATCACTTGGAAAAGCAACAAGTGCTCTTTTTTTAATTTCTTTTTTATTGTTTTTATTGCGCTGTATATTTTTCCTTGCTTCCCTCCTTTCTTCTCCTCTCCCTGTCTACCCTCTCCCATGGTCCCCATGCTGCCAATTTACTCAGGAGATCTTATCTTTTTCTACTTACCATGTAGATTAATGTTTGTCTCTCTTTAGGGTCCTCTTTGTTGTCTAGGTTCTCTGGAATTGTGAATTGTAGTCTGGTTTTTCTTTGCTTTTTTCTAAAAGCCACTTATGAGTGAGTATATATGATATTTGTCTTTCTGGTGTTTGGGTTACCTCACTCAACATGATGCTTTCTAGATCCATCCATTTGTCTGCAAATTTCAAGATGCCATTATTTTTTTCTGCTGTGTAGTACTCCATTGTGTAAATGTACCACATTTTCCTTATCCATTCTTCGGTCAAGAGGCATTTAGGTTGTTTCCAGATTCTGGCTATGACAAACAATGATGCTATAAACATAGTTGAGCACATGTCCTTGTGGTACAATTGAGCATCCTTTGGATATATACCCAAAAGTGGTATTGCTAGTTCTTGAAGTAGGTTGTTTCCTAATTTTCTTAGAAATTGCCATACTGAAATCTAAAGCGGAAGTACTAGTTTGCACTCCCACCAGCGATGGAAGTGTGTTCCTTTTACTCCACATCCTCTCCAGCATAAGTTGTCATCAGTGTTTTTGATCTTGGCCATTCTTACAGGTGTAAGATAGAATCTCATGAACATTTCCTTAAGTGTCTTTCAGCCATTTTAGATTCCTCTGTTGAGAGTTCTCTGTTTAGGTCTATACCCCATTTTTTTTATTGGATTATTTGTTCTTTTGATGACCAATTTCTTGAGTTCTTTGTATATTTGGAGATCAGCTCTCTGTCCGAATTGGGGTTGGTGAAGATCTTTCCCCATTCTGTTGTCTGCTGTTTTGTCTTGTTGACTGTGTCCTTTGCTTTATGGAAGCTTCTCAGTTTCAGGAGGTTCCATTTGTTAATTGTTGCTCTTAAGTGTCAGTGCTACTGGGGTTATATTTAGGAAGTGATCTCCTGTACCAATGAGTTCAAGTGTGCTTCCTACTTTCTCTTCTATGAGAAGGGTATTATAATAATGTACTGTGTGCTTTGAATAGCTATGGGTAATCTTATTTGCAGTGTTTCTCTCTTTATTGATGGAAAGCCATTTTTTGAGCTTTTATTTTTTAGTCTGAACTTCTCTTATTTATTTGGTCATTAGCTAGTTTCTATACTTATGTTCTTCCTGGACCTCAAAGTAGGGCTAGACAAACATTTAAATCATTGTTGAAATAGGGTATGTAAAACTTCCATTATAGAAGACTTACCTTTATTTGCTGAGGTCAAGCATTTCTTTGCTCAATCAGAGGACCTTCTGACATGCCTTCCTATCTTCCACTGAATGAGTTTCAGCCTACATTTGCCTGACTTAAGTTTCTTTTTGATCAAACAGTGGAATCACAAATAATACCAGTCTTAGTTCTTAGTTGCTTTGTTTGGAACCACTATAACTGATTCTGGATTACTTTTAGCTTGTAGCAAAAACGGGTTTATCTCCTGAATTTTGAAGATTTGTCTACTGTGCAGATTTAAGCTAGAGAATCTCAAGCTCCTTTGACTCGCAGTTGCCTTACTATAATAAGTTCCACGGAAGTCTAATGATAACAGTGCTCGTTCCTTATAACTTGTCAATTTGAGAAAGGCTGCCTTAGAACAGATGGGATGAAAATAGATTAAGGTGTAGAGAAAAGCTACTTTCTTTTGTAAAATGAACAGTTTAATACTACTGTCCTTTTTCTCTTTCCAGTTGTCCAACCTGGAGATACCACATCAAGGAGTACAAGTGGAAGGTGATGGCTTCAGCCATGCAATTCGCTTACTAAAGTAAGCCCCTGTTCTGTATCTAACATGGTGCCACACACTGCAGCCATGCTCAAGGACAGTTTGTCTCCTTTGGAAGCATGTAGAACAGACCTCGCACCTGTGTGTGTATGATAGCTTTCTGTGTAGAATTGCTGAGGTCCAGGGGAGGTTCTCTTCTACCCATTGAGTGGCAATTCAGCCCCATTTGCATTTTAGGGCATCATTTCTCTGCATGCATCTCTTTCTTTTGTTATTCACAATTTTTTGAATATTATTGTGCTTCAGGCTTGAATTTTGTAAGGCCCTGCAGGATGCTTTGGATTCACATAGCAGGGAGATATAGCCTAGTTCGCAAGTCAAGATGGAAATTCCCAAGAAAGTGCCAGTTGTACTTAGACTGAGAGTGGTGAGAATTAGCCAGAGCACAGGGACATGTAATTAGAGTAGAAAGTTCTAACCAGAGGAGATAACTGCTAATGTGTGAATGGTTGGAAGTATGAGAAAGCTCAGCATGCCAGACCTGAATGTTCAGCAAGGCAGGAGAAAAGGAGAGTTAAACATGGAGGTGTAAGCTGAAAGGGTTAGCGCCCATAGAGTTTTGTGTCTTTCATCAATATAGAACTTATTTCAATGGCACTAAGAAACTATCTGAAACTGGAAGATGGACCACATTCCTCTACCCCAGTTAGTTAAGAAGCTGAGCTCAGAGGATCCAGACTAGTGTGGACCTCATAGTGAGATGATCGTCTCAAGAAACAAAAACGTGCCATAGGTAACTCTAGCCTAATTTCTCGAGTTGTTGAATACTAGAGAAAAATCAGCTAGGGAATAACTGTTTAAATTGCACTTTTTGAAATTTTTAGATGTGGTTCACCCTCTTTGTCCATGAAATGTTTTCCTCACTTTTTATATTATTTAAGAAATTTTATGTATATGGCTACTTCATCTGCATCAATGTCTATGCACTGTGTGTGAAGGACAGAAGAAAACATTAAGTTCTTCTGGAATTGGAGTTACAGGCAGTCGTGAATTGCTATTTGGGTCCTGGGGATCGACTTTGGCTTTCTGGAAGAGTAAACAGTGCTGTTAACTACTGAGCCATCTCTCTTTGTCCCCTGCTTCTTTAATCTTGTATATTTTATAGTAGTAGTTTTATCAGATTCCCTTTGGAGGGATCTGATTTTATTTTCTCTACTCATGTAATCATGCTGGCATGATCAAAGTTGATCCTGTCTCAGAAATCTTAACACTAGCAGCACAAACTAAAAATGACATGAGATGTACTTTCAAACGTCTACTGTAGTTGAGAACTAAAATTTGAAGGAGTCTCCTTAGTTCTTATTTTGAAATATGTAGGCATGTTCTGTGCTTTCATTTTCCAACCAGATGGATCTGATGAAAGGACTAATCTACCTAATATAAAAAGAAGATATGTCTACATTTATATTCTCAAACTCAAGGTGAAATGTCCATGTGAATTGGCTGCTTTAGAACTTCCCCAAGAATGGCTGTGTTATGAAGAGAAAGGTTGGGCAAGTCCTCAGTACTCAAGTTGAAGATCATTTATCCAACATTGGCAATTTCTTCTTTCTTACTTTTTAGGGCAATAGTATGAGACAGATTGTCACTCTATAGTCCAGGGTAGTTTTAACATGGTAATCTTCCTCACTAAACTTCCCAGGATCCATTATGCCCAGGTAGCATATGCCCTTTCTATAATTATCTAAAAAATATATAATTATAAAAGTCATTATGGTAGTAATAAGAGATACATAGTAATAGAAAAGTAATTCATGTGTGATACTAGGGATTGAACCTAAGGTCTCCTGCATGCTATACAAGATTTCTGCCATCCAAGTTACATCTTTAGTTCCAACTAAAAATTCTTATTGTGTTGCTGAACCTCATTCTTCTGGGAAACTTGAACCATTTTATTGTTAAATAGCATTGCTAACATTTTATTGTTATTTAAAATGGAAAGTTCCTTTGCTTGGTACACCAAATAGGGTAAAGCAGCATCATGACAAATACACACTTTGAATGTGGGTGGTGCATGCTTAGAATCCCTGCATTTACTAGGCTGAGACAAATGGAAAGGAGTTTGGTGTCTTTTTTATTTTCTTCTCTCTTTTAAGACAGAGACTTTAGTATCTCAAGGTGGCCACAGACTTGCTTTGTAACTGAGGATGGCCTTGAATTGATCCTCCTGTTCCCACTTTGCCATTTTTGGGATTGCAGATTTGTACGTATGCTGAGCTGAGAGTAAAGATTCAAGTTATCTTTGCCTCCACCGTGAGCGTAAACTCAGTCTGGACTGCATCAGACCCTGTCTTCAAAAAGAAACAAATATAAATGTACAGAAATGTGTAGATTACAATAAAATGTAGTTTAGCTTATTTGAAGAGAAATTGATTTGTTATGACAACACCCAAGATGAATGACAGTTACTTACACATTTCAATAAGATAAAGTTGAATGGATTAAGTGGAAGTCAGCTTGTGGAATTTTCTTTTAACATAAAGTTCTAGTTGTAGTAATCCATGCCAGGTAAACACTATACCTAAAATTTCCAAATAAAAACAGGGAATGAAGCAGTTAGTTACTCTTGTTGTTGTTTTTAATTTGGATAGTTCAAAAGAAACTGGTTACTATAAATAAAGAATGATCATTGACATGATGCACCCAGTTTCAATCTCAACGTGTGTACTAAGCACTCATCATTAGTATTAATGACAAGACACATCATAACTTAATAGAGAATCATACAGCTGTGTTGTGTCGCCCCCCCCTTTCCCCCATTTGTCTCCCTACATTCATCCTTACATATTAAATACTAAGTATATATTTACATACAAAAGTTTTTCTGGGAGGAATTTACATGAAGTAGTTTGGGATCTGCCAGATGACATAAGGCTCTCCACAGCAAACTGAAGAGATGTCTCGGTGAGGGGGAGGGGAGTAAAAGTTATCTGCTGCCAAGCTTGTCTGCCTTAATTTAATCTCCATAATCTACTTGGTGGAAGGAGAGAACTGACTTGTGCAAGTTGTCCTGTGACCTTGACACATGTGGCATGGCTATGGGTGCATACACTTATAAAATAAGTAATTGTTTTTGTTTTGTTTTGTTTTTTTGAGACAGGCTTTATCTGTAGCGTTGGAGCCTGTCCTGGAACTCATTCTAGACCAGGCTGGCATTGTACCCACAGAGAGGCAGAGGCTGCCTCTGCCTCCAGAGTGCTGGAATTAAAGGTGTTTGCTACCATGCCCACTCAAATAAATTAAAAAAAAATATTTTAAAGTGTCATCTAATTCTATGGTAGCAATCTGTTCCCACACCAATATCAGTAACTGGGTGAAAGCAATAACTACATTCTGATTTGGCACCAACAGTATCCCTCCATTATAAACAATTGAGCATAGGAAACTAATATGAAACGATTGGTATGGTTAAGTATTTTGTAACATGAGGGGCTGTTTGTTGCTGGGGTTTTTGTCCCGCCCGGTATCCCACAACTGTTTAGCCCCAAAGAAAATCACACATAGGTCTCCATAATTTATAAGCTGATTGGCCCATTAGCTCTAGCCTCTCACTGGCTAACTCTCACATCTTGATTAATACATTTTTCTGATGTATGTTAGCCATGTGGCTCAGTACCTTTTTCAGTGAGGCAGATCACATCCTGCTGCTTCGGAGGTCTGGGCAGGAGTGGGAGGAATCAACTTCCTCCTTCCCAGAATTCTCCTGTTCTCATTACATCATTTCTACTTCCTGTCTGGTTTTCCCACCTATATTTCCTGCCTGGCCAATCAGCATTTATTTATAACATGATTGACAGAATACAGACAATTCTCCCGCACCAGTATTTCAATAATAGCTTGTCCAAATACCAGATGATGAAATACCCCATTCACTGTGATTGTCTGGGTCTGATTGTAACAGATTATACATTGGGTCTTTGTGTGGCTTCTCCCTGACTTAATGTGGAGAGAGGCTACTGTATAGCAGAATATCTGTCTATCTACCAAATATGTGGAAGGTAAATCTTCAAAAATATTTCCAAATATTGATATTTCAATGTTTATATAGACTGATCATGAAAGCCACACATACCTGGATAATTTGTCTGTGTCAAAATTATCTTTCAACATTGCTATGCATTCTGCACCCACCCGGCTTTTAACAGTGTTTTCTGTAGCATAGCCTTGTCTTGAAATTAAGTATCAAGTTCAACTCCTGATTCTCTTGCCTCTACCTCCTTCATCAGGGATTGTCTCCCTTGTGCTACCATTATAAACATGTTACCAAGGCCAACTTTTGTAATGCATTTTGGATGGAACAACTTTTTCAATGCATTTTCTCTACCACTATGTTACATCCACTGTTAACTTTCTAGATTTTGCTTTCTGATGGATTTGGAGACTATGTAAATTATAGTTGCTTAGGCTGGCCTTGAATTTGAGATTTCCCTCAGACTTGAATAGCTGTGATTACAGACATGGGTTAGCTGCTCTCTAGGGAATAATAGGCTACCCTACACTGTTGCCTATCAATAGCTAGATAGCTTGTATCTTGATTTTTCCCACCAAATTCTAGAGTTTCATAAAGATGTGGATTTGCTCATTGCATCTCCACTAATGCTAGAAAGATAATGTGTATTTGATTGTTTTGTTCCAATTTTCTACCCTTTTCAGAGTTTTAGTACTAGATGATGCTTCAGCTGTTTACTATCTTTTAGCTGTATGGCCCGTAGATTTTTCCTCTGTGCTGAAGCGGCTTTTCATGACAATGTTTATTAATAGGCTTATGGTTCCCACTCCTTCCACCTAATTCCTCACCTGCCCTCCTCTCCTGGGGTTACTTGCAGTGCATCTGCCTCAGCAGAGAGCTCCAAGCAGAGGGAGCTCAGGGAGCCTTGTGCCTGGTCCCAAGCCTTTTCACTGCTGGCAGTCCATTTCTGAGGCTGCCATGCAGGCCCACTAGGGTGTTGCCCAAGCTATGCCTCTGGGAAGTCAGCAAAGATGACCACCAAGGGCCAATTTTGCACAAAGTACAGCCACAGAGTCTGGCACACTCTGCCTCACCCCTGCCCTCATCTTTCTGATCCTTTTCTTTTTGGCTAGCTTTTTATACAAACTTTTTTTTATGACATAAGAGATTTATTAAAAAAAAAACGTAGTCATACCAGTGGGATATGTAAACAGGCAGTAGAGACTAGAATGATCCAGTTTCTTCTAGGCTTGAGCTCAATAAGATGGAAAATATAAGGAATTGGAATCTCACCTAGATTCTCTATATAATCGAGTCCTGCTGGCACATGCTGTAGTAGATCCTCTAAGAGAATGGAGTCCTGCAGGCATCACGCTGTAGTGGAGCCTCTGAGGGAGTGGAGTCCTGCAGGCACCACGCTGTAGTAGATCCCCTGGAGGATCGAGCACTGTTAGTATACAAACTTTTAACAGATGCATGTTGTATGGTTTTTGTTCCCACCACTAATTTCAAAATTCATTTGGCTAAGGCATGAGGATTGCTGCCAAGTTCCAGGTCATCCTGGACTATATAGAAAAATAAAGCAAAGCAAAAAGCTGAATGTTGAAGAGAATCTGTTATATAAGCTTTAGTTGAGAACAGTGTGATGCTATATTGTTTCTGTGCAATGTATTGGACTTTTGCCCTACCTATATATATCACATGCAAAAAAATCCAAAAGATCTGTCTCTTGATGTCTTTAAATTTTAGGCCAATGGTTTTCAACTTGGAGGTGGGGCAATTTTGCCTTTTAAAGAACATAAGGCTCATCATTCATTAAGAAGTGGGGGTCAGAGGTGCTACTGGCATCTAGTAGCTTGAGGCCACAGTGACCCAAGATAGCCCTCCACAACAAAAAATTCCCTGTCAAAAATATCAATGTTGCCAAAATGAAAAGCCCTTTTCTAGGTACTCTGAATAAGAGAACTGAAACAGATTTCTGTATTTCTTGTTACATACATTTTAGTGTTTTTGCCTTGATATGAATGACTATGAAATCTGAGAGATACTCAAATTGAGATACTATGTAATTAATATACCTTGTTTTTCATCTAATACTGAAATGACAGCTAAAATATATTGCTTCATAATTTATGATAGTCTGTAAAGCTGTAGAAGAAAAATGCATAGGTAGGTGTTTTTAAGATGCCAAACTACTACATTCCTTTTGTGTATCTTACAGCATGTATGTTAAGTGGGTTAATACAAATCAAACTTTATCACAAAGGTCAATTCTGCAAAGGAGGAAGATGCAAAGAACAAATAACCCATATTTTTTTGATTTTTTTTTTTTGGTTTTTCGAGACAGGGTTTCTCTGTAGCTTTGGAGCCTGTCCTGGAACTCCCTTTGTAGACCAGGCTGGCCTCGAACTCACAGAGATCCACCTGCCTCTGCCTCCCGAGTGCTGGGATTAAAGGCGTGCGCCACCAACGCCCGGCTTTTTTTTGATTTTTCGAGACAGGGTTTCTCCGTAGCTTTTGGTTCCTGTCCTGGAACTAGCTCTTGTAGACCAGGCTGGCCTCGAACTCACAGAGATCCGCCTGCCTCTGCCTCCCAAGTGCTGGGATTAAAGGCGTGCACCACCACCGCCCGGCAATATTTTTTATTTTATTAATTTTGTAATTGTTTTTATTGAGCTATATATTTTCTCCCCTCCCCTTCTACCCTCTCCCTAGGTCCCGATGCTCCCTATGTACTCAGGAGATTTTTGTCTTTTTCTACTTCCCATGTAGATTAGATCCATGTATGTCTCTTTTAGGATCCTCTTTGTTGTCTAGGTTCTCTGGGATTGTGAAACCCATATTTTTAAAAAAGATTTATTTATTTATTATGTATACAGTATTTTGCCTGCATGTGTTCCTGCAGGCCAGTAGAGACATCAGATCTCATAATTGTTTTGAACTACCACATGGTTGTTGGGAATTGAACTCAGGACTTCTGGAAGAACAGCCAATGCTACAGCCCAAATAACCCATAATTTTGTTAGGACATTAAAGGCTATGATTAAAATTTGCTTTTGCAGTGTTAGGGGTTTATCTCAAAAGGCCCTGGGTTCAGTTTTGAGTTCAGTTCCCAGCAACCATATGATGCCTCACAACCGTCCATAATGAGATCTGGTGCCCTTTTCTGGCCTATAGGCAGACATGCAGGCAAAATATTGTATACATAATTTGAAGTAAATAAATAAAATCTGAAAAAAAGATTTTGCTCCAAGTGTGAATTAACATTTGCACGTTTTAGTCACATATGTATTTATTTTTTTTAATGAGTGATCCGTAAGAGAAACTCTTCTATTGATTTTATAGTTGGGTAATTGAGATTCAATTAAATATGACTATTAAAATTAGATTATATCCCTCACTCTAAAGTCCTTATTATTTGTACTATGTCATCCTGTTTTCAAAAATGAATTTACGCCGGGCGGTGGTGGCGCACGCCTTTAATCCCAGTACTTGGGAGGCAGAGGCAGGCGGATCTCTGTGAGTTCGAGACCAGCCTGGTCTACAAGAGCTAGTTCCAGGACAGGCTCCAAAACCACAGAGAAACCCTGTCTCGAAAAACAAAAAAAAAAACACACAAAAAGAAAACAAAAAACAAAATCAGAAATGAATTTACAAGTGTTTTTGTCCCCTTAGCTTTTCTTGAGGATGTTCTAGATAGATATTCATTCTCTAGGATTAGAACCCCTTGTAAGCAACAAGATTGTGAACAAAGACAAACCTCACTTTAAAATTTAAAAGGAGCCATACAGTGATGTTGCACACCTTTAATTCTAGTACTTGGGTGTCAGAAACAGGCGGATCTGAGTTTAAGGCCAGCCCGATCTACAGAGTGAATTCCAAGATATTCAGGGCTACACAGGAAAATCCTGTCATGAAGAAGGGGGGAAAAAAACTTAAAATGGGAGTTCTCATATAGGTTGATGTAAAGTGATACAGCTTAAATATTATCAATTACTAGGAATTCCTTTCTTTGTAGAAGGAAGGGATCTAGAAGCATGGTTGAACCTGAAGCTATGATGTCATATCTTATCTGTCATCCATACATTGTTCTTTGTCTTTGTGTGTAACGTACATTTCATGTGCTGTCTTTCATCACTAGAATTCCTCCCTGTAAGGGAGTAAATGAGGAAACCCAAAAGGCCCTGGATCGCTCTCTTCTTGATTGCACTTTCCGATTACAAGGTAGAAATAACCGCACATGGGTGGCAGAATTAGTGTTTGCAAACTGTCCGCTTAATGGCACTTCTACCAGGGAGCAAGGTAAGATTTTTCATATACTGTTTATGCATATTTCTAGATTTTCAAGGTGTTGATTACTATTAATCTTCTCTTTTGAATCCTATAGGACCATCCCGGCATGTTTACCTAACGTATGAAAATCTGTTGTCCGAACCTGTTGGTGGTAGAAAAGTAGTTGAAATGTTTCTTAATGACTGGAGTAGCATTGCCCGATTATATGAGTGTGTGTTGGAGTTTGCACGTTCTCTACCAGGTATGTGTAATCTTCCTTTTAAATTAAAAGTACCTTTTTCTGTAACAGAAATAAAACCTGTACATTGCTTTAAAAAGTGAATAGTCAAAAAGTATATCTAAGCAGAGGCAGGCGGATCTCTGTGAGTTTTAGGCCAGCCTGGTCTACAAGAGCTAGTTTCCAGGACAGGCTCCAAAGCTACAGAGAAACCCTGTCTTGAAAAAAACAAACAAACAAAATATATCTAAGAAAAATTGTCTCCTTTACCTCAGCCTATAATTTATTTTCTCCAGAGAATATAACTGTTAAGTTTCTACTGTTTCTAGAAATTTGGGCACATAAACAGACTTGTGAGTTACCACAATATTCTACTCATTTACTCTGTACACGCTATCTAATAAACACACTAGAGATGGTGGGACCCGGGAGGATGGAGCCAATAAATGAGGCAGACTAAAGTCTCATGTAATAGCCAACTTTATTCAGAGTACCAGGCAATTTATACTTTGAGTGTTAAGAATGGTCAGCTTGTTCTACATAGTGAATTCCTGGACAGGCAGGGCTATGTAGAGAAATACTATCTCAGCAAAAAGTAAATATACAATAATAAAGACACATAGTAGACAAGCTACACATGGCAAAAACATGTTTTTCCATAAAGGCATATAAGCTGACAGCAATAGCAATTGTAATGAATAGTCTGAAGTAAACTCACTCCTATCTGCTACACCTGGGAGGGCCACAAAAGCACATTCCAAGAACATTTCTGTGTTTTTGAAGAAACCGAGGACATAGATTCTTGTTTTTTTGGAGTTTTCTCACAAGCACTCAGAATGCTCACACGACTCTGTTTTTGGACTGTGTTCTAACACTAGCATATTTAAGTTGTACCGTCACTTAGGACGTAGGTATCCCTACTTTACAGATGACAGAAACATGTCACAGAGACTTAAAGACTTTGCTGAAAGGCATACAGCTAATAAGTGACAAAGCTGTTATTGGCATAAATTGATTACATAGGAGACCAAGACAGAGAAGATGAATTGCTATACTGACCACTATACTAGACTTTTTCAGTGTCTTTCTTCACTTCTCTGTTCTGGCCTCCATTCCTTTTGATTTATGCTTTTTACAAAAGAATTAAACCAGGCGTGGTGATGTTTGCCTGTGATCACAACACTTAACAGGATCAGGAGCACATTGTCACCCTCAGCTAAATAGGGAAGTTGAAACTTTGTCTCAAGTATGGGCTTAAAGGAGATCTTATCATAAGAAAACTAGGCATATATAATATACCAAATGCCCTCTTTTTCCAATCTACTTTTTAAAACTTTATGTGTACTAATGACTTTTTTGGTTTGTTTCTGCATAGACATACCTGCTCATCTGAATATTTTCTCCGAAGTTCGTGTTTATAATTATCGAAAACTTATCTTGTGTTATGGAACCACCAAAGGAAGCTCAGTAAGTCAATGGATTAAAACATCTTTATGTATCTTTAAAAAATTATGAAACGAAGATGTTGTGTTATGGAGCGGCGGGGCTGGGCTGTGTCCCGCCACCCAGCTAGCTTATGCCCAGAATAATTACACGGAAACTGTATTCTTTTAAACACTGCCTGACCCATTAGTTTCAGTTTCTTATTGGCTAGCTTTTACATATTGATCTAACCCATTTCTATTAATCTGTGTAGCCCACAAGCTGGCTTACCAGGAATGATCTTAACCTGCATCTGTCTGGAGTGTGAGAATCATGGCGACTCCCGACTCAGCTTCTTTCTCCCGGCATTCCATTCTGTTTACTCCGCCTACCTAAGGGTTGGCCTATCAAATGGGTCTAGGCAGTTTCTTTATTAATAAGAAATCACTCCCACATCATTTCCCCTTTTTCTGTTTAAACAAAAAAGAAAGGCTTTAACTTTAACACAGTAAAATTACATATAGCAAAAACAGTTATTAAGCAAGAATCACAGTTACAATATTTATATCTATTTTATCATAACAATGGAAAACTGTAACTACCTATCCATTCTTTAACTCCATCAAAGACTCCAGAAGGATATAATATTACCTAAGTAAACAAGAACTAAGAAACTTCAAACTCTAGAAATAACAAAGACATCTTGCTGCCTGGACAGTCACCCAAAGTTCTTTTGTACCATTGGGGCATCCATCTTCAGCCTTCAGGCCCATAGTATCCAGCAGACATTTTCATTAAGCAGGAAATTCCAAAGACAGTTTAGTCACTATCTGTTGTGTCCTGCAGAATGTCTCGCAGACTCTTTCATGAATCAGAAACCCCGAAAGATCATCTCACCTTAGGCAAATTTAGTAGTCCTCTCTCTGTGGGTTCTCTGTGTCCAGTTTATGCAATAGTCCAGGCAAGAGCAGTTTCTTGCCCAAATGGCTATCAAACTCCATAAGGATCCTCTTCGATGCCCATCTTCTTCTTGAAGTAGATTGGTGCTGCCAGGAGCAGAGTGTCTCATTGTCATGAAAAGTCCTAAGTTATTAAAATATTTTAAATGCCATATTCTGCAGTCTTTGAAAGATATGAAGAATGTCTATCTAACTGAAATACATCTCTATATATCTAGAAAATCTAACTAACATGACTACAAGCTTTACTATTATTGATGATTATCCATTAACAACCTATATTTCTTAATTATACAGTACATATTTAAATGAACTACACAATCACAATACCTTAATCAAAATCAGAAACACTTATACATATAACAAAATTGACCTTAAATCTCTATCAATAAAGCAAAATCTATACTAATGCAAATTATTCATGTCTATATCATATCCCCCTTTAAATGTAAAAGAACGTTTATAAACCATATTTGGGAACATGGGCGCAGTTTTTTCTCTCCAAACTGCTTCCTGCTGAATGGGGGCGTCGTTAATTAGGTCTTTCATGGTATAACCTGTGTGCTAGTTTCATCTCAGTTGGCAGTTGAGCGAAGTAATTTTCTGAAGATGTTCACAGCAACTTTTCGGGAGGTCGTGTTCTGTCATACCAAATTTGGATAGATGCAATCCAAAGGGTCTGGTCCTCTGTGAAAACAAAAGAAGACCCTTTCCAAAGCATCATATTTTTAGACCCAAATTCTGAAGTCAAGATACCTTTAGAACATATGTTCAGGTTCAGCTTAGCAGCCCATATAATGAAATGTCTCTCTGTACTTAGCTCCTTTACAGTCAAAAATCTTAAAGAAAACACAATGTACATAATCCAGACTCTCTGTGAATTTTCCATTTTTACGTGGATTATTTTTATTTCTTTTAATCTCTTAACTATCTGTACTCTATCTCTTTAAAGACTTTACCTTTTTTTTTAACCATTAACTTTATATTCTTTTCTTCTCTCTCTCAAGCCTACGTACAGTCATCCAACAATGTGGTCTTTTATGTCTGAATCTGTTTTATTGTGAATCTGTAACATTTTTTTACTATCCAGGAGCATTTCTTAAAATGTTAAGCAGTTCTTAAAAACTTAAGTTGCACCATGTACAGGTAATACGGTACCGCCTGTGTCCTGCCCAGTCTAAACCTTAACTGCGCTGTTTTTATGGTAATTACGGTAGTTGCTACCTGAGACCAGCACAGTTCAGCGTCTCAGAGCCATTTGGTGCCCCTGAGCCACACACAGTTCCAGGCACACAGCAGTCCACATTGCCATCAACCAAGCCATAGAGCTTTACTCCAAATGCTCCATTCAAAAGCTCTGTCTCCCACAGCGGCCAGACAGAGATCGCAATGGCGGCACAGCCCAGAAAGCGGCGGTTTAAAACTGCAGCTTTTTTCCTGTTGCGGATGCTGAGTCAGGAAATTCTCTCTGCAGCACACCACCCACAAGCCACAAAAGAACTGTGTTAAACTCTCTCTCACCTTTTTAAAGCCCTCTCATGTTTTTAAGTGGATTTAGGCCATCACGTCTGGGCGCCACTCTGTTGTAGTAGGAGAGGCGGGCTGAGTCCCAGCACCCGGCCACCTGAACGGATAGCTTTACCCGAAATAATTACACGGAAACTGTATTCTTTTAAACACTGCCTGACCCATTAGTTTTAGTTTCTTATTGGCTAGCTTTTACATATTGATCTAACCCATTTCTATTAATCTGTGTAGCCCACAAGCTGGTTTACCAGGAATGATCTTAATCTGCATCTGTCTGGAGTGTGAGAATCATGGCGACTCCCGACTCAGCTTCTTTCTCCCGGCATTCCATTCTGTTTACTCCGCCTACCTAAGGGTTGGCCTATCAAATGGGTCTAGGCAGTTTCTTTATTAATAAGAAATCACTCCCACAAGACAACTCGGGAGGCAGAGGCAGATGGATCTCTGTGAGTTGGAGCCCAGCCTGGTCTACAAGAGCTAGTTCTGGGACTGGCTCAGAAAACTACAGAGAAACCCTGTCTTGAAAACAAACAAACAAACAACAAAAAAAAAGAATCTAAAACAAATGAAAGCTACCAGGCATGGTGGTATATGGTATATACCTTTAAGCTGGCACTCTGGAGGTTGGGTCAGGATCTTGGTTTCAAAACTTTCCTAGGTTACTTATTGACACTGTCTCAAGAAGGAAGAAAAGGAAAGGAAATTGCCTTACATAGGGCTCAAGTCAAACCATAGATAAAATGGTAAATTTTAAATGCTTTGCTGAAATAAAAGTGTGATATGCTTAATCCTTTGAAATTGAGAAAAAAATTATATCTTTAGTGTATATATGTTCTTGATTTTAAAACAAGCACTTTTGGTGATATTTTTTCCTTCACTGATTTCAAATTGTTAGGAAGAGTATTTATTGGTGACTCTGTGTGTGTGTGTGGTGTGTGTATGTATAGCTTTGGTTTGACTTCTGAATATAGTCATTGTTTGCTCCTATCTTCTTTTTTTAAAAAAATGATTTATGTATTTAATGTGCTTTGGAGTTTTGCGTGCATGTATGTCTCTTTGAAGGTGTCGTATCTTCTGGAACTGGAATTACAATTGTGAACAGCCATGTGGGTTCTGGGCATTGAACCTGGGTCCTCTGAGCCATCTTTCCAGCCCCTCTTAACCCTAAATGTACTCCCTGTAATCTCTACTTTCTTCTTTTCCTTAAAAATGAAATCAACTGGGGGCTAAAGAGAGGACTCAGTAATTGAGAACCTATACTGTTCTCAGAGCGGATCTGCTTGGTTCCCAACACCCACATGGCAGCTCACAACCATCTGTAAATCCAAGTTCAGGGAACCCTGTCCCCTCTTCTGGCCTCCTTGGACACCAGGCACACATGGGGTACATGTAGAGACTTGTAGGAGAACACTCAATACACACTAAATAAACAAATAGATAAACACTTCTTTTTCTAATAATATCAGAAATTGTGTTTTCAAACGTAGTAATTGAATGAAACTCTGTTTGAGGTAGCTTCCTTCTCTTTTATGACAGTGCTCCTTTGGTAGCACTGAGAATAGGAGTCGGCAGTTGAAGAGAAAAAGAAACACCTGAGGAATGTGTGTGAAAATTACTAAAGCTTAATGACTTTTTTCTTGGAATTTGGGTCTAAATTTTACCATGTTACTCATTTTCAGAAAAGATCTCATTTAGATATTTGGCAACTTTTAACATTTTGTTCTTCATCTCAAATCTCAAATCAACTTTTCAGTTTTCTTAAATGTGCTCTCTCTGATTTAGATTAGTATCCAGTGGAATTCTATTCATCAGAAATTTCACATTTCTTTGGGAACAGTTGGCCCAAACTCAGGTTGCAGTAACTGTCACAATACCATTCTCCATCAACTTCAAGAAATGTTCAACAAAACACCAAATGTGGTTCAGTTGTTACAGGTAATTACGTTCCCTATTGTGTCTAAAAATAAGACTTAGGAATGATAGTGCTTCATGCAAAATGTCTCAAAAGATCATCTGCATTTGTCTTTAATAACTAACATGGATGCTTTTGTCTTTATATGATTTTTTAATATCACCTTGAGAATTTGATTAAACTTCAAGTGAAAACTTTAGGATGTTTCTAGAATGCTCATTTGTGACAGTGATACGTAGAATATTCTAAGTTTTTCGTAGTTGCATGGCAACTGGATGACTTCTTTGTGTTTGTTTCTTCTAGGTGTTGTTTGATACTCAGGCACCATTAAATGCCATCAACAAACTCCCTACTGTGCCAATGTTGGGCTTGACTCAGAGAACTAACACTGCCTACCAGTGTTTCTCCATTCTACCGCAGTCATCCACCCACATCAGACTGGCCTTCAGGAACATGTACTGCATTGATATATACTGCCGTAGTCGCGGTGTTGTGGCAATACGGGATGGTGCTTATAGTCTTTTTGATAACAGCAAGTTAGTTGAAGGTTTCTATCCTGCACCAGGATTGAAGGTAATAAACTTCAGTGTTACAGAATGATAGACTAAATAAACATAATCTTGAAAACAGTTGCTCTGAGAGAGAAATGCTATCCCATTAGAATTTAATGAGTAGTAAAGTGTATCTTCTCTGACTTCCTTCTGGATGATCTAGAATTTGTATCAAGTACTGTTCTATGTACATGAACTGTTAGGAGGCCTCTTGTTTCCTCACTCTCTTATGAATAAGCATTTGCTCTTTGGGACTATCTATCTATCTATCTATCTATCTATCTATCTATCTATCTATCTATCTATCTATACATGCCAATCCCAGTCCCCCCCCTTCCTCTTGTTCCTTTACTTTTCCTCCACCCCCATCCTCTCCTCAGAAGTTAAAGCCTCCCCTGGGAAGTCAGCTAAGTCTGCTCCATTGCCTCATTAAAGCAGGACCCAAACCCATGTTCCCCCAACCCTAGGTTGAGCTAGGTATCTATCTCTTCATAGAGAATGGACTCCACAATGTCAGTTCATCCATTAGAGTTAGATCTAATGGATCTAGTGGCCCCATATTTTGGGGACTTTAATGGAACACTTTATTGCTGGAGAGCCTTACGAGAGTCAGATGCCTGTGTTCATATTTAGGATTCTAATAGTTCCAAATGCTGGTCTTGAAAACTTCTATTCCTTGTATGTTCCCACTCTCATATAATCTGTTAGCTAGCAGTGCTTCTCTTGGTATTTATAGAACCAAATATCTAAGTAACAAGAAACACTATCACTTGTTGAATTTTTGCTTAATGGCATTATATGATTCTCACCTGAAAGTGGAGGATTTACTTACTGCTTTGGAAATTTGGTTTTATGTCCTCTTTCCTCCTTCAGGCTGCTCCTAGTGTATAAATAAATACATTTGCTTTTCTCCAGTTTTGCAATATGGTTAGGTAGAAGTTGTGATTGGATAGGGTTTTTTTTAGTATTTTTGTTACTGTAAAGATACTTGGTATCCCCTTTGGGCCTACACATGCATGCACACATATGTACCTATACACATTACACATATACATGCAAGTAAACAAAAAAGGGAGTCAAAGCAAAAGCATGGCAGGGAATGCATGGCAGCAGAAGTCTGAGTTGCACTGTTATAGTATGCTCATAGTCAGGAAGCAGAACAAATTGAATGCAGGTGTTACACTTGCCGTCCGTCTCCTTTATTCAGTTCAGTACTTTAGACGTCAAGCCCATGGAAGGATGCAGCCCACATTCAGAATTCAACTCAGTTAAACCTCTCTGGAACCAGCCACATAGGCACACCTAGAACTTTGTCCTCTGTGCAACTCTAGATTTTTCCAGCTAACATTCCAGACTAGCCCTTACAGACCCCATGTATTTTTCTTACTTTACTATTTTGGTAGTAGTATGGTACTACTATGTACTGCAGTAGCTGCTTGGGAAAAGGTACACAGGAGATTGAGTGCAGACCATGGAGGGTGTCTGAGACCTTCTTGTGTGTTTGACAATGTTTTTTTACTAATCTGAGAGTGCCTAAGTATAGAATTCTAGGCTATGATCATATTTTTGTTGTTTGTTTTGTTTTGTTTTTTTTTATGCAATTTCTCTGCATAACAGTTCTAGCTGTCCTGGAACTCACTCTGTAAACCAGGCTGGCCTTGAACTAACAGAGATCTGCCTGCCCCTGCCTCCTGAGTGCTGGGATTAAAGGCGTATGCTACCACCCTGCTGCTATGATCATCTTTATAAAATGTTTGAAGACTTGTTTCCTTATTTGCTACACTGGATTGTGACTAACTTGAACCTTGTATTACTAAGTTGACTCTTCACATCTGAAAGCTCTGGGAAAGTTCTTTGTAAGATGCATTAATTTTACCTTGTTTTTTTTTTTGTTAGATGTTACCGCCCGGCCGGTAAAGGTTTATATACAGTGTTCTGCCTGAAGGCCAAAAGAGGGCACCAGATCTCATTACAGGTGGTTGTGAGCCACGATATGGTTACTGGGAATTGAACTCAGGACCACTGGAAGAGCAGGTTTGAAGACTCTGGTGTTCATTGCAGGACAATCTTCTTGGCCATACTCCCAAAGTCAATAGTTTTAGGGTTTGTTGTTGTTGTTGTTGTTGTTAGGCCTCTTGTGAATTTGCAGAGATTCTGTACATCTGATTCCCCAATTACAGGAGGTCAAAAGAGAAGAGAAAGAAAAACCTTCTCTACTTTAAATATATGGTTTTTAATGCCTGGGTTAAGTGTGGTACCCTTTTAATTTTTATTTTGTTTAAAATGGATGGATGTTTGGTTTGTACGTATGTCTGTGCACCACTTGTGTGCCTGCATGCCCTGAAACTAGAGTTACAGACGGCTGTGAGCTACCATGTGAAAGAGGTATCTGGCACTGCTACTTCCAATGTGTCTTGAGAATCTGGATGGAAATAGCTTTGCCTCTTGGCTTTCCCCATGGCTTGCTTAGGATATGACTCTTCTTATCAGGTGGTTCAGCCATCTGCTTTATCATCTTCCAGAGAGCATCACTACTTTTTTTCTTTTTGTCTCTGACTTACTATTTTAAAATTCTTTTCAGTAATTTTAGTGTATCTTGCATATCTCTTTGAAAGACTTTGTCCTGACATGCTTATTTGAAGACCGGGAAAGGGGTATTAAAAGGAGATTCAGGAATTGGGGGTGTATCTCAGTGGATAAGAACACTTGCTATGATAAAAAGAAAGTTTGAGTTTAAATTCCTAGTACCTGTATGAAAAAAGAACAAGCCAAGCATGGCTGAATATAATTGTAACCCCATTGTTGAGTGGAAACAGGCAGATCACTGGAATGTACTGGCCAGCCTGGATAGCTTTAGATTCAGTGAGACACTATCTAAGAGGAAGACACCCAGTGCTCCTCCTGATCTCTTACTGTGCATACATACATACATATATACATACACTGAGAGACATTTGTGTGTTTGCTTGAGACAAACTCTATTATCCTTGCTTAAGTTTTTGATTACATCATCTTATTTAGAAAGACTGTCTCACTTAGGATGGTTCAAGATTAAAATTATGCAATTTAAAGTGCCAACATTAACTGGCTGGAGGGAATGTACATGTTTGTTTTTTAGAAATGCATGTATATACATAGGTCATAGGTTGATGTCAGCTATTTTAATTCTTTATCTTCCTTTTTGTTGTTATTTGTTTTCTTATTTTGTTTATTCGATACAGGGTTTCTCTGTGCATACAGCACCACTCCCTGCTGCTTGTTTGTGAGATGGAGCCTTTCACTGATTTTGGAGCTCACTTGATTCACCAAGACTAGTTAGTCAGCAGGCTTCAGGGAGCCTCCTGTCTGTATCTACCCAACGCTGAGATTAAACTTGCTCAGTGCCATATCTGGCTTTTTAACATGGGTTCTGGGCATCAAAACTGAATTCTTTGCCAGGCAGTGGTGGTGCACCCTTTAATCCCAGCACTCAGGAGGCAGAGGCAGGCGGATCTCTGTGAGTTTGAGGTCAACCTGATCTACAGAGCGAATTCCAGGACAACCAAAGCTACACAGAGAAACCCTGCCTCGAAAAATACAAAGAAATTAACAAAAAAACAAAAACCAAAAAACTGAAATCCTCATGTTTCTGTAGCAATCGCTTTATCAAGTACACCATCTCCCTGGCCTACTTCTTTCACTTAGTTTTTTTAAAATCTTGTCGTATGTTCCAGGCTAGGCTCTAACCCAGCACTCCTCCTATTCCTGACTGTTATGTGCTGTGATTTCAGGCATGTGACACGATGTGACGGTAATACACTTAACTCTTACCCAGTTTTTCAGTCACATTTTTCTAGATTAAGAAACTTAACAACAAAAACTGCTAAGTAATAACCAGGTGGAGGTGGTGGTGCACACCTTTAATCCCAGCACTCTTTAATCCCAGGTGAATGTCTGTGAGTTGGAGCCCAGCCTGGTCTACAAAACGAGTTCCAGGACTGCCAGGGCTGTTACTCAGAAGCCCTATCTCAAAACCAAAACAAACAAAAAAGGTGATACCCTGTGCCAGGCATGGTTGCCACATGCTTTTAGTTCCAAGACATTAAGGTAGATCTCTGTGTTCAATTACCAGTCTGGGCTTACATACATAATGAGTTCTGTGTTAGCCAGGACTACATAGTGAGATCCTGTCTCACGCCACAACCACCAGCAAAAAAGAAAAAGAAAAAGAAACCTTTTAGTAATAGGAAATTTTATGGTTACTTATATGGTTGTATTTCTGGGTCTTAGTATGCCAGATGTCACAATATACTTATTTTTCTTAGGTTTTGTTTGTTTGTTTGTTTTGAGACAGGGTTTCTGTGTTTCGCCCTGGCTGTCCTAGTACTCACTCTGTAGACCAAGCTAACCTCAAACTCTCAGACATCTTCCTGCCTCTGCCTCTGCCTCTGTACTGGGATTAAAGGCATACTCCTGACTATTACTTAGGTGTTTTTATTGTTAGCAGTTTTCCTTAATCTTTGTCCAAAATTTGTCATAAATCTTTTAGCTCGTCCTTATATTGTTTTCAGGGATATACTTAATATGTTACTGTTATAATATTCTCCATGATCAAACATGCTTTACTTAAGTTGGCAAGATAGCTCAACATGTAAGGCATTTGCCATAAAGCCTGACAACCTGAGTCCTATCTGTGAAACCCCCATAGTAGAAGGAAAGAATTGACTCTGGCAAGGTGTTTTTTACCCACCACAGAAATGCTATGGCACACACATGCACATATGCACACACACATGTAAGAAAATATTTCAAAAATGTTTTTACTAATTTTTGCTCATTTATATCCTTAGACATTCCTGAACATGTTTGTTGACAGCAATCAGGATGCTCGGAGAAGATCTGTAAACGAGGATGATAACCCCCCTTCTCCTATAGGAGGTGATATGATGGACTCTTTAATATCACAGCTCCAGCCACCTCAGCAACAGGTAACGTCTCCCTGAAATTCCACTGTCCCATCTGTGGAACTCCACAGCTTCTTTAGCATTTCTTTGTTGAGAAGCAAGATGTCTTTGGAAGGCCCAAGTAAGCCCAGGAAATCCTTAGGGAAAACAAAAGTAGTGACGGAGACATTAAGACCTGCAAGGATAGGAAATGAGCAGTAATGGAAAAGACATTGGCCTCAGGTCCTCGGATCACACATGGACTTAAAGCAAAGGAGTCTAAATGAAAAAAATAGTTATTTGCTCGATATGAAGTAGCCTTCTGTGGAGCAACCACACTGTGTCCTGAAAGACAGCTGTTTTAAGTCTGCTGATGTTCACTAAGGGCTCTGCAGAGCCAGAGTATCATTTCAAGGGTTCTTCCACAGACAGCTACACCAAGCCATACGATCACATCTCCAAAACTTTCAGCTCTTTTCTGACTCCTTCCTGTGTCTGCGAGTTGAGCAGCCCTCAAGCCAGCCTTTGTTTTCACTCTGACTCTCTTGAAATGGAAGGTAGTCAGTGATCTTGTACCCCTAAACCAGTCTTGTATGATTCACTAGCCTGGAAGAGGCTACTGCCCATGCGTCAGAGCACAGTGTGGCTGGAGGCCCTTTTGCAGCTCTGATTTTAGTTGTATGTGAACACATGAGCTGTTGACTGTGTTCTGAGACACATCTTTGAGCCATAATTTTTATACAGTACCTCATGGCTTCTCACCCAGATCTTTTCAGAACATCAATGAATACCCTTAGGCTGCCTTGCTTCTGGCCTGGCTACTTATGCTTAGTAAGTGCAACTTGCTGGTGCTTGTGTCTTTCAAAGAGTACAAGACTTCTACAGCAGGAGAGTTTGTGTATTATTCTGGGCAGCTTTTTAGGTTCTTTCCTTCTCTGTTTTTTTTTTTCTCTTCCTGTTCTTTTTGAAATACAGGGCAGCCCAGTAAAACCACATATGAATAATTCTATAGCCAGAGTGGGGCTGTGCCAGATGTTGACTCAGATGAAGTTGTTGTGCCACCATTGCAGAGGAGGACCTTGTACTGCAAATGCCATAGGAGTGCTTAGTGGTAGTAGTAGTAGTAGTAACGTTTATTGTGGGGCCTTTTTTTGTTACATTGTAGATCTTTTTTTTGGACTTGACATTGGGTAAAGAGTGAACCACATATTCTTGGAAACAAATGACTGAGTTGGGCTGGATGGCCACAGAGATAGCAGGGATTAATGTCATACTGACAGTTGCTGGAGATGTGATCCATTGTTATTACGTTCATCCTAAATAAATCATTCATTGGCTGATTCTCCAAGGATTGTTTTGGTCACTGAAAAAATCATGTGACACAGTAGTTTCTTAAACCCTCTGATTTTGCTGAGAGTTCTATCTGCTTGTAACATTTCACACTAGATGTGAGATTTCCATCTGGGAGAGTAGTCAGAGGCTAGGGCAAAATGATTAGATGTGGGTAGATTAAGGGAAAGTTAGCGTGTTCTAGGAACATTAGAGCAGTTTATCACTTTGTAAAAACTCTAGGAATTCTTTGCTTTTTATTGTTGGTGTTATTTATTTCTAAATCAGATGTCTGACAATGCCACTCAGAATTCTTGGGGAGTCAAAAAAGTTTTGAGACTAATTGGCCTTGACTGTCCTCTTCCCTATATAGAACAGGCTGGCCTCAAACTCATGCCTGCCTGTATCTTCCACGTCTTGGGATTAAAAGTGTGCACCACCCTGCCTTAAAATTTTTTTCGCCGCTTATTTATTTTGTGTGCTTCTAAGTGTCATAGCACATGTGAAGGGCAGAGGACAACTTGCTGGAGTCAGTTTTTCTTTTACCACATGGGTCCTGGAAATTGAACTCAGGCTATCAGTCTTGGTATCTTAAGAAGACTGGTTTGGAATGATGGAAATCAGAACAGTTGCAGATCTATGAGGAGGCACTAAAGACTTGGAAAGACTGATATGCTGGTAGTTACTCTGCAATTTATTTATTTACTTTAATTTTTTGAGAAAAGGTTTTTCTAACTAGCTCTGTCTGGCCTGGAGTTCATATGTAAACCAGTTTGTCTTTAAACTTATAGAAAGCCACCTGCCTTTCTCTCCTCAGTGCTGGCATTAAAGGTATGTACCACCATATCTAGCTAGTTAAACTTTTAAACATTCATCAAATTGTGCATTTAGATTTTTTTATTTTTTTTTCTGGGGATGGTGCTTAGATGCGCTCACTCATAATGGTCCAACATTTGACAAACTGTTGTGAGCTTCTCTCCAATAGTCTTTAACAAAACTAGGCTGTCTTGATCCTCTGGCAATAGAATGTATTACCTTTATATACCAAGAATGCTTTGAAAGTACCAAATTCTGCATGTGGTTCTCTGCAAGAGGTTCATTGGTGCTGTAAGATTAAAATTCTTATGAGGGATATTATCTAAATCAAAGCTGGGCCTGTGGCAATTCCATGTGTGCAGTGAACGTGACAGGATAGTGCATGCTTTCTTTATTGAGGAGCGATACATCGTTGTGGAATTGTACAAGAAGAATCAGAAAGTGAATCAATAAGAAGCTTTTTATTTAAGTAATTAATTTTTTTATATTTTACTATATGAGCTGAACACCTCAATTAATTTGTTAGTTAATTTTTTTTTTTTGGAGACATGGTTTTCCAGTAGCTATGAAGTCAGTCCTGGGAACTTTCTCTGTATACCAGGCTGACCTCAAACCCTGCCTTTGCCTCCTGAAAGCTGGGATTAAAGGTGTGCACCATCACTGCCCGGCCAATAACTAGGAAACGTTTTCACTCTTGTGTGTATGCTGCACACTTGCGTGGGTGTCTGTATGTTGCTGAAGATTGGACCAGGAAGAGGTGTGCTGCCATAGAAGCTATCTCACCAACTACATGCACCACTTTTTATCTGCTGCTAAAGAAGGTAGAGGTTAGAAATTAAAAGATTCACTGTGATTTCACAGATGTTAACGTAAAAGGAAGGATTCAAATAACGCTGTGCCATATAAAATGAGCACAGTATACGGTGAAAGATAGAAGCAGTGATGTTGAAGCAGGTGAAAAAATGAGGGTTGTATTGTTTTTCAAACCCTTGCAAGTCAGCATTCTTCCTGACCTTGTATTTTGCATGATTGATGTGGAATTTGAACAGTTGCATATGTAAATGGTTTCTATTTGCCAATTAAAGTAGCAGACCCTAATGTCTGTTTACTGACAGACAGCCACACTTACACTCTCTGTGCTTGACCACTATGCCAACATTAACTTTTCTTTTTTTTCCCCAGCCATTTCCAAAGCAGCCAGGAACTTCAGGTGCTTACCCTCTCACTTCACCTCCTGCGTCCTATCACAACACAGTTAATCAGTCCCCCTCTATGATTCACACACAGTCTCCAGGTAAGATATAACTTACTCTCTTGTCCTGTTCATCTTGTGAATCCAAAACACACATACCCAAGAGGAAGCACTATACAGGTGGCCTCAGGCTTCCAACAGATTCTTTTTCTGTTCTCTAACTAGATAATTGCCTGCTTTCATTGAAGTAGTGTTGGGAAATTCACATTTATGGTATTTTAGGAGCACTTTATAACATGTATTTCAAGCGTCCAGAGTGAGACTCATGGTACCGTAACTCCCAGGGTTGCTACTAATCTCATGGTCTGCATTAGAGGTTGACAGTTGTAGGCTTGGGGCCAAATCTTACCCACTGGCTATCTGCTTCAGTAAATTAACAATTGGAGCCCCTTTTCACTTTTTTTGTTTTGTTTTGTTTTTTGAAATGGACTAATGTTGCCCAGGTTGGTTTTAAACTCAATTTGTAGCCCAAGATAGTCTTGAGGCCATGATCCTTCTGCCTTCTCCTCCCTAGTGCTGGGGTTACAGGGGTAACCACCATGTCTGACTGCTATGTGATTTCTATCCCTCGGCTCTTGCTTAAGCTTTGCTGGATGTGATCTGTTCTCCAGTTCCTGGAGTCAAGCCCTTCACTCCTTATTTGTCCTGACAAAATGGCTTTGCTGGGCCATCCTATGCACTGTAAAATGTGGGCAGCATGCCAAATTTTTACTTTTGACTGAATGATTCTCTGAATTTTTTTTTAATACAGTGTTTCCCTATAGCTTTGGAGCCTGTCCTGGAACTTACTCTGTGGACTACGCTGGCCTCGAACTCACAGAGATCCACCTGCCTCTGCCTTCTGAGTGCTGGGATTAAAGGTGTACACCACCACCGCTCAATGGTAACAGATTTCTTTTTTTTTTTTTTTTAAAAAAGTTTTATCCTCAGGTACAACCCCTCGGCCTTCTTAACCAGCTTTCATTTTATTTATTTATTTATTTATTTATTTATTTATTTAATTTATTTATTTATTATATGTGCAATATTCTGCCTGAATGTATCTCTGTGGGCCAGGAGAGGGCACCAGATCTCATTACAGATGGTTATGAGCCACCATGTGGTTGCTGGGAATCGAACTCAGGACCTTTGGAAGAGCAGCCACTGCTCTTATCCTCTGAGCCATCTTGCCAGCCCGGTAACAGATTTCTTAAGGGGTAAAAAACCTCTTACCTTCCAGCTCACATAGTTAAATTAATGTAATGAAAAATTAAAGCAAAAACTGTTTTATCAAAAGATTTATTGTGTGATATTGCATGTAACATATAAGAAAATAATTAATTTGCCAGGCCTGGTGGTGTAAACTTGTAATCTTAGCTACTTGGCAGGTTGGAACAACAGGATCACAAAGTTCAGGACCTAATAAGCAGAAAAATACAGAATGGGATGGGGCATAGTTTAGTGTTTGAGTGCTTGTATAGCATACATGAGGCCCTAGGTTCAGTTCTTAGTAGTATAAGAAGAAGAAAAAGAAATAAATTTAAAAATTGTATGGTAAAAGCCTTTGATTTAATAAATTAGTCAACTAAAGGATGTTTTTATCATTTGAGGATGCTCAACATACTAGATTTTGTGTGTTTGTGTCTATGATATAAGAATGAAACCCAAGGCCTCATACATGCTAGACAAATGCTTTACTAAGCAAGATCCCTAAGCACTGAGTTTTAGTAATAAATTCAACAAACACATTTACAATTTTCACCTTGTAAAGCAGAATTGCTAGCATGTGGGTTTTTTCCTTTATAAATTGCTCTTCCAAAATCCCTTAATACAGATACGTATGTGTAAGTGTGCATACATATAAGAAATGCACATGATCCTGCAGAACCTGTTAATCTAATGAGAGATGAACTGGTCTGACTTGTTTAATTTGCTCATTTCTATTTGTATCTGAGAATATCATAAAATACTTTCATCAGAGATATAGTAAGAATTTAGTGAAATAAATCCCATGAAGTATTTAGTCGGTAACCTGGCTGCACATGTACTTCTCTGATCAACCCGTTGTAATTTGCCTTGGTCCCAGATTAGACTACCTGATACTCCAAATGCCCTTGCTCAGCCAGTCTCATCTTGGCAGCTTCTTCCTCTGCTGCATGCCTCTCACAGCCACTCAGATTATTCTTCAATTTATTACAATAACACGTGTTTTTTTTTTAATGGGGGTCCTAAGGGAAGCCAGGCAACCAAATCTTTGAGTTGGGTTTTTTTTTTTGTTTTGTTTTGTTTTGTATTGTTTAGGAAATTCAATTTCCTGGTTTTTGGAGGCTGTGTGTATGGTTCCTGTTTAGACTCCCTAACAGTTGCCACCTGTAATGCCTCAGGTTTTGAGCCTTATAAAGGGGCCATCCAGGCTTTTGAAAGACTGTTAGAGGACCAGCCATTTCTGCTCTAGGAGATCCTTCTTTGCCTGCCTTCTTCACCTTGATATGGGTCAAGATGAGACCTGAAGGGTGGGTTAGAGCAGGCCAGATGCAAGGACATAGACAATGTGGGTATTCCAGGAAGACCACACCATGTGTGTGGGAACCTGAGGACCCAGAGGACATTGTCCCGAATGGCCAGAATATGAAGAAGCAGGGCCTTTTCTAAAAGCTTCGTCTTTATTGTATCAGCCATCCATATTTGGACTATACTAGGGCCACAAAAGGGCTCGGTTTTCTTAACAGAGAAGAACTAGTTTCAGTGCTACAGAGGGAAGTTTTCTTAACTTTATGATTGTGAATGTCCTGAAGATTTCCAAATCTAAGTGTGTGGTAGCCAGTTGGCTCTATGGAGGCCTGAAGCTTACCAAAGTTTCTTGGACCATAGCTTGAAGATTTGCCCAGGGCCATTAGAACCTTAGTGGGTGGGAGAGCTTAGGCCCTGTGAATACCAGAGAGGCACAGCTGGGGAGGAGGTAGGCAATTAGAGACCCAGAACCCTAGGGGAGTGTGTCTCTAGGAAGGGGGAGATTGTTGCATAGGAGGAAGGGGAAATTTTTTTATTGATTATAGTAGTAGACAGGTATACAGTGCTTGCTGTGAATATGCCAAGCCCTATTCTAAGCACTTTACTCATTTAATCCTCACAGCAAATTTATGGCATAGGTTCCATTAACCAAGGCATGGAGAAGTTAAGTCACTTGTCAGACCATACAGCTAAATAGGTAAATATAACACATACAGGTTAATCAAGTTGACTGACATATTTATTGAGTATGAGATAGTATTATACAACATAAAATGAAATCATCCTATATTATCATAAAGAGTTTGAAATCTGCTAATATTGAGTAATAATATAGCAAGTATTTATATGTTGAGTTTTTCATAGTTTTAATAGTTATAGTTCTCCCTTTCAGAACCCTCAAAGTTAACATCAGGCTTTAAGTGCCTGTCTCCCAGCTTTTGTATATGTTTTAGACTCATCCTGGAACTATTCACTTGCACCTAATATTTAGTGGATTGCCACAACACTTTATGGCTGAAACCAAGTTTGTGGTTTCCTAGACCTGAGTCATGATCCTTGCATAGGCACCCTAGTTCAGGTAGGGGCAACCCCTTCTGTCATCATGTTAGCCAGGCTGTAGCTATCAGAGACATGTAGAACACTTTTTGCTTTTATACCCACATTGAGTTATTTACCAAATACTGTTGACTACCCTTTGTGTTCAACCCCAAATTCAAGCACCTTGCAGCACCTCAGCCATCCTTCAGTCATCTTTGCAGCTAGTTGCAGTCAGAGTGAACCTCCTGGAACAGAAGTTAGTTAATGGCTTCTACTCCAGATGCTATTGGTTACCCAACATCTGAGGCAAACCAAATATCTTTAGAGTGGCCTACAAGTCCATATGTGATCTGAACAGAACTTACCTCTAAACTGCTCGCTCGCTCTGTCTGTCTGTCTTTACCCCAGACAGGGTTTCTCTGTGTAACAGCTCTGACTGTTTGGAATCTGTCCTCTTGTAGACCAGGCTGGCCTTGAACTCACAAAGATCCATCTGCCTCTGCCTCCCAAATACTGGGATTACAGGCGTATCCCACCACTGTCTGGCCTGTCATCTCCTCTTATGCCACCCTTCTTTACTCTTTTCTAGCACCCTGGTCCCTGCCCTACTACACAAACTATCCTTTCTTTGGGGCCTTTAGAGTGGCTCATCTGTTTTGCCTGGGTTATCTTATTCCCTGTGCTATGTCTTGCATTTTCTTTTTGTCTGGTTCTCTTGCCCCTTTAGAGTCTTGACCTCTGCCACAACAAAGAATTGTTCCTTTCCTTTGCACTGGTTTTCTCCACAGCACTTGCTGTTACCTTGTAGATTTTTCATGCTAATTTTACTAGAATACATACTCCATGAGGGCAGAATTGTTTCTTACATTAACTATGTCTTCCATGCCTAGAATAGTGCTTGGCAAAAAGCTGATAAACTCACCTACTTGTTGACTAAGTACATGACTAAAAAATGTTTTGACACAATTTCTTTTCAGTTGGTGAGTATGAGAGTTATAACATGGACCCGTGGACTTGAACTTTCTTGCAATAGTGAAGTCTTTCCAATTTTCCTTCATGTTATTTATGGGACCTTTTCTGCTTGTCTCTATAGTCTCTAGGGAGATTTTTTTAACCTGTGGTCCTTGGACAGGACATAATATGTGTCCTGTGAGATTATCTGTAATTATTTTCCTTTATTAGGAAATCTGCATGCTGCCAGCTCCCCCAGTGGGGCCTTGCGAGCCCCATCACCAGCGTCATTTGTTCCAACTCCTCCCCCATCCTCGCATGGAATCTCAATAGGACCAGGGGCCAGTTTTGCTAGTCCACATGGTGAGTCCATACACAGAAATCGCTGTAGCATTTAGAGCTTGATATAAAAGTAATTTTTGTTAAATCAAATTTCTTATTGAAAAATTAGCATTTATTTATTGAGAAATAGCAAAAATGACATGGACAAAAATAAACATTTTTCTTAGTTTTTCCACACAGAGGCACTGACTGGTTGGTCTGTGACTGTCTTCTCTCTTTCCTTGCTCTGCCCTTCCTGTCACCTGCTGTCTGCTGATTGGACTTTCTATATCTTTCTGTGCTTGCTCTCTAGCTATTTTGGCTTGTCCTCCTCTCAGATAGTTCCCCCTATCTGGTTACCTTACCATATGAATTGTTTTGAAACTTGAATTTTCAACTTGAAATAAATTTATTTTGAATGGATGCAAATAAAGATCAGGTGGAGATAGTCAGTGAAATGTCCCCTTTCTGTTTGTTGTCATTTTGTTTGTTATACAAGATCTCACTGTATAGCTCGGGCTAACCTTTAAATCACAGCAACACCCACATCCCACTGCTAGCCCCAACCCCATCTGTCTCCCAAGTGCTATGATTAAAAGCATAGGACAGGACACCTGACTCAAATGTTTTCATTTCACCAGCCATCTTATCTCTTTTCTCAGAGGCATTTTGTGTCACTGATTTCAGGTATATTTCTTAAGAATTATTTGTTTTTATTTTATGTGTATGAGTATTTCATCCTCATGTATGTATGTATACCAGGCACATACCTGGTACCCCTGGAGGTCAGAAAAGAACATCAGATCTGCTGGAATTGGAATTACAGGTGGTTATGTGCCACCATGTGTATGCTAGGAACCAAATCCTGGGTTAAGAGCATCGCCTGCTCTTCCAAAGGACCTGAGTTAAATTCCCGGCAACCACATGGTGGCTCACAACCATCTGTAATGAGGTCTGGTGCCCTCTTCTGGCCTGCAGGCATACACGGAGGCAGAATATTGTGTACATAATAAATAAATATTTTTTTAAAAAAAGAACAAGTGATCCTAACCACTGAGCCATTTCTCCAGCCCCTGATTTGGGATATATTCTGCAGACCTGTTTTACACACACAACAACACACATCTCCTCCCCATCCCACATGGCAGTGGATTATACATACACAATTCACTTAAACATTGTGAACACCATGGACATCAGAACCTAAAGAACTTCCTTAGTCTTTCAGCTGTTTTTAGCTAGGACTTTAATTATTACTAATAAATACTGTTACGTATAAACATTTGTCAGTAAGAATTCTCCATCATCATACTACATGGCTTCATAGTATTCCTTGTCTGTGATTAAAAGCATAGGACAGGACACCTGACTCAAATGTTTTCATTTCACCAGCCATCTTATCTCTTTTCTCAGAGGCATTTATACTATAGCTAACTATTGTCCTATATTATATCTATTTTGAATGTTTCTATTTTTTTCCCATAATTTAAAATGGTACCATATATACTCACATCCATGATGATTGCCTTAGGTCAGTTCCTAAACATGTCATTCAGATTGTAACACATTTGAAAAATTCTAAAGCTTTTGCAACATAGGGCTAATTGCTCACCTGAAAGGCTATACCAATTTCCTGTAGTATTGTTGGGGCAATGTCTGTTGTCCTGTGACATTACCAACATGGTGTATTAAGATTTTCTAAAAATTTTGCCATATGCTAGGTGAAAATGGTGTTTTATTATTGGATATACATTTCTTGACTGTTATTTAAATTTCACTTACTTAACTCAAGCTTACATTTCGAATACCCATTTGTCTGTAGTGTCTCTTATTTTATTCCCACCAATTTATATACACCTTGCCTACTTTCTTGTGTTGTTTTACTTATTTGTAAGACTTCCTTTTTTATAAGTCAAGATTATTTATTTTATCAGTGTATCATTTGGTGACAAAAGAATATAAACAGTATGTTAAAGGTGTTTTTGGTATAGTTTAAAATATCAAATTGCTAAGGAATCCACTGCTTTCAAAGCTTGATTCTCAGTTCTATTTCTTCATCAGTGTGGCCTTCACTGAATAAAGAAATTGTGTAGTTTCCCTCTCTCATCCTTTTCTCAGTAGAATGGAAACATAATTTGCCAGGGCTGGTCTTCCTTTCAATGGAACTTGATTTTTCTTTATGTTTTCGGAAGCTTGTTTGAAACTAATTTATCCTTTTCATTTTTCCAAGTCTTTAATCCAGTTTGAAAGTACACAAACTCTAGCTGGTATAGTGCTGCATGCTTTAATTTTGGCACTTGGGAGGCTGGGGCAGGTGGATTTCTGTGAATTCAAGACCATCCTGGTCTATATAGTGAATTCCAGTCTAGCCAGGGCTATTCAAAGAGAACTGTGTCTTAAAAACCAAACACACAGAAAGTACACAAGCACCACAAAATCAAGACTTAGGTGTAATGTGTTTAGAGACATCAAGCTTTAGTGAAAGATAGATATAATGGCTCACTATTTGAGACTATGACTGTTGTCACATACTTTGAGGACATTAAAATACATATTTTGAGAATCATCTGTTTGCTTTTTTCTCTAGGAACCCTTGACCCTAGTTCTCCATACACTATGATGTCACCAAGTGGACGAGCAGGAAACTGGCCTGGGTCTCCTCAAGTGTCTGGACCCTCACCAGCAACCCGTTTGCCTGGAATGTCACCAGCCAACCCCTCTCTACATTCTCCTGTTCCAGATGCTTCTCATTCCCCCCGAGCTGGCACAAGTAAGTGTTGCCAGCATTATGTTCTTCTAAAGCATTACCAATAGGTGATTTCTGTCATTTTGTCCTGGCATAAAGTCACAGTGTATTTCTCAAATGAGGATTTCCAAACCTTAAACTGTAAATCAGTTCACAGTATTAATTAGCAAAGTGAGGGAAAATGTAGTAAGAAAAAGGGTTGTCTCCAGAAGTCTTAGGAGGTGAGTCCCAGCAACTCTGTCATGACTGTTAATTTTTGTCTACACTATTGAACCATAAAAAATACCTTGTTAACCAACAAAACTATAGAAATTAAGAGAATTTTACAAATATATATTCTTACTTTTGTTACATAATTTTAGTGTTTAAAAAAACAATGCTTTGTTGGCTTATGATTCTGTACTTTGAGACTCTACTCAGCTTACTTGTGTGTCTGCAGTAGGAGACCTAACATAGCTTCAGTTGACATGACTTCTCTGTGCTCTTTGTGGTCTCACACTTGATCATGGCTTTTTTACACAGTGGGTAGAAGTTAGAGGAAAGCACACGAGGTCCTGTACCTAGTTGAGCATCCCTTCCATGGTGATCTGTTTGGCCAAATGCAGGCAGATTCCAGGTTGAGCAGATCCCACTTCCTTGAAAGAGTTCCTGCAGGGTCATGTTGTAAGGAGCTTGGAAACAATCAGGAGAATCATGGCAGCTGATTGTTGTCTGATGACTGACATAAGATTCCTTGGTGACCAGAAGTAGAGTCCCGAATTCATCATCTGTGATGAAGACAAAACAGACAATAATGGGATAGTGTGCATTTGCAAATGAAATTATTTGTTTTCCTTTCCAAAAGGTTCCCAGACAATGCCAACCAACATGCCTCCACCTCGCAAACTACCTCAGCGCTCCTGGGCAGCATCCATACCCACCATCCTCACTCATAGTGCCTTGAACATCTTACTATTACCCTCTCCAACTCCGGGCCTTGTGCCTGGCCTGGCAGGCAGTTATCTTTGTTCCCCACTTGAGAGATTCCTTGGATCTGTCATCATGAGACGACACCTTCAAAGAATTATTCAACAGGAAACGGTACGAGTGCTATGTGACTTTCTAAATGGTCCTTTTCAAAGGGACAATAAAGTCTTTGTGAGAGACACTCTGTCACCTTCTTAACCATTTTGTTAGTATTATATATACTTCACTTCGTTGCCTAGCATTAAAGATGAACCCCATCATTTTCTATTCTTAGGTTGGAGAGTTTTCCAGTTTACTGTTCTGTGTTTTCTAGATAATGTGGCTAACCCTGACCTGGGAATAGGTTATAATATTGCAAGGAACCAACGCACACCGGGTCTGACCTTGCACATACAAATGACTATTTGATCTCTGGAGTACCTTTGTAGGCAGACTGACTTTGAAGCTGAGTCTTCATCAAAATCAACATGTTGGTCATAGATGTTAGGGTTCAGTTTTAAAAAGTACATGAGCAATTAGATTTGTTTAAAAGCCTTGTAGAGACATGGTGATAACCTTATGGTTACCCTATGGTGATAACCTTAAGAGATAGGTCGATACTGAGAGCAGTAATTCTATAGTCTGGCTGCTCGGTTTCCTGGGTTGTGCTCTGATGTAGATAGTGTGTACCTGACTGGTAACACTTGTGGGCATTCATAGTGCTCCAAGTAAAGCCTTAGGATATTACTTTGGTATTCGGTGTGTTCTTAATTTATAGTTACCATTATTGCCAGAATCTATGTGCATTAATGAAGTATTCAAACTGATCACTATTTATAATATCTACTATACGGTTGCTTGAAATCCATTTCACAATCTTATAGTCATTTCATTTATTTATTTAGTTAGTTAGTTTCTCATGACAGGGTTCTCTGTAGCTTTGGAGCCTGTTCTGGAACTAGCTCTTGTAGACCAGGCTCTCCTCGAACCCACAGAGATCTGCCTGCCTCTACCTCCTGAGTGCTGGGATTAAAGGCGTGCGCCACCATCACCCAGCTTTATAATCAGATCTTGAAAAAAAATCTAAAAAAATATTTTAAGAAATTGTTGCCTTGTTTGGATTATATAAAATAGTGTGTTTCATTTGATTTTTTTATTTTTAATTGTATTTTATGAGTGTTTTTAACCTTCATGTTTGTGTACTAGATGTACACAGTGCACATGGAGGTCCAAAGAAGGCATCAGATGATATCCCTAGAACTATACTTAGAGTTGTGAGGCACCATGTGGGTACTGGGAAGGGAATCTACATCCTCAAGAAAAGCAGTTTCTGCTTTGATGTTTTTCATATGTGGCCATGATCTACTTTGATTAAACTCTCTCTCTCTCTTTGCCTTCTCTTGTCACTGTATCCCTTCCCAATATTAAGATACATTGAATAAATTAACATTCAGCTTAGCGATGATACGAGCTGTGGCGCAGCCTGAGTTCTGCTACTTATGGTCCCTCTAATGTTGGACTCTGTGACTCTCATCTGGCTAGCCTGGACCAACTTAGTTGGTTTTCTATTGTGACAGTTCTGTCAACAATATGCTTGTCTTTCCCTGTTGATTTGCTTCATCCTTGTTTTGCAGTTGCAACTGATCAATTCCAATGAACCTGGTGTAATCATGTTCAAGACAGATGCCCTGAAATGCAGAGTAGCTCTTAGTCCCAAAACCAACCAGACCCTTCAGCTAAAAGTAACACCTGAAAATGCAGGACAGTGGAAACCCGATGAGCTTCAAGTTTTGGAGAAATTCTTCGAAACAAGAGTATGTGTTTTCTTTTTTTTTAAATTTATTTGTTTTATGTATATGAGTGCTCTATCAGTATGTATGTCTTTATGCCAGAAGAGGGCATCAGATCCCATTATAGATGGTTGTGTGCCACGGTGTGGTTGCTAAGAATTGAACTCTTAACCACTGATTCATCTGTCCATCCCTGAGTATGTTTTGGTGTTTTTGTTTTGTTTTGTTTCAAGACAGGGTTTCTCTGTAGTTTTGGGAGCCTGTCCTGGAAATAGCTCTTGTAGACCAGGCTGGCCTTGAACTCAAATAGATATGCTTGGCTCTGCCTCCCAAGTGCTGGCATTAAAGGTGTGTGCCACCATCCCCCAGCCTGAGTATGTGTTTTTTAATGCATGCTTGTAATTTAAGTCAGTGAACCAGAAAAGTCAAAGTAGAATGAAGAGTAAGGTGATTTCTTTTTCCCCCTCATAGGTTGCAGGACCACCATTTAAAGCCAACACACTTATAGCCTTCACCAAGCTGTTGGGAGCACCAACACACATCCTCCGCGACTGTGTGCATATTATGAAGTTGGAGCTGGTGAGTTACTGAGAAACAAAAGCTTTTCTGATGCAGAGAAGTGTTTATTCTTGCTCACTTATTTTGTTTATTTTTGATTTTTTTCTCTTAAAATTTGTTTTTTTTAATAGACTGGCCTCAAATTCATAGTTATTCACCAGCCGCTAAAAAAGTTTTTAAAGGCTTAAATTGAATTAAATTCTTAATTTTGACTTAAAATTTGATGTGACAAGATGACACAATTCTGCTGTGTCTTTTGAATTCAGGACAAGGTAATGGATTGAGGAATTACCCAGTAACCACTCTCCATCCATTCTCTGTTCAAGCAGAGTTCCCAGTAACTAACTCTTCTTGCAGAGATGGTCTTATGAGAAGTGGAAATGTCTTGCTCCTATACTGTTATGTACTTGTATCTATTTTTATTATAAAATATTCTATATTTATTTAATAGCTGTGAAATATAGATGTCACTTTGATAGATCCTAGTAAATTTTCCTCTGTAGAGGTTCACCAGTTTCTAGTCCCACAAGCACACCAAGCTCAGTTATCAATTTTTTTCTTCTCTTTTTATATTTCTATCTTTGGTAGTCTCAGCTATTTTTTCTATTATTTTATTTTGAAAATTTACTTATTTTTATGGGATGTTTGCTTGCATGTGTGTCTGTGTGCCATATAAGTGCCCTAGGATACCTGAAAGGAATGTCAGATTCCCTGGGACTAGAGTTATAGATGATTATGAGCCAAAGCCAGGTCCTCTGAAGTGGAGCCAATTCTCTTAATCACTGACCCTAGCACCATTATTTATTTTTTTAATTTATTTATTTTTTGAAATCTCAATTGTGTCTGTGTTGGTCTGCGTCTGGGTTTGTGCATGTTAGAGCAGTGCCCATTGAAGCCAAAAGAGGTGATTCAATTCCCTGGATTTGGTTGTGAGTTGTGACATGGGTGCTGGGCACTAAACTTGGGTCCTCTGCAAGAACAACAAGCTCTCTTAACCTCTGAGCCATCTCTTTACCCCCAGATTTATTTTCATTTGATTTTGTATGGGTATATATGTATATCTATATATATGCCATATGTGTGTGGGTGAAGGCGTGGGCAGAGGCAAAAAGAGAGGGCATTGGATCCCTTTAAGCTGAGTAAAAGTTAGTTTGATCCACCCCACATAAGTGCTAGGAACTGAACTTGCTTCCTCTGGAAGACCAGTATGCACTCTTACCTACTGAGCCATCTTTCTAGCCCCATACTGTGGATATTACTTAAAATTATTTAGTTTGAACCCCGGTGATAGTTGATTAATTATTCTCTCAATCTCCCAGTCTTTGATCTTGATATTTATTTCTGGTGGTGATTTGATTAGCCTAATACCTCCCTCATTTCTGTTCACATTTTACTATCAGGATTGGGGAGGAAGTTTTTTGTTTTTGTTTTTTTTTTTAATTTTTGTATTAACATTTGCCTTTTGATGTGGTAGTCTGTAACAGACCTTGTATGGGATGTCAGAAAGATGTCTGAGATTTTGAAGGAGTAATATCTGTCTGCAAAAGCACCAGTGAGTTATCCTTCTAAACCATTGACACTATTTGCCTAGTTTGTCTAAGGAAGCAGTTAGAAACAGGACTTGGAAATCTAATGGACCCCAGTCAATGAGAGCCTTAAGTGTCATGTGTTAGACTTAATTGTGGGAGGGAGCAGCATAAGTCATAGCGTCACTCAGCATTTGTGAGCATGATTAGAGCCTCACTCAAGATGTGGAACTGATAGTAGCTGTAAGCATGCACCCAAAGAGTAAGCCACTGGGATTGCTAGGGGTTCAAGGAAGAAGCAGTGAAGCCCTGAGCTTTGTTGGCTTCTTTGAAAACAGTGAAACAAAAGGAGCTAGATATTTGGAAGCTGAAGTATTAGCCTTGGGAATAGTAATAAAGCGTTCAGGAATGAATGAGAACAGAGCACACAAATTTACCCCCAAGTTTTCGTTAGTGACTTTATATATATTCTTTTAAGAAAGTGCATGCTGTCTGAATGATTGAATAGAATGTGGAAGTCCTACCTCCTCAGACTCCAGACCAGATGTGATTTTAAATGTGATTTTAAATGTTAACAGGAGTTTTGTCATAATCTCTCCCCTTTCACAACAGTTCCCAGACCAAGCAACCCAGCTAAAATGGAATGTTCAGTTTTGCCTCACCATCCCTCCCAGCGCACCACCAATTGCACCTCCTGGGACACCAGCTGTGGTGTTGAAATCCAAAATGCTGTTTTTTGTAAGTAACACCTGACATCATCTGTGCATGTGCAGAGTTTCTGAGGAAACAGCCATGTGAAAGTAATAAAACAATTTGTTGTGTTAGCGGTTATTGCCCGCTGTAAGACTATATTTCTTCACTGTTCCCTTAGTAACAACAGAAATGTATTCAAGTTAGTAATTGTGAGACAATCGTAATACTCAGTTGTTTGTCACTTTTTTATCTTATTTAATTTTTTTGTATTTGCTGTATCTTAATCTGAAAGTAAATGATAGTACCTCACACCAATTAAGACAAATATTTGATTTTCTGTTTTTTATTTTCTTTGTGTGTCTACAGCTTCAGCTAACTCAGAAAACATCAGTCCCTCCCCAAGAACCTGTTAGTATAATAGTTCCAATAATTTATGACATGGCTTCAGGTACCACCCAGCAGGCAGACATTCCCAGACAGCAGAACTCTTCTGTTGCTGCGCCCATGATGGTCAGCAACATTCTGAAGAGGTTTGCAGAGATGAACCCACCACGACAAGGTACATGAGCAGTAGATGGTATTTTATTGTGTATATGTTATAAGGATTCCTTTGAGAGAGATCTGCCTCTGCTTTCCTCCTCTTTTCCCTCCTTCCCTCCTCTGCACCCCAATCCTAGTACTAGCGCTCTGTTGCCATGGCCCTCTTAGTGTCTGCTTGTCGCTTTCTTTCTTTCTCACTGGTTCTTCATTTTTGTCCATTTCTTTGCTGCCTGAACTTCATTTTTGTTAGCAATTTACTATTGGGACTGAGCCGATTGCTAATGCCAGAAGCTTGTATTTATAGCACACATTGCCACAAAGCCCTAGGTTAGGATGATAGATTTTCTGTGGCTGTGAATTCCTGCCTTGCCGTCAATACCCGCCACTCTGTACATCACAAAGTTGAAATGCATGTTGGTTTCTCATACTTCATGGTTCGATCATGAACAAAATACTATTATTAAAAGTTGTGTATCTTCTAAATGTTTTGTGAAGAATAAAAGCTGATACAAATGGCATCACTGCTTTTTGGGCTTCTTATGTAAGTGTCAGGTGGGTGCAAGTGAGCCTTTTCCCTGAGTGCACAATGAAGCTCTGAGACTGGACATTTCCGAAAAAAAAAAAAAAAACCAGAGTGTTTCTTGAAAGATAAATAAGGTTGCTTCGATGCTGGAGTAGCCCACACTTAACATGTGACTCCTGGCAATACCTAATTTGGGGTTCTAAAATATGAAGCTCAGCAAAGAGAACTTTTATTTTTTTTCATTTCTAATACTTAGAAAATTTAAATGGATGTTCACTCATGTCTAATGCTAAGGAAGTCCTCTTTATCCCTTGCTAACACGATTATGGTAAACAAGGAAAAAGTTGTTCTCTGACCATTTTTATGTATCACAGTATGAAAAGTTTTAGGGATCCTGAGGAAAATGAGGTTTTTTTTAACTGTTTGTTCCCCACACATACCTGGGTAAGTTCTTGCTTCAGTTTCTAAGGAATACACTGGGCAATAGAGAGCGGTATGCTTCATTTGTTATAGTACTTTTACTTCTGACACTTCTCTGCTTCCATTCTTTGACCTATCTCTTCAGCTGAAAATAAGTCCTCTAGTAGAACTCTGATAAGCACAATTCCTTCATATAGACATGACTATTATCATTTTTATGTATTATATCTTCTGGAATTTAAAAATTATAAGGGAAATGTTTTGATCCTACTATGATCAAGCAGATTTTTTGGCCTATCAATGGAAGTGTGCATGCATATGCCTGTGCACACGCACACGCATTCATGCACACACATGCCTGCACACATGCACCTACCTCAGTTCTTTAAGAAGTTAGTAAGGGGGGCTGGAGAGATGGCTCAAGTGGTTAAGAGCATTGCCTGCTCTTCCAAAGGTCCTGAGTTCAATTCCCAGCAACCACATGGTGGCTCACAACCATCTGTAATGAGGTCTGGTGCCCTCTTCTGACCTGCAGATGTACACACAGACAGAATATTGTATACATAATAAATAAATAAATATTTAAAAAAAAAAGAAGTTAGTAAGGTATTGTGGGAGTGCTTTCTTTTTTTCTTTTGTTCCTTTTTTGGCTGGACAAACCTTTGGATTTCTTTTATCCTTTTGTTCTGTACCTTCATTTTCCAATGTTTGGAGCAAAGGCTCTCAGTGACTTGCATAGAGTCAGTGTGTCCTGCCCCTTGACAGAAGGCCATCATTCATACAAGGGCTTCTTCAGTTTTCCCCTTTTCAGCTGTGGTAGTGTAAAAAACATGTTCTAGTGGGAAAGATCCGGTTTGTTTTATAATATTTAAGTATTTGCAATATTTCATAAGAACTAAGCAGCAGAGAGGAAGTTGAGAGGATGAGGTATCAGTGGTGACTCTACAAATCGAATATTTAGATTTTTGGTATGTAATACTTAGGCTTCCTTGCCCATCTCACATTGAAGAGCTTTGAAGAAAGATCCCAGCTTAGTCCAGTGCTTTACACCTATAATCTCAGCACTTGGAGGCTGAAGCAGGAGGATTTTGAGTTCCAAGCCGGTCTGGGTTACATAGTGAGATTATTGTCTCATAGCAACCAAAAAGGAAAGAAAAGGGGAAAAAAATAACTTTTAAGTATAAATAGACCTTTTCTCCCTTTAAAAAAAAAACAAAACAACCCACTTTATTTTTGTATTTAATTGACTTCAGTCTTAATCTATAACTTTAGAAAATGAAAGTGTTCAGTTTCGTAGCTAGAGTAGTGCTTGGTAACCACAAAATACACGTTCCCATTGTCACAGAATGTTCTATTGGACAGTATTCCTATGACCTATTGGAGGCATTCTCATCTGGCCTCTCATGCAGTATTAGGAGGACATCACCGAAGTTATAAGCAATGCATAAATATAATTTAGAACTTGTCATTAAATCCAAAACGCATAAGCATTCTACAGTGTTCAATTTTAAAGTCTTATCCACTGTGACACTTTCTATGCACTGACGGCATCTCTTTCTCTCTGTTTAAACTTGACACTTGCCCCAGATTTCTTCCTGAGAAAAAAGCAAAACCCCACTCAAATATAATATGCTAGTCCACACCAGATCTCATCGCCTAAAAATCTGAGTAGTTTGAAATACATAGTCCTTTATTTCAAATTCCTAACTGATTTTAATCAACCCTCCCCTCACCGGTGTGTTAACGTCTCTCCTGTACTGCGAATAGCTAATGACCATTTTTCTCTGTTGCAGGTGAATGCACAATATTTGCAGCTGTTCGTGATTTAATGGCTAATCTTACACTGCCCCCTGGTGGGCGTCCATAGACACTATTTTTAAACCAGGAAGGCTGACAAATGAAAAACAACACACACACAAAAAAGGCTGAATTCAGCCTTCAATTTTTAAAAGGAAAAGGACTTTTAAATAAATAAATAAATAAATAAATAAAAACCTTAAGAGCTAAATATTCTAAACTGGCAAAACTTTTCAGGGTGCACTTCTTTCATCAAAAAGACCATCAATCTTTTGTATAGTGAACTTGTATAGTCTGTTTAAATGCGACACATTTCAAACTAGGTAACAAATCAGTGTCCGCTTGCCAGTTATAGATTTAATATTCTGTTTTATACTATAAAGTAATGAAAATGCCAAATTTGTTTATTTAATTGTTTTCTTATGTTTTGGGTATAATGGTCTTTTTTGATTTTTGAGGGTTTTTTGTTTTTTTAAGGCAGGTCTGTCATTTTTGAATACTGTAAAACTGTGACAAGCTTTCTATTGAAGTTGTATTTTAATATGACCGCTTTGAATCCTTACACAGAAATGTTTTGGGAGCTGTTAAACATATCCCAAAGAAGCAATATTGAATAAAACTAGGATGTAAAAGAGACACTCACTGGTGTGTGTAAGCTCTCTAGAGTTCTTAGGGCCTCCCTTCATCTTTAACCTGGTGGGGCCAGTCAGTTTTTAAATTACGTATGTCTGAAATTTGACCAAAAACATTTTTTGTTTTAAGGTTAATGTAGTTTCTTCAGACATTCCTAACTGGTGATAACATTTAGCACCTTGGTTGTTTTTCAGTATAGGATTTGGGTAAAATGAAAGAACTTTGTCTTTGAAAAGAGACAGTAAGTGATTTATAATGATCAAGGATCTCAAATAATGCAGTTATTCTCATGTGTGAAGAAATGGGAACCTTTTTGTTAGGAAAATGTCATGTAAAGGATACTTCTGCATACAGCATTAACTAGGAAGCAAAGAACTTGAATGCTCTAGTTTGCATGAAGTTTCAGTGACATTTCTTTATCTTATTTAACTTCTTACCTTCCCCAACACAATTGGGGTTGTTCTGAGCAATCTCAATTTAATCAATTGTCAACATTGCAATAGGATATTTTGCTGGACACAACCTGGTCCAGTCCATAGTGCAGGGCCTGTCTAGGGTCCAGTGGAGTTTCTGGCACTGGTACCTCTCAATAGGATTTCTTTCTAGAGTACTATACTGTCTCTTACAGCCAGTCAGGACTTTTTAAGCTTTGATGAATATTATCTGATTCAAATGTCTTCTGATAACTTGATGTGTTATTTGGAGCAGTTTTTTTGTTTTTGTTTTATGTGTTTTAATGATAATCATGCTGAGTTATATCTAGCCAATATAATTAGTCCTAGATGAAATTTTAGATATTTGTCTGATTCCATTTGAAGATGATTAATTGAGATTCTAGAACTATAACCATCAGATTCTGGTTTTAAGCATCTCACTACAACTGTATCATATATGCTCAACTTTGCTTGAATCTTCGTTTCCTGTCAGAGTTGAGGCCTTCTTTGTCTTCTGTGTTTCATTTTTGCCTTCATCTCCTGCTTTTCACCCAACTCTGACACTTTTCCAGAGTAGGTGACTAAATTTTTATTCTTCCTTTAACCTAACCCTTTTCTCCTTCTGTTTTCAGTTCTCTTCACAGTGGTAATCACATGGGTTTGGCAATCTAAGATGGCTTGATCAGGAGTCAGCCCTTTTCTATTGGGAGCTGAATCCTATCTTTCATGTAGAAATCTACATGTATATACAAGAAATGTATTTTTATCTGCAGGATATTGTTTCAAATAATTTTATTAATAGAATTCACTTTTCAGGTATTTTCTCTTTTAAGTGTGGTTTTGAAATGTTAATTGCATTTTTATACATGATGCATTCAATGGCTACTTTTTCTTAATTATAACACCTTTGAATGCATTGTGTAAATCAAGTAAGATAGGATTCAATGAACAGAATTTGATTTTGATTTAAGAGTAAACCAGTGAATTTGAATTTTGATATCATGCTTGGTACTTGGAATCGGTATATACTTTATTAAAGCTTGGAAATACTTAGCATTTGAATCGTAACTTTCATCACAAACCATGTCTTTTGCCTCTTTTGTTAACCAGGTTCAATCAAAGAAACTGGATTCCTTAATGGTTTTTCTCTAGTAGGTGGTTTGACTTTAAGGTGTTTTCAATGTGATTTTAGTATTTACAGTAATAAATAAAATTTATACAAGTTTCAGAGAACTAGAACCTCTCTAGTTAATTTTGGTGAAGATATTTTGGGTTGTAGTTTTGGTTTAGTATTAGTTTAACCCTGAAAGAAGACATTGGCCCTGATCTGCCCTTTTCAAAATGTCATTTTAAAATGTATAGAAGGCCTTTTAGAGTTAGGAGGAAGGCGATAACTTGATCAGAGCATGGCCAGTTATTAACCGCAGGAGTTGAACCTTGTTTAAAGATTAGCTGGGGCGCCGGGCGGTCATGGCGCACGCCTTTAATCCCAGCACTCGGGAGGCAGAGGCAGGTGGATCTTTGTGAGTTTGTGAGTTCGAGGCCAGCCTGGTCTACAAGAGCTAGTTCCAGGACAGGCTCCAAAGCTACAGAGAAACCCTGTCTCGAAAAACAAAAAAACAAAACAAAACAAAAAGATTAGCTGGGTTAAGGGTAGGCATAAAGTTTTGTCTGCCATGTTTTGTTTTTTCTCCAAAAGAAATACCAATTACATTATTTTCTTTTTCTTCTTTTTTTTCCATTAAAAACTTCCATGTCTTGTTTTTTTTTCTCCAAAAGAAATACCAATTACATTCTTTTCTTTTTCTTCTTTTTTTTTTCCATTAAAAAAAAAGAGTTGTTTCCATGTTGCTCAGGCTCACCTTGAACCTTCCAGGTTCAAGTGATTCACCTGAGTACTGGGAAGACAGGCATGTCTCACCCTTAATTTCAAATGTTCTCCTTTTTTTTTTTTGGTTTTTTTGAGACAGGGTTTATCTGTGGTTTTAGAGCCTGTCCTGGAACTAGCTCTTGTAGACCAGGCTGGTCTCGAACTCACAGAGATCCGCCTGCCTCTGCCTCCCAAGTGCTGGGATTAAAGGCGTGCGCCACCACCTCCCGGCCTTTCAAATGTTCTTAATACAAAATTTATACTTTTAAAATTTTTAAGAAAACTTATGAAAAATGAGAGAAGGATAAATGTTAATGTAGGGTTTTGTTGAAGTTTTCATTTGCTTTGATGGGATGGCGTATTTGGATTTGCTTTGGATGGGTTTAATACTGAGGTTAGTAAGACCAAATTAAGAGATACCTGCCTGCACTGTATTTTGAGTCTTCAGATCACCAGATCTGGTCTCTTTTTTATAAATTGTCCCCACTTTCAACTAGCCAGTGATTTGATAAAATTCTTTGTCCAGTAATGTAAACTGATGGATAAAAGGGCATATTTACATCACTATAACGTGAGAACTAGCACTTACCAAGAGCTTACTGTGTGCCAGGCATCATACTAAGTGTTTCCATGTGTATAAATGTCTCTCGTCACACTGTGAGGTAAGTATTAATAACCTTACAGATGATAAACAGAGGCACAAAGAAGTAAAGGAATTTATTCGGATTAAAACTAGAATTAGCTAAGATCAAACTACAAAAACTTGGTAGTTTGAACCCAGAACTAGTGCACCTTAACACTACCTATGCTGTGAGTCTTAGAAAGCCTTCTCTGTTTACAGCCTTCATTCAAGGTCTTTTGATTACACACAATTTCAACACGTTTTCCAAGCTAAAGAACTTCACTAAAAGCATCTAAAACAGTGGCTTTTTCTCACATTATATTGATAATCTAATGTATCCTGACAGCTGAAATAACCGTGGTGTACATTTTCTGAAGGCTTCAGCTTGTGACTGTGCAGCCCTCCTTCCAAATCCAGGAAACACGTTATCTACATTTGTCTCGCCAGGTGCTCCAATTATGGAGATTTTGGCCCTAGTGTCACTTTAGCACATGCCGGGGAGCACACAGCAGAATAGACCTGCGCATCAGTCAGATGGCAGGCATGGTCTATTGATGTCCAGGATTTTCTGCGGTTGTTCTATGGCGTTGGGAACTAGTTAATTTTCTAGAATTGCATAATGCAAGGAAATATGTCATTCAAGAAATGTGCCTTGAGTACTCCATCTTTACAATTTAAGGAGTCAAAGCAGGAATCTGCACATCATGAGTGGTTAGAGGGCTAGCAGGATTTTTGGGGAAATGAGAAAGTCTAAGGGCTTTAATCACAGAGGCTGCATCTGAATGTTTCAAGTCCACAAACCTTAGGTGGTTCCTTTAAGAAGTGGAGGAGCTGCAGCTTCCCGGATGTGGAAGAATGGCCCGCCTCTACCATCTGTCACAAATTGTATTGTGGTACTCAGTGACGCTAAGCAACACCAATGGTGGGGAATAGTTTCTGGGTGGGGCTGCGCCTGCGCCGCCTGGAAGCTCCTCCAACGCTTGCGCTGTAGGAACTTCCCAGGGTTCCCTGCGCATGCGTACCGCTGCCAGGCCCCCCCACCTTTCTCAGGTCGGGGCTGAGACATGGTGCTGTCAGAACTAGCTGTGCGCCTTAATTGCGCTGAGTACAAAAACTGGGTGAAGGCTGGACACTGCCTGCTGCTGCTGCGCAGCTGTCTGCAGGGCTTCATCCGCCGCGAGGTCCTCTCATTCCATCGCGGACTGCTCGCTGCAGTCCCTGGCCTTGGTCCCCACGCCATCTGTCGCGGTGGTTCCCGGTGCAGCCCTCGCGCCCGCCAGGTAAGTTGCTGGCCCCGGGGCTGGGACAGTTCCCAGCCTTTCCCCAGTTCCTTGAACTTGTCTTTTTTTTTTTCGAGGGGCGGGGCTGCTCCTGGGGTGTTCCTATTTCCTCTGCCCAGCACGCCTGGGTCTTGTCTCATGTCTGCCCCCTGTAGTTTCAGCCTCAGTGTGTGGTGTGCACAGAGTGGAAACGTGAGATCTTGAGGCATCATGTCAACAGAAATGGAGATGTGCACTGGGGAAACTGCCGGCCTGGCCTCTGGCCCGTGGACGCTTGGGAGGTAGCCAAGGTAAGCACTTGCAGCCTGGAGGAAAGCCGAAGGCAGGTCACCTGTTGCCCCAGGGCAGAGGATGGTTTGTGAGTGAAAGCTGACACTTAAGAAACTACAGGTACAAAGAGATTAGTTGGCCTCGTGTTCTAGTGGTTAAAGGCTGTTAGAGTGGACCCATCCCAGTGCACTAAAATAGAATCTTTTAGCTCTTCCTTCAGGCCTTTGAGCTTTGCTTCTTGAAAGCTATAGTAAAGATTTCAATAAGAGATGCTGATGCAAGACGTGTAGTGAAGCCAAATGCTGTGGCTCATGACTGTAATTCCACCACTACAGAGGCCCAGGCAGGGTTGCTCAAGTTTGGGGATATCCTAGGCTATGTTGTTTAAGACCTTGTCTCAAAAGAAGGGGAAAGAAGGTACAGACCAGGGGACGTGGAAGAAGAGATAAGGTGTGCCTTACAGCAAGATCATTAAAAGGCTCATTTTGGCCGCGGAGTGCCTAGCCAAGGTATAAAATTTTAGAAGGTAGAGCTGTGGTGAGTAGAGCTGTGGTGAGTTATGAGGTAGATGATGTTAGGCCTGTCTTTAGATTTTGGCGCTGTGACTTACTGCCTGGGCTGATTGGGAATTTGTTTTGATTTCTTGATGTTTCCTGGAAGCTCAGTAGTGAGTGGAGGGATGAGTCAGAAGTAGTAGCTTTCTAACACAAGTTGACTTTAGGAGTTAGTATATGGACAAGTACACAATTGCCAGGTGGAAGGGGGGCATTGCTGGGACTGCAGTTAACATGTTGAGTCCACCTCTGTTCTCTCCCTGTCTTTTCCAGTTTATTAAGACAAGATCTCATGTAACCCAGGCTGGCCTTGAACTCCTAACCATCCTGCTTCCATCTCCCAAGTGTTTTAGACTACATATATGTACTACTATACCCAACAGTCCTTTAAAAAAATAAGATTAGAAAGTTTCTATTGGGGGCTAGAGAGATGGATCAGCGATTAAGAGCGGTGGCTGTCCTTCCAGAGGACCTGGATTCAGTTCGCAGCTTTCAAATAGCAGCTCACAAATGTTCGTAACTCCAGTTCCAGGATACAAAACACTCTCATACAGTTATGCATGTAGGCAAAACACCAGTGCACATAAGTAAAACTTTAAAAGAAAAATTTCTATTGGGCTGGACTCGGTGGTGCCTGCCTGAAATCCCAGCACTGGGGAAGTAGAGGCAGACAGATCTATTGAGTTTAAGGCCAGCCTGGTCTACATGGCTAGACTACATAGGGATACCCTGTTTCCAAAAAAAAAAAAAAAAAGAAAAGAAAAGTTTTATATGTCAGTGTGTGAGTGTATGCCATCTGTATTCCGGTGCTTACTAGAGCCAGAAGAAGGAATTGAGTCCACTGGAGCTGGTGTAAGAGGTGGTTGTGAGTCTCCCAAGTTATGAGCTCAGTCAGTACATGGCAGATGTCCCCGAATATGAACCCATGGGATCAGCGACTTGGAGACCCATTCAGGCTGGTGGTGCTACAGTGAAGCCTTCCAGTGTGTCTAGTGTCTCAATCCTAAGCTTTCTGTCGACCCCCTGTATGGGACCTACTCACCTCACACCATTGACGTCATAATTGCTGACTCTCAGATTTCTTTATACCATATGCTCAGCACAGTGCTTTTTCTATGCCCACTTAACTTCTCACACCATCCTTTGATGTGTATGACGATACTTAACCCCTAATGACCAACAGAGACTGAGGATTAGGTAGGTAACTTGCCTAAGGCCATAAGGAGTAGCCTAGCTGGTGTTTGAACCTGGCTCTGTTATACTCCAGGTTATGGTGATGGATAGAAGTTTCTCATGTTACTAAGGAACTGTCTACTTTTTAATGACAGGCACTGCAGTTTTACCAAGGAAAAGAGGGGAAAGCATTTATCTTTTTAATATATACCTCTAAGACAGGACAGAAGCTGATGGTACATAGCTTAAATTTCAGCACTCAGGAGACAGAGAAAGTGGCTCTTTGAGTTCAAGGCTAGCCTGGTCTACATAGCAAGTTCCAGGACAGTCAGGGATACATAGTGAGACTTGTCTCAAAATAACAAAAAAGACAAGAGGCTGGGCATGGTGGCATCCACCTTTAATACCAGCACTCAGTAGGCAGAGGCAGGAAAATCTCAAGAGTTTGAGGCCTCTGTCACGGCTTACCCTCGTCCCGCAAGGAAGACGCGACCACCGGAGCTCTTCTCACTGCAGTTTATTCCAGGACTTGATTCACTTTCTCTCTCTCTTCCCCTCTCTCCTCTCTCCTCCCCCTCCCCCTCCCCCTCTCTCTCTCCCTCTCCCTCCCTCCCTCCCTCCCTCCCTCGCTCCCTCACTCCCTCGCTCTCCCTCTCTCTCTCTGGGCAAACCTCTCCCAGCCCTTAAGTAGGCATGGGCTGCCAACCCCGAACTGCCAGGTGGGCACTGCCCATAGGTTCACGCATATGCAGGCAGCTGATAATCATTGCATGATCATAGCATAGGTCAGGCCTTAGCCATCTCAGGAGTTGATTATAAATCTCCATCAGGTGTGATTCCACGCAGCTCGCTACAGGCCTCCCTGGTTTACATAGTGAGGTTCAAGAAAACCAGTTACATCAGCTCTATGTAATATTGCAGAGGGATAGTGCAACCCTTCAATTAGTCCCCTTGCCAAGGCTTAGTATGATATGACCTTTCCAACTTGCATTTTGAACTCATTGCGTTCTAGCTTGAAACTTCAGGGAATAAGAGAACATTAGTCATCAGTTGGGAAATGGAGAAAGAGTTGGAGGACACTCAAGTGACCTGGTACATCCTCTTACTCTAGGCCTTCATGCCTCGAGGACTGGCAGACAAACGAGGACCTGAGGAATGTGATGCAGTTGCTCTTTTAAGTCTCATCAATTGCTGTGATCACTTTGTGGTTGATCGGAAGAAAGTTACAGAGGTAAGAGCTGTCAGTTTCAGAACTGTCCACTCCATAGTGGTCAATACTAGGAAGGCTGAAATGAAACTCTGATGATAAGCCAGCCATGTAGGCATAGCATAGCAGCACTCAGAATGGCAATAGCAAAGAAAGACTTCAGTCCAAAATTGGCATCCCTAAACAGCTCTTGGGCCTCGTGTCATATGTACCTACTGTGATGTCCAAGAACCTGAATATGAATGTGGTCAAGCACTAACCCTACAGCTCTCTAAAATTAAAGTTTCCTGACAATTTGTTACTGTGCTTGTATAAAGAAAAACATTTAATTGGGGCTGGTTTAATTCATTGTTGTCATGGTGGGAGGCATGGTGGCATGTAGGCAGACGTGATGCTAGAGAAGGAGCTGAGAGTTCTACATCTGGATCTGCAGGCAACAGGAAGAAAGTGATACTGCGACTAGCTTGAGCTTCTGAAACCTCAAAGCGAAGTAGTGACACACTTCCTCCTATAAGACCACACCTACTCCAACAAGGCCGTACCTCCTAATAGTACCACACCACATGAGCCTATGGGGGCCGTTTTCATTCAGGCCTCCACAGTGCTGTACATGGAACTGAGATTTATCTTCTCTGTTCTGCCATAAACAAGAGCAAAGTTGTTTTCTATATAAAAAATGGGTCTGATATTGAGGAAATGGGTCAGTCAGTAGGCAGGCATGAGGACCTCAGTTCAGATTCCAAGCTCCTATGTAGCTGGGTGTGACAGTGTACACCTCTCACCCCGGTTCTGGGGAGAAGGACAGAGACAGGGCTTTCTGGCAGCTTGTCTAGCATAACCAGTATGCTCCAAGTACATTGAGAGACCCTATCTCAAAAAATAAGGTGAAGGGTTATGGATGAAGATACCCTATGTTGGCATCTGGATTCTACACAGACACAGGATCATACATGCATAGAACACACATACGCAAGACAGAAAAACACAGCGCACTGGGCAGTGGTGACATGTGCCTTCAATCCTAGTGCTCAGGAAGTAGAGACAGGCAGATCTCTGTAAGTATGAGGCCAGCCTGGCCTACAGAGTGAGTTCCAGGACTAAAACTTCAAATAAAAATACAGAGTTAGGTGTGAAACTCAATGATAAAGTGCTTGTAAGGCATGTACAAGGCTCTAAATTCCATCCTCGTCCCCACAATTACAAGCCAAAATAAAACAAACAATGGAAACAACACTGGCCTTCTACAAAATAGCCATGAGATCAAGTTAGGTAGAAGAAAATATAAGCACTAATGCACAATGCATGTCAGGGGAGATTGCTCTCCCTGTCGCAGAATTCCAGAAGGTTTTGATTTTCCACTATATCACCAAACAATAACCCTCACTCATCTTTAATTTTGAGGCCCTTGAAAAGAATGTGTAGAAGTCTTGGGTTATTTATAATATTGGTCAAAAATGATACTATTTCAGCAGCATAGCAGCAAGTGAAGATAAATTGATGATATTAAATCTCCCCCCTCCCCGAGATGAACATTTAACATAGTGGTTAATCTCATCTTCTAGCCAAGAACACAGACCATTTGAATTGTCTTTAAATATGTAGTAGCACCGTTTTTCTCATAAGCAAAAGTTTATTTTGTTTTCATTACGGTTTCCACATCAGAAATCTCCCTTTACTCAACTTCCTAGCACTGGATGGGATTTGAAAGATTTTGTGCATTTATGAGTTGTCTGCTGCAGCCTCAGGTTATATCTGGAGCCAGTATACTTGCTCTGTAGCAGGTTGTTTTAAGTCATTTGGGAGAAAAAATATGCAAAAAAAATTTTTAGAGGAAATAAAAACTTTATCTTTCTATTGCTGTGCTAGTTGCCGTGACTAAAACCAACCTGCTTACACTTCCACAGCACAGTCCATCATTGAAGGAGGTCAGAACAAGAACTCAGACAAGGCAGAAACCCGGGGGGCGGGGGCAGAAGCTCATGCAGAGGCCATGGAGGAATGCTGCTTATATAACAGGTGGCACCACCCACAGTGAGGTAGGACATCAGTCAAGAAAATGTACCACAGGCCAGTCGATTGGAGGTTACCTTTCCCAAAATGACTCCAGCCTATGTCACAGATATGTGCAAAGACATCTGGGGAAAATGATTTTCAGGGCAAAGGATGGAGATTTCTTTGTATTTCTTGTTTATTTTCTTCTTGAGACAAGGTGTCACTGTGTGTGCCTTGAACTCATGATTCTCTTGCCTCCCATGTGCTGTTATTTCAACTGCATGCCACCATGACTTTAAACCTTTTTGTTTAAAGAGCGATTATTTTTATTTTATGTGTGGGGGTATTGTGTCTGCATGCATATCTGTGTATCATGTGCATGTAGTGCCAGTGGAGGCCAGCAGAGGATGTCAGACTCCATGGACTGGAGGTATAGTCTTTCTTACCTGCCATGGAAGTGTTGGGAGTCAGGTGCTCTTAACCACTTAGCCACCTCTCCAGCTCCTTCTTTGTATTTCTCTACCTTGATTGTTATTTTTGTGTCACTTGGTTGAATAATTCTTTAACCCTTGACAGTCTTCTATACCCAAAATCTGGCTTGCAGACCTACTTTATTAATCCTGAGTTTACAAAATTATTAAGTTTTTTTTTAAATTTTTTTGTCATTTACTATATGTATATGAGTATTTTGCATACATGTATGTATGTGCACCATGTGTCTACCTGGTGCCTGTGGAGGTCAGAAGAGGGTGTTGTAATTTAAAAAGCAGCACAAGAGAGAAAAGACCACATGGCAGCTGGGGGAGGGAGGGTTTGTTAGGGGAAGTGAATGGAAAAATGGGGGAGGGGAGAGACCAGCCTCTGGGAACAAGAATGGCAGAAGAGAAGAGAGAGGCAGAAGAAGAAAGAGGGAGAAACACACACACACAGGGGGGGAGGTGGACAGGGCCCATCTTTTAAAAGGGAACATAGCCAATGTGAACAGAAGGTGCTCTTAGTGGCTGCAGCTGAGGATGGATCCATCCTGTCAGGACCTCAAGGGCAGCTAGTACAGATGCCTGAATACTAACAGGGCATCAGATCTCTTGGAGCTAGAGTTACAGAGGTTGTGAGGCTCTGTGTGAGTACTAGGAACTAAACCTAGGCTCCTTGAAAGAGCAACAAGTGCCTTTTTTGAGGGAAGGGGTTTTAAAACAGGGTTTCTCTGTAGCCCTGCCTGTCCTGGAACTGAGCAAGTAGATTAGGCTGGCCTCAAATTCAGATCCAGCCGCCTCTGCCTTCGAGTGTCGGTATTAAAGGCGTACACCAGCACCGCCTGGCCAAAAAGTACTCTTAACCACCAAGTGCCGTATATTTATTTGGGGTGTGTGTGTGTGTGTGTGTGTGTGTGTATGTGTATGTGTATGTGTATGCGTGTGTAGATGTGGTCATGTAACTGTAAGAGGATAACTTTCTTTTTTATTTTCGAGACAGGGTTTCTCTGTGGCTTTGGAGCCTGTCCTGGAACTAGCTCTTGTAAACCAGGCTGGTCTCGAACACACGGAGATCCGCCTGCCTCTGCCTCCCGAGTGCTGGGATTAAAGGCCGCCTGGCGAGGATAACTTTCAAAAGTCAGTTCTTTCCTCCCACCTTGTGGGTCCCAGGGCTTGAAGGTTTTCAGGCTTGGCAGTTCCTGCCAAGTTCTAGCCAGTCCCTGTCTAGTTATTTTTAAAACAACTTTTGAATTAGTTGTCATATCAGAATTTCTATCTTTGAAATAAAAAATAAGATCTGGTGACAGTGAGTTCACCCCTCCCATAGCAACAAATCACAAGGTTAGTAAGCTGCTGCTTAAATGGGACATCCATTCTCTACTTCATGCCTATCCCTCTGCCTTCATTTTCCTAGCTGTTTGAACCAGCTTCACTAAGGTTTCACCTGTCCCTTGAGAACATTTCAGTATGTGACTCAACAGAGATTTCACTGCTTGATAGATGCCCTCGGGGCAGGCACAAATTAAAGGGACTAAAGGCTTTATTGTATTGTGTGTTATTTTAAATACTTGCTAGAGTAAAAGCATGGCAACAGGAAGAGCTGAGCATGCACATGAACTATAAGTAGAAAACATGCTGGGAATGTCTTGAGTCTTTTGAAACAACAAAGCCTGACCCTGGCGAGTCTTGTCCTCCAACAATGTCACACAGCTCCTAATTATTCCCAAACAATTCCCTGTTGGTGGAGGCTGCTCATTTGTTTCCAGCTACTCAGACCTGAAATTTCACTGAGAAATCATATTATTTGCAATACTGTTTGGCCAATAGCTTAAGCGTATTTTTGGCTAATTCTGGTTGGTGTACAATTTTATTATTTATTTATTTTGGTTTTTCACGACAGGGTTTCTGTAGCTTTGGAGTCTGTCCTGGAACTAGCTCTTGTAGACCAGGCTGGCCTCGAACTCACAGAGATCCGCCTGCCTCTGCCTCCCGAGTGTTGGGATTAAAGGCATGTGCCACCACGGCCCTGCAAATTTTTATTTATGACTTTTTATTTGTTTTTGGTATGAGTGCTCCATCTGCATGTACCCCTGCACACAAGAAGAGGGCATCGGATGCCATTATAGATGGTTGTGAACCACCATGTAGTTGCTCAGAATTGAACTCAGGACTTCCAGAAAAGCAGTCAGTGCTCTTAACCTCTGAGCCATCTCTCCAGCACCCCCTCCCCCCGGCTAATTTTTTATTTCTTAAATTAACCCATTTCTATTATTTTCTATTTTACCACGAGGTTCATGGCCTACCAGCAAGGTTCCAGCTGGCAGCTTGCATCTTTTTCCTCTGGCAGCTCCATGGCTTCTCACTGACTCCACCTACTCTCTATCTCTTTCAACTGGGCTATGTTCTGTTGAGCCATTGGCCGAAAGCAACTTCTTTATTAACCAATAAAAGTAACACATATACAGAAGGACTTCCCATACCAGTTCCCTAATTGGGGATCAGCTATTCAAACACATGAGCCTGTTTGAGGCATTCTCATTCAATTCATCATACGTTCTACTGTGTGGGTTCCAGGGATTGAATTTAGGCTCTTGGTCTTGGCAACAAACACCTTTACCAGCCCAACTCCGTTTTGGGTTTTTTTTTTTCTGTAGGTAATTAAGTGTCGGAATGAGATAATGCACTCTTCAGAGATGAAAGTATCGTCTACATGGCTTCAAGATTTTCAGATAAAGATCCAACATTTTCTGAATGAATTCAAGAATATTCCAGAGATTGAAGCAGTACATTCCAGAATAGAACAGGTAAAGATGCCTCTACTTAAATGAGTGCTGGGATTATGGGCATGCACCACTATGCCCATCTGAAACTTCATTTAACAGTTCTGGTATACAAACCTAAGGGGTTTAAAACATCCATAGTCTTTTTTATGTTAAGTCAGGTGTGGTGGTATATGTAAGTCCCAGCACTTGGTACACTGAGGCAGAAGTATGGCTATTTCAAAGGTAGTCTTTATTACATAGTAAGCTCCTGGGAAGCCTGGGCTACTTAAGAAATAAGGTGAATTTGATGTTTATTTAAACTAAAATATATTTATTATTGTTGCAATACTGATGATAATGCACACACAGATCCTCATTCCCGACAAGCACTCTATACTCCTAGTCTTTATTTTATTCTGTTATTATTTGAGAGCCTACTTGGGGTAGAACCTAGGACTGGGCCTTTCACATGTCAAGCACTTTCTCACTGAACTACAATCTCAGCCCCAAGCTAAATTTTATAATGTGAACAGAGGAAAAACTGCTGGTATAAAATGTGGAATTAGTAGTTTTTTTTTCTTTAATAACTGTGTGGTTAAAATAGGTCTATCTAGATAATGGTATTTTATTATAAATCCTTCAAGTTACCCAGTAGAATTTCTTTTCTATTAATATTGTTCATTTATTTTGTGTGTATATGTGTGTGCCTGTGTGTCCACGTTGATGTGCACACGTGCATGTGGAGATCAGAGGACAACTCTTGGGAGTCTGTTCTCTCCTTTGACCTTAAGAAATCCAAGAAATCTAAGGTTGTTAGGCCTGCACTCAATTACAGGCTCTCTCTTATTGCAGTACAAGTGGCTGAGGGTGTGACTTGCTGGTAGAATTGTTATCTACCAGCAGGCAACATCCTCAGTTAGTCTCTGAGTTCCATCCCCAAAACTGCAAACAGTGATATATCTTAAGAATGAACTTTTAATGTGAGGATGAATCTTAGAGAAGTTAGAAGAGGAGTTAGATGTGAATATGATCAAAATACATTTTGTACATTTATGAAATTCCAAAAGAATTCATAAAAAATATTTTAAAACCTGAAATTTAAAAAATAATTTGTTCATATATTTGTGTGGTCACCCCATAGCTGTTGACATCTGACTGGGCTGTTCACATTCCTGAGGAAGATGAACGAGATGGGTGTAAATTTGAAATAGGAAGTTACTTGAGTGTGAGCCAAATCCATGAAATTGAAATGGAATTGCTGAAGGAAAAACTGCAAGATATGTATCTTCAAGCAGCAGAAGAAGAGGTGTTGCCCGAAGAGGTAAAGGAAAGAATGAAGTGTGAGGAGAAAGAAAGATGACAGCCAGAGCAGCAATAGTAGCTCGTTTTGACACTGTTTCTATTGCTGTGATAAACATGATGACCAAAAGCAGCTGGGGGAAGAAAGGGTTAATTTCAGCTTATAGCTCAGTTCACACTTCATCACTTAGGGAAGTCAGTGCAGGAACCTGGAAGTAGGGACTGAAGCAGAAGCCATGGAGGAGCACTGCTTACTGGCTTCTCTTTGCTTGTTCAGCCTGCTTTCTTATACAACTCAGGCCCACCTGCCCAAGGGTGCTATTACCCACATTGAGTTAAGCCTGGCCCTCCCACATCAATCCTTAATCAAGAAAATGCCCCACAGGCTTGCCCATGGACCAATTTGGTGGGAACATTTTCTCAATTGTGGTTCCATCTTTCAAATATCTCTAACTTATGTCAAGTTGACATAAAATTCCAGCCAGATCAGACACAGAGAGCCAGGTTTTTTATTTTTAAGTCAAGTGATTTCTTTCTTCTTTTTTTTTTGTAAAATTTATTTATTTTTATTTTTTCCCATGATATTTATTGTGCTCTACATTTTTCTCTGCTCTCCTCCCTGCCTCTCCCCTCCCCACTTCTACCCTTCCCCAAGGTCCCAATGCTCCCAATTTACTCAGGAGATCTTGTCTTTTTATACTTTCTACTTCCATGTAGATTAGATCTATGTAAGTCTCTCTTAGTGTCCTCATTGTTGTCTATGTTCTCTGAGATTGTGGTTTGTAGGCTGGCTTTCTTTGCTTTATGTTTAAAAAAGCACCTATGAGTGAGTACATGTGATAGTTGTCTTTCTGTGTCTGGGTTACCTCACTCAAAATAATATTTTCTAGTTCCATCCATTTTCCTGCAAAATTCAAGATGTCATTATTTTCTGCTGTATAGTACTCCATTGTGTAAATGTACCACATTTTCCTTATCCATTCTTCAGTCAAAGGGTATTTAGGTTGTTTCCAGGTTCTGGATATGACAAAGCTGCTATGAACATAGTTGAGCACATGTCCTTGTGGCACCATTGATCATCCTTTGGATATATACCCAAAAGTGGTATTATTGGGTCTTGAGGAAGGTTGTTTCCTAATTTTCTGAGAAATCACCACACTGACATCCAAAGGGGTTGTACCAGCTTGCATTCCCACCACCAATGCAGAAGTATTCCCTTTTCCCCACAACCTCTCCAGCATAAGTTGTCATCAGTGTTTTTAATCTTGGCCATTCTTACAGGTGTAAGATGGAATCTCAGAGTTGTTTTGATTTGCATTTCTCTGATGACTAAGGATGTTGAGCATTTCCTTAAATGTCTTTCAGCCATTTTAGATTCCTCTGTTGAGAGTTCTCTGTTTAGGTATGTACTCCATTTTTTATTGGATTAGGTGATCTTTTGATGTCCAATTTCTTGAGTTCTTTGTATATTTTGGAGATCAGCCCTCTGTCTGATGTGGGGTTAGTGAAGATCTTTTCCCATTCTGTAGGCTGTCGTTTTGTCTTGTTGACCGCGTCCTTTGCTTTACAAAAGCTTTTCAGTTTCAGGAGGTCCCATTTATTAATTGTTTCTCTCAGTGTCTGTGCTGCTGGGGTTCTATTTAGGAAGTGGTTCCCTGTGCCAATGTGTTCAAGTATACTTCCCACTTTCTCTTCTATGAGGTTCAATGTGGCTGGCTTTATGTTGAGGTCTTTGATCCATTTGTACTTGAGTTTTATGCATGGTGATAGATATGGGTCTATTTTCATTCTTCTACATGTTGATATCCAGTTATGCCAGCAACACTTATTAAATATGCTTTCTTTTTTCCATTTGATAATTTTTGTTTCTTTATCAAAGATCAGGTGTTTGAAGGTGTGTGGATCCGTGTCTTCTATTTGGTTCCATTGGTCCTCCTGTCTGTTCTTATACCAATACCAGGCTGTTTTCAGTACTGTGGCTCTGTCGTAGAGTTTGAAGTCAGGGATTGTGATGCCTCCAGAAGGTCTTTTATTGCCCAGGATTGTTTTTGACTATCCTGGGTTTTCTTTGCTTTTCCAAATGAAGTTGAGTACCTGTTCTTTCAAGGTCATTGAAGAATTTTGCTGGGATTTTGATGGGCAAGTCAAGTGATTTCTAGAAGTATATATTCTCCCAATGTTTACTGACCATATTTTTGTTTTATTGTTTTATTTGGTTTGATTTGGTTTGGCTTTCAAAACAGGGTTTCTTTGTGTAACAGCCCTGGGTGTCTTGGAACTCACTCTGTAGACCAGAGGCTGTCCTTGAATTAGATATCCACTTTCTTCCTCCTCCAGAGTACTGGGATTAAACATGTGCATTACCACTACTTGTCCTCTGATCATATTTTTTATTTTTACTTTTTTAACATTTGTTTTGGTTTCTTGTTTTTCAAGACAGGGTTTCTCTGTATATTATACAGCCCTGACTGTCCTAAAACTAGCTCTGTAGACCAGGCTGGCTTCAAACTCACTGAGATCTGCCTCCCTCTGCCTCCTGACTGCTGGGATTAAAGGCATGCCACAACCTGCCAGCCTGATCATATATTTTAACGGGTATTTTCATTTAGCACAAATTTGATAACTTAGTAAGTGCCCCAAAGTGGAATCGTGGCATAAGGGTTAAAACAGAACTCAGGTCAGGATGCTTGATGGGTTATCAGTTCTCAGGGGATACACCCCCCCCCAAAAAAGGGGGGGGGAGTTACTATTGAGCTACAACTCAAGGATTTAGTAAGAGGTCAGTAGTTGGCCTGGGAAGAAGGATGTTCTTAGCAGAAGTATGAAAGGATAGTTTGGGCTGGGCAGTAGTATGGTTATGGAGGAGTGTGGCAAGGTAGGGTGGGACTGTCTTGAAAGATTTTCTGTGACACACCAAGCTGTTTGGACTTTAGTCCCTGAAATCAGTAGGGTAACACTACTGATTTTTATAAGGTAAAGAGATTTTTAGATTAGCGGATAGTAAGTGTTGGAAATGTGTAGCCCTTCATGTGCAGCTGGTCTGCTGCTTCAGAGGCATTGATCACTGTACATTTCTAGTTCTCCTTACCCATTTGAGTTGGGAAAGGGGCACCAGGTCTCTCTGTAGAAAAGATAAATATGAATTTTTATGCCTTTTTGTTCAATGGTATAGACAGAAGTTTCTGTACTGCCCAAGTTCTGTAGCCATTCAGTCCCAAAAAAACACAGAGAGGCTTTTATTAATTATAAATTGTTTGGCCTATTAGCTCAGGCTTATTATTAACTAGCTCTTACATCTTAAATTAACCCATTATTCATATCTCTGTTTAGTCATGTGACTTGGTACCTTTTCTCAAGTAAGGCATCTTCTTTCTCTCCGCCTGACTGGTGACTGACTTTGCCTTTCCTCTTCACAGAATTCTTTTAGTCTGTTTGTTCCACCTATGCTTTTTGCCTGGCTACTGGCCAATCACCATTGCATTAAACTAATATGAGTGACAAATCTTTACAGTGAACAAGAACATTATCTCTCAGCATTTCTACTTTTTTTTCCTTTCAAAACAAGACCCTGAATCTAATCTCCTTTCTTCAGCTTTTTTTCTGACCATTATCCACAACAATTTGTAACTAACATACTTTAGTTATGTTAAAGACACACATCCATAATCCATTTTTTGGGAATGTGGGCATAGATTTCTAGGCTGCTTCTTCCTGCTGATTGGGGGTGCTGATAATCTTATGAGAACCTAAAAAAAATGTAGGGTTGTGGTCAAGTCCTGACTGTAGTACTCTGTGAGGCTGGATCATCTCAGCCAGCAGTCTTGAAACTGTTCTGGATGTAGAACTGGGCTATCTGTTCCCATTGGAGATTTTTCAGGTAATCTTCCTCAATCAAACCTTATTTTTCTTTTTTTTAAAAGATTTATTTATTTATTATGTGTACAGCATTCCTTCCATGTGTGCTCGCAGGTCAGGAGGGGGCGCCGGGTCTCATCATAGATGGTTGTGAGCCACCATGTGGTTGCTGGGAATTGAACTCAGGACCTCTGGAAGAGCAGTCAGTGCTCTTTATATTTATGGTTGTGAGCCTAGCCTTTAACGGCTGAGCCATCTCTCCAGCCCTCAGTCAGTGCTCTTAACAACTGAGCCGTCTCTCCAGCTCGAACCTTATTTTTCTTAACCCAGAATAAATACACAGTCTTTCATTACCAGTGGAATCAAAAGCAATACTTCTTCTCCAAAGTAAAATAAATTTTGAAGTCAATGCATTTTTCAAAATATATATTTTGGATTAATCCAACAGCATTTATAATCAAATGTCTTTTAGCAGCTGTTGCTTCTTCCTCAGCAGTCAAACAATTTAAAGACAACACAATAACATACAGTATCCAGATTATCTGTGTATTTTCTGTCTTTTTGTTGCATTTTTAAAAAACTTGTTTCTTTTTAAAAATTTTTGTTTTTTATGACACGGGGTTTTTTGCGTATCTTTGGGTGTCCTGGATCTCACTCTGTAGACCAGGTTGGCCTCAAACTAACAGATCTGCCTGCCTCCGCCTATCAAGTGCTGGGATTAAAGGCGTGCACCATTACACCCTGCAACTCTATTTCTTTTTTTAAGGACTTTCTGTATAATTTTTCTTTTCTCTTCCAAGCTTATGTATATTTTTTTAAACACACTGTAAACTGTTACAGTACTGAGGATGGAGCCCAGACTTTCTTGTTTTGAGGCTAGGTTTCACTACTAGCACACATACTAAAATTGGGGTGATACAGATGCGAAGATTTTATACAGATTTGTGGAGCATTCCATATTTAAAAAAATACATACACACGAGCACATGACATGTCTCCAGAAGAAATAAAATGGCACCAGCAGAGGTGGCACACTTCTGTAATCCCAGCACTCAGGAGACAGAGGCAGGGGTATGTCTGTGAGTTTGAGGCCAGCCTGGTCTACAAAACAAGTTCCAGTACAGTCAGGGCTGTTGCACAGAGAAACCTTGTCTCAAAAAAAAAAAAAAAGAAAAAGAAGTGAGATGACTATAACGTCACCTGTAAAGGAGAGACTGGGATAACTAAGGAAAGATTTAATTAAGAGTATTCACTTTTTAACCTTATATACCCTATTGACTTAGAAGTTTGTGTCTGTACATTTAATACTGTTTTATAGATGTATGTTCTACTAGAAATACTTGTATAGGCAAAAAATCTCAAAAATGTAAGATAAACACTTTAAACTTGAGTTTTGAAGCAAAAAAAATTGAGGTAATAAGCAAACACCCCCTATGTAGTCTTAGAATTAGCTATAGTGGAATATGTTTAGTTTGAGTGAAAGGTACTTGTTTTGTTTGTCTTTATTTACATATCGATACAGGCCTGAAACTTGTAGTGATCTTCCTGCCTCAGCCCTCCACATGCTGACTTCAAACAGGTATACCACACCTGTCTGAGTGTAGTTTTGTTTCTATTTTTTGTCTTGTCTTGTCTTTTGAGATATGCATCTCTGGCTAGCGTGCAACTCACTATGTAGAGCAGGCTGGACTTAAATTCACAGAGATTGACCTGCTTCTGCCTTCCCTGTGCTGGGACAAAAGTTTGAGCTACCACACATGACATGAGTTTGCCTTGTTTTAAAGAATTTGTTTTTGATGGGCTGGAGAGATGGCTCAGAGGTTAAGAGCACTGGCTGCTCTTCCAGAGGTCCTGAGTTCAATTCCCAGCAACAACATGGTGGTTAACAACCATCTGTAATGAGATCTGGTGCCCTGCTCTGGCGTGCGGGCATACATCGAGGCAGAATGTTGTATACATAATAAATAAATAAATTTAAAAAAAAGAACTTGTTTTTGGGAAATTTTGAATGGTCTTATTTATAAAGCAATAAAAAAGAATTTGTTTTTGATTTGAAGACTTAACCTATGTATGGATGGGTGCCAGTAGCTGGTGTTTCTGTCTTCTGGTAAACATATAGACAGAAACAGGTTGCTTGTTCAGGGGCATGATCCTGATGCTGAGCTCCAGCTCCAGCCTTGTGAGGCAACCTCCACGTTCATCTGAATTGAATTCTGTTGTGAATAGCACAGAATGGCACTTGTACACTTTCCTCTTGCAGGTCTCAAATCGACTGGATGCGGTGAAAGAGTTTTTGAAAAACAACACAGACCTCAGAAATGGCCTTACAGAAGACATGCAGAAGCTAGACAGTTTCCATCTACAGCATCAAAAACAAATTTCAAAGGACACTGAGAGTCAGACACCTGAAAGGAAGGCTTGAGGTAAGTTTAGGTTCAGGACATTAAAGAGGGACACAATAGCCTTATCCCTTTGTGTGTTTTTGTATGTGAAGCCATATTGAATCAACAGTCTCATTTGCTTTCCTTGTGCCCTTACTCTTCCAAAGGAAGGTTAGGTATGGTGGTTCACACCATTAATCTCAGCATCCGGGAGGCAGAGACAGGTGGATTTCTGTGAGTTCAAGGCCATTCTTTTCTACATTATCGAGTTCCAGGCCAGCCAAGACTACATAGTGAGACCCCCTTCTTGAAACGGACAAACGTAGAAACTTTACCAAGGAAAGGACAGTGGACCAAGAGTTTATTCTCTTATTAACGATTCACATATGCCTGTGAAGCCTCAACTCTGTAGACCTGAAGTCAAGGTCTGCTCTTATGTGACATGGTCAAAAACTACTCTGCCTTCAAATGATACCAGGGTGCCCAGCTTTTACTGTGGCATTAATTGTGCTTGGCTAGTTTCCATAAAAAAGCTGGTAACATAACCAGCTTGTTATTGTTTTTCTGCCAAATAATAAAAATGGAAATAATTCTCTTTTATTTTGTATTGTCCTTTGACAAAATGCAGGCATAATGTGAAAGCCAGTCTGACTTCCAGGTCAGGCATCCTCCTCAGCGCAAAAGAGAAACATTCCCAAAGCACAGGATTTTTTTGTTTTTTGTTGTTTTTTTTTTGTCTTGGCCTTTCCCATGATGCTTCAGATATTTTTCCCCCGTATTCATCACCTTGGAGTTGTGTGTTGTATGCAGTCAAAAATACTAGTGTTGTGTTGTTTTTTGCTTTCACCCAGGAACTTTGTGCTGTTGGTTTTTCTGGCTCTGAACCTCTTTACATGGTAATGACTAGGTCTCTGTGAGGGGGTCTTCTGTGTCCTAGCCGAAGTGTACTGTACTCTTCTTGCCTTTGTCGGGAAGTTTTCCTCTGTCAGTGCCAAAATGTGAGCTGGAATGTAGTGTCCAAACAGAAAAATTTTAGTTTATTTTTGCTTCTGATAAAAGGCAAGAGGAAAGTAGCCATTTTCTACCATTTCCCCTAAGTATAGAACTGTTGCTTCTGGACTTGAGTAGCCAGAGGGTTGCCAGGCTGCTCAGTGGCAGGCTAGAAAATAGCTTGACTGAGCCTACAGCAGAGGGACTAGGCTACTGTCCCAGAAAGGATATCTGGAAAAGATTAGTAGGTGTCAGTTTGCTATGGAGTGGGCATAGATGAGAAGTAAACTCCAGTGACACGAGATGGTGCCTATGATCTCAGCTAATTGGAAGGCTGCAGTGGGGGGATCCGAAGTCCTAGGCCAGCTAGGACAGCTTACTGAGACCCTATCTCAAAATAAAACAAATCATAAAGAAATGGAGGTGTAGTACGATTGTGGGACATGTATTTACCATGTCAGGCCCTTGAGTCAGTCCTCAGCTTCCTTTCCCCAAAAGACAAAGCAAACTTCCCAAACTACTCTTAAGTACTTTTGTCCCCTGTGCCAAGTGCAGGGCCTAGACCTCGTGTGCTGTGACTATTGGTGGAAATGCTACTTATACTCTTAGCTAAGCTGGCTCTTATTCTGTAAAATTAGAAATTTCATCATTCTTTCAGATACTCAAACAAGTCATTCTCTTTTAATACATTCATAAATTCACAGCTCTATTCCTTTTTTCCCTCTTTGTCCTATTCTCGAACTGTGCAGAAGCCTTGTACCATTGTATGTAGTATTCTGTGGGAGTCAGATTAACTTCCACTTTTCCTTCCGTCTGCTCATTTCCAAGGTCAATGGCATTAGACTGCTTCGGTCACCTTTGGACTTTACTGTATTCCCAAAACTGCCTACAAGAAATGCTCCATGCCAAGGCTCAGCAAAGATGATTTCGCTCCTTTACCTGATCAGCTGCCTCCCAAGATTGATTCTGCAGAGAGTGGGTGGAGAGAGAGACTGTATTCGGCATATATTTTGACTGTAGAACCCAAATGAACGTAAATGTGCCTGCAGCTTGGTTATTTCATTTCCTGGTCGCTGTTTGATTTTCAGTCTTGTGTTTTCTTTCTTCCTTCATTTGTTCTCCCTTCTCAGGTTACTTGGGAAGACTTCAAGAGTAAAACAAGATTTTGTACTTATTTTGCAACTTTGCCAAAGCAAAAAAACAAACAAACTAATGAAATTATCTCCTCCCTTCTAGTCTAGGGTACAAAACATGAAATCTTGATTCACTAACCCACGAAGACCTGGTTTCTAAGTGTAGAAACTTTAAGAGCTGAACTTTTCATTCTACACCCGTGTCTAGTCAGTTTGTCCTTATCAATCCAACACACAGTTATCAAGAGTCAACCCTGTGCCAGACATTGAAGTAGATAAAAATATAAAAAGTGGTGAAGTCATATCTTACTGCTTTTATCTTCCACTCTGACAAACCAAAGGTACTGTTCAGAAAACAATTGATGTTCACCACAGCATTGATACCCAACCACTAGTAGAGAGGACCTACCAAATAAGGCATAGAACATCTGTACTGTGTACTATGCCACATAACAGGTAGAAAGAATAATCCCATGCTACCTTACAATAATGTGAATTGCCTATAAAACATCTAAAGTCAAAAAAACAGCTGAGAGGGTGGGATGGAACTCAGTGGTAGGGCACTTTCTTGCCCAGCATACATGTTGCCTTGAATTAGATCCCCGCTCCACTGCCAAAAGCAAATAAATAGAAAAGCAAAGTTTTTAATAGCACCTAGCATGCTACAGTGCTGTTTGTATAATAACTGAGGTCTGGAAAGTCTGTCTGCTGTGTTGTCTATGAGAGGATTTGGGGCTGCGGAGTAGTCAGAAGAAATTTAGCTTTTGTATTTTGTATATTCTTTTTATAATAAATATGTACTTATGTATTTTGAAACTTCTTACTACAGTTGTTAATTTTGAAACAAGACACATGAGTAACATATCTTATTGCAAGCCTTCGGTGTCAGATTCCATGTAATTTGTTGTAGCCTCCTTTTTATGTCTCCACCTCCAGGGGTGCTTCCAAATCCTAGCACCAGGGCAAGAAGCCCAGGAAAGGCATTGCCTTCTGTCTTGGCTGCCTTCATCTCCCTGTGAAATACCTGTCTCCATCAAAAGTACGCTTTGCCCTCAGCCTCTCCCAGGGACACGGGTGGTCAATAGTTTTGAAAGAACTTGTAGAGAAAAATGACTAAGTCATTATAGTTGCACAGATAAGGTGGGTCCTTAGTTTAAACCTTTTTCTTTAGCAGAAAGTTCATAGAACCGAAGAAAATGTGACATATTAAACTCTGTAAAAACACCTGAATTCTAGGAAATGACTTAAGGGGTGGGCCACCCGTACTAATGGCAAACTAGCTCTGCTAAACCAGAGAGGGTTGCTGGCTTCTGAGAGCAGGGGGAGAGCGCTGAGGATGGTTTTATATTCGTAAGGGTGGGAGGATTATGCCTGAGAGGATTGTGAAATGACTGTTACTCTAATAATGTGAAGAGTTTGTTTTTATTGACATACTGGTTACTTAACATGACTTTAAACACTAGTATCCTAGGTGCTAAAGGGCCAGCTGTCCTAGGTGGGCATGTTAGAAATTAGGTAAATGAGCTGAGTGCTGCATCAAATTAGAGAGGAGAGTTGCAGTCTTTTCGATCACTTCTCTAGGCATTTGGCCTCTGACTTTAGAAAATGATCAGCAGAGATTACCTCCTTTCCTTTGCCAGGGTAATTAGAAATTTACCTACTCGGAAAAGCTTTCACTTGACAGCGTCTTTTATTAAAATATATCCAAATTACAAAATATACTTTGTGAGATATGTCTAAAATATTAATTTCTACTCAGGTGAAGTAAAAAACATTCTTTAATGTCTTAATAAAAATCTTAATATAGTTTACTTTGTAACTTTAAGGACTTGGCTTGTATTATTGCAACATAGTCTGAGTTATCTACACTATTAAGAGCTGCTTTTAATTTCCAGAAACTTCTCAACCCCATGTTCTGTTATATGCACATTAGTGGTGACCTTAGAACTCTATAAACTGAGCCCTTTGTGACAGGTCTTTCCAAGGTAGGTCTCTATTACTTTATACTGACTTTCAGAAAAGCAGGGTCGTTTTTATTTCAGAACCTGTGTGGCAGGCCAGCCTCCAAAGGTGACCCCTCACTATCCTTACCTTCTGTATTCTACAGTTAACCAGGGTCGGTTTGTGAACATAGCAGAAGTGATGATGCATCACTGCATGTGTAAGCTATAACAGTAAGACTCCATCATCCGTCCTTTGCAAACACCACTGTGGGGGAAGCCATGCTGTGTCTTTTGGAGATGTCTACAGGAGGACAAGGAACGAAAGACGGCAAACAATCATGAACCTGGAAATAGATATTCCAGCCGCAGGCTATGCTTCAGAGACCACAAAAACTGTGAGACAGTCTTATTTTAAACTGTTAAATTATGGGGCAGTCAGTTGAACAGCGACAGATAATTGTCGGCTGTCCTGTAATTTATTCCCTACCCTTCACCCTCATATTTAGAAAGTGAAAGGGACTTCCTACAAGCAAGACTAATGCTTGGATGCTGCATGAGATGAACTTTTCCTGTCTTAGCCAAGAGCTGATGGCGTCAGAACCTGGCAGAAGTGTTTCTAATTCCTTTGCATTTGCAGACTTTGTCAGAAGCAGGTTCAGCACTTCTGAACATGTGTATTGGGTCCCCCAGAAACCACCTAGGCCTCCTATATTCAGCAGAATCCTGAGCAGGGCAAGTTGTGGATCGAATTCCAGAAGACAGCCTGCCTCTGTGGTGAAATCTCACCCCCAACCTCATCTTCCATCTTTCCAAGCTCTCTGGTTTAAGAAATCGTTGGCACCCAGTGAATTCTAGAGGGTACTCTGAGCACACTGTAGCTGACCAGTGACACTCGCCCCCCATCCCTAGCTAGTTTCCAATTCCCAGGGTAGGCCTAATCAATTTGTAAACTGCTGTGATTTTCTATTTTAAAGGATAAATGGAAAGGATTTCTGAGTGCTTACCTAAAACTCTAGACTGATAGCCACCATTCTGACAATCATCTTCATAGCAGCTCATATAATTGTTCTAGGCCACCAAGAGACACTAGACTCTTGTATTTCAAAATCTAAGCTGGAATTTCACTACATTTATTTAAACCTACTTCTGAATGGTTTCCTCTACAAAAATAGTGTCCTCCTCTTTGGCGTTAGGGATTTGCCACTACCAAATTTTAATAAGTCATCTGTGACACCATCACCCTTTTTTCCCAGGGCACCCAAAAGCCTGCTAACCTAGAGAGGTTTGGTTTGGTTTTAGCAAAGCTATGAGTAGATGATTTTGTTTTCCTCCTGTCTTCCTCCCTTGTCTAACCCTGACTACCTGGGAAACTTTTTCCCTTCCATTTCACAAAACAGGCAACAATCAAGATCAATTTGATGCTTTTTTTTTAATTAACAAAACTGCAGGTTTAAATCAGGTTTTCACTGTTTTAGAGTCCAAACGAAAGCTTTCCTTTTTCTTTTTTCTTTTTCTTTTTCTTTTTTTTTTTGTTTTTTTTTTTTTTCGAGACAAGGTTTCTCTGTGGCTTTGGAGCCTGTCCTGGAACTAGCTCTTGTAGGCCAGAGATCCGCCTGCCTCTGCCTCCCGGGTGCTGAGATTAAAGGCGTGTGCCACCACTACTCTCCTTGGCCTTTCTTTTGGAGGAATAGAATCTAGTGCTTGCAAACAGCAAACTCTGGGTCAGGCTACCCCCCACCCCCAGTCATCAAGCTTTGGCTGGGGGGTTGCTGGCTTTGACCCCCCCCAGGTCAAGGTACCATCAGGTACCAGCTGGCCTGCATGCTCTGCACCACCACCTTGGTGAAATGGCGGGCCATCAGCAGATAATTTCGAGGCTGGACCCAGTAGGCAAAGCGCATGAAAGCCATGGAGTAGAAGCCATGAGGGCTGTTGTCATGCGGCCACCGACAATAGCAGGTGGCGCCTTCATATCCCTGAAGGCAACCATTGGAAGGCCCCAGTTGGCCACAGGACCCCAGAAGTGGGTGCTAGTTATGTAATCCTGGAACTCCTTGGTCTTCACATATTCTCGAGTTTTCTGCACTAGTGCTGCCACACCTGCCATGGTCGCTTCAGATGGAGGAATGCCAACGACGGTCAAGCTGCCAGCCAACAATGGAGCACCGAATGCCGACCTCGTTGCTGACCCTGATGAAGCAACAGCCAGCAGCAGCTTTTGTGCCTCTGCCATAAAGTACACAGGGTCCCACAGGGTCCACGTGCTGCTCACACACTGCTGCCATGCTCAGCTGATGCGGGTCTATTGGCCTGGAAGGACCTGGCTGCCTGTAGCCCGTCCTTCTTCCCATACCTGAACCCACACAGGGCACTGAGGTCTCTACGAGCTACCCAGCCCACTCTCCCCAACTGTCTAGAAGAGACTTACTTGTTCCCTCTGGCCTATAACTCCATGGCAGTTCAGTTTCTCAACCAGGTACAGAAATTCAGTCTTCAGTAATTTGAAGACATAGTATCATTTTACCCCTAAATATTTTAGCATCTGTCTTTTAGGAACAAAGGTATTTGTCTGCCTAGCCACAATGCCATTATCCACTGATAAATATGCAGGTCTGTATACAGCACTGTTAGCTGGTAGTACATAGTTACTGTTAGAGCTTGATGGCTGCCTTTGTTTCTGTTTCTCTCATTCTTGTTAGAAAGAACAAATTCAAAAGCCAGTCAGAGTTCACATTTGATTTATACCTGGGCTTAATCTCCTTTAATCTAGGACAGTTTCCCACCCACTCCTTTTTGTCTTGTGTAGAAACATTGATATTATTAAAGAGTCTAAACTATTGACTTCTCAGAATGTCCTTAATTTGAATTTGTGGGCTTTTTCATAACTCATTGTTCTTGTTTTTATAAAACAAGAACACCAATTATATTGTCTTTAGTACATTATTAGGAAGGCACCTGGTGTCACTGTGTTCCATCATTGTGGAACCTGGGTACTTGACTACAGAGTTGTCTAACAATTTCTCCATTATAAAGGTTTTTCCCCCTTCATTAATCAACAGATAATCTTAGGATGCACTTTGATAGTATATGGGCACCCTATTCTCCAACAACTTTCCGTAATAAATTTTTGTCTGTTAATGAAAAATCTTTAAAAGACTTACTTTATTTTATGCACATGTGTATATGTATATTTATGTACCTATTGTGTAATGAGCCTGTGGAGACCAGAAGAGGGTTTCTGATCCCCTGGAGCTGGAGTTATGGGTATTTGGTAACTAAATTCAGGTCCTCTGGAAGAGCGGCAGGCACTCTTAACCACTGAACCACCTCTCCAGTCCCACTGAAAATGACAAACTTTGTGGCTATTTTCCCAATGATTTTACTTTGTATAGTTAAAAAAAGGGCAATTGTTGGGCTAGAGAGATGGCTCAGTGGTTAAGAACACTTGTTACTCTTGCAGAGGACTTAGGTTCAATTCCCAGCACCCACATGGCTTTTTGTAACCTTCTGTAATTCCTGTTCCAGGGGATCTGAAACCCTCTGGCCTTCAAGGACATAAGGCACACACATGTTGCACATATATGCATGTAGGTAAGATGCTCATACATATAAACATAAAATACATCCTAATTTTTATAAATAGCAATTGTTGAAAAGTAATTGCATATGCATTAAAATACTAATACCTTCTGTGGTGATTTACAAACAAGTAACCTTTAAAATGAATGTTATTTGTGTAAGCACCCAGCATTGTTCTTTAAAAGGGAAGGACTTATAACCTGTTTTTCCAGAAGGCTGGGAATTATAGGTGATCAATAGCCTGGTGATCTGCATTATTTGTTGGGCCAGGCCTCTCTCACAACTAGGACCAGAGATGGCTAATACCCAGGTGACCTCTATGCTATCTGTATGACGGAGACCAGGCCAGATCCTTTCCCTAGTCCCTTAAGCTAGTATAGGTAGCCTGCCTATCTCTAGAACCCATTTTCTTGGAAGAAATGACATGTACATTGAGCTGAGTTTTGGTTATGCCTTCTTGTGCAATGGGGATTGTCTTATCCCAGGATATTTTTTCCAAATTATAATATGTTTAAATATGCTGGCAATAAACCTGGCCTCTGTTTATCTAGGTTGACAAGTCAGCCTAAACCTAGTTTTCATTCTCACCTCTTCACAGTTCATCTTCCTATGTGCTGTGATACCTGCAGGAACCCTTCCAGTGTATATTTACATCTCTGCTACTGTAGTGATAAGAGCGGCGGCGGGGCTGCATCCCCAGCACCCCGGCTGCCTGCTAGCTTATGCCCGAAATAACAACACACAAACTGTATTCATTTAAACACTGCTTGGCCCATTTCCATCTAGCCTCTTCTAGGCTAATTCTCACCTATTAATTTAGCCCATCTCTAATCATCTGTGTTGCACCCCAAGGTGCGCTTACTGGGAAGATTCTAGCCTACGTCCATCCTGGGTCGGAGCTGAATCATCTCTGCCCAGGAGAGCGGAGCATGGCGTCTCTATCTGAGGCGTCTTACCTGACTTCCTCTTCCTCCTAGCATTCTGTTCTGTTTACTCCACCCACCTATGTTCTAAGCTATGAGCCCAAGCAGTTTGTTTACTACTTAACCAATGAAATCAACAGATTGATATATGACATTCCCACATCACTTCCCTTTTTTCTGTTTAAACAAAAAAAGGAAGGCTTTAACTTTAACATAGCATAATACATATAACAAAACAGTTATCAAGTAAAGATTACAATAATCTTTATCATAACTAAGGAAAACTATAACTATTCTTAACTCCATCAAAGACTCCAGAAAGATACAATATTACCTAAGCAAACAAGAAAAAAGTAACTTTCAAACTCTAGAAATGACAGAGACATCTTGCTGCCTGGACAGTCACCCAAAGTTTTTCTGTATTGTTGGGGTATCAATCTTCGCCCTACAGGCCCATAGTATCCAGAGACATTTCCATGAAGCAGGACATTTCAAAGTCAGTTTAGTCACTATCTGTTGTGTCCTGCAGAATGTCTCGCAGACTCTTTCATGAATCAGAAACCCCGAAAGATCATCTCACCTTTAGGCAAGTTCAGTAGTCCTCTCTCTGTGGTTCTCTGTGTCCAGTTTATGCAATAGTCCAGGCAAGAGCAGTTTCTTGCCCAAATGGCTATCAAACTCCATAAGGATCCTCTTCTATGCCCATCTTCTTCTTGAAGTAGATTGGTGCTGCCAGGAGCAGAGTGTCTCATTGTCATGAAAAGTCCTAAGTTATTAAAACATTAAATGCCATATTCTGCAGTCTTTGAAAGATATGAAGAATGTCTATCTAACTGAAATGTATCTCTATATATCTAGAAAATCTAACTAACATGACTACAAGCTTGACCATTACTGATGATTATCCATAACCTATTTTTTAATTATACATTACATTTTTAATGAACTACACAATCACAATATATTAATCAATAGCAGAAGTACATATAACAAAATTGACCTTAAATCTCTATCAATAAAGCAAAATCTATACTAATACAAATTATTCATATCTATATCATATCCCCCTTTAAATGTTAAAGAATGTTTATAAACCATATTTGGGAACATGGGCGCAGTTTTTTCTCTCCAAACTGCTTCCTGCTGAATGGGGGCATCATTAATTAGGTCTTTCATGGTATAATCTGTGTGCTAGTTTCATCTCAGTTGGCAGTTGAGTGAAGCAATTTTCTGAAGGTGTTCACACCAACCCTTCAGGAGGGCGTGGTCCATCATACCAAATCGGAATAGAAGAAATGAACAGGGTCTCATCCTCTGTGAAAACAAAATAAGAAACTCCTTTCCAAAGCATCATGTCCTTAGATCCAAATTTCAAAGTCAAGACATTTTCAAAATATCTATGTTGGATTAGTTCAGCAGCATTTATAAACAAATATCTTTTAGCAGCTGTTGCTCTTTCCTCAGCATTCAAATAATTCAAACAGAGCATAATAGCATACTGTATCAAGATTCTCTGTGTATTTTCTATCTTTGTGCGCTTTATTTTAACCTCTATTTTGTTTATTTTTACTTTTATTTTTTTGCTTTTTGAGACAGGTTCTCTGTATCTTTGACCTGGAATGACTCTGTAGACCACGCTGTCCTTGAACTCTCAGAGATTTGCCTGTCTCTGCTTCACAGGCATTGGGATTAAAGGTGTACACTACTACACCTTGAACTACAGAGATCTGTTTGTCTCTGCCTTCTAGGCACTAGGATTAAAGGCGTGTACTACCACACCTTGAAGTCACAGAGGTCAGTCTCCCTCTGCCTCCCAAGTGTTGGGATTAAAGGTGTGTACTACCACACACAACAACTCTCTTGCTTTTTTTGTTTTGTTTTTTACTTTAAGAACTTCAACTTTTAGTCTGCATATATTTTTAACACGCTGTAAATCATTTAAAAATTTTCTTTGTCTTTGAATCTTTTTACTGTATCTCTCTCTCTTTTTCTGACCACATGAGTCTTTAATTTACCAAGCAATCTCAGTAGGACTAAAGCCGTGGCTTTGCTGGCTGGATCCAGCCCATTCCTTAGCTTTCCAGCCTCATGGCTGAGGTACTGGCTGTAACCATGTTTATAGCCACAACTCTATGGCGTTTCAAGGTCCTTGTCAGCAAGCCAGCTTCAGCAGCCTGTGCTTGCAAACCGCACGAACCGCCTGCGTAAAAGAGTCAGAGTTTGCCCTGGCAGGACAGCCCAGAAAGCCAGCTTTTTTTGTTTGTTTGTTTGTTTTTTGTTTTTCGAGACAGGGTTTCTCTGTGGCTTTGGAGCCTGTCCTGGAACTAGCTCTTGTAGACCAGGCTGGTCTCGAACTCACAGAGATCCGCCTGCCTCTGCCTCCCAAGTGCTGGCATTTTTAAAATGCGCAGCTTTTTTCCTGCTATGGCTGAAAACCGAAAAGCATGCATTCAGCTTTTCATCAACACCGTTTAAGTGTTTCGTGGCAGGACCTCTTAATGAGCTGCAGGGTTTTGCAGCTAAAGCTGAGTCAGGAAGCCTCTCTTAGATGAGAGCGCTTGCTTGCCTCTGGCAAGCAGAGTAGACCTGAGAAATTGCCACAAGAATCATGCTTTACTCTATTCTTTTCCAAGCTTTCTTAGGCTTTCTGTGGACTCAGTTAGCCACATGTCTGGGCACCATTCTGTAGTGATAAGAGCGGCGGCGGGGTTGCATCCCCAGCACCCCGGCTGCCTGCTAGCTTATGCCTGAAATAACACACAAACTGTATTCATTTAAACACTGCTTGGCCCATTTCTATCTAGCCTCTTCTAGGCTAATTCTTGGTCACAGGGCCTTTGGAATCCTGCTTGACATGAGTGACCACAAGCCAACCCACTTGCAAATGAGTGCTTTCAGTTCTTTTTAAGTTTTTATTTTGAAATAATTTCAAACTCATAGGAAAGTTGGAATACTCTTTACAGTCCCAAGAAAGAAAAAAAGAAAGAAAGCCCCTCATATATCCTTTATCTAGATTCACAGTGAGAGTCTATCTTTCCTCCCCCCCCCCCCCCAGAACACTATGTAACTGAGGATGGCCTTAAACTGCTGATCCTCTGCTTTCACCTTTGGAGAGGTAGAGTTATAGGCATGTGTTACCATACCTGGATCTAAGAGTCTTTCGTTCTGTTTGTTGTTTCTTTCTCTTGCTTTCTTCATTTCTTCCTTTCTCCGAGAGTATTTAACTCTGGTGTATATTTCCTGGCATGTAGGCATCCACATACTTTCTTTTACAACAGCCTTAAAATCAAGACATGTACCATCAAAACTAGTATACAATCCATAAGCAAATTTTGCCAATTGTCATTGTAATATCCCATAGAACAATATTTGTTTATTTATTATTTTTGGCTTTTCAGAACAGGGTTTCTCTGTAGCTTTGGAGCCTGTCCTGGAACTCATTTGTGTAGACCAGGCTGCCCTCAAACTCCCAGTGCTGGGATTAAAGGCATGCACTACCACCTGACAAGGACTTATTTTTATTGACTGTGTCCTTGAAGATTCAGTTCGAGCCTAAAGTTTAGTGGAATGTCCCTCAGTTTGTTTCCTTATGCCCATCTCTATGATCTGAATATGGATGTATTCTTGGAAAAATTTCATAGCTTGGGGTGGACACGGTGGTGCACACCTTTAATCCCAGCACCTGTGAGACAAAGGCAGATGGATCTCTATGAGTTTGAGGTCATCCAGGAATATACAATGAGACCCTGTCTCAAAAATATTCATATTGGAACCTAACTCCCAAGATGTCAGTTCCAAGTGGGGCCTACCAGGCCTCGTAGTGTGCCCTTTAATCTAGCATTTGGGAAGTAGAGGCAGGAGGACCAGATTTTAAAGTCATTCTTAGCTATATATTAAACAAGACTCTCTAGTAGACTAGAACCGAGAGATTGGGGAGGATTGTAAAGGGAATTTATTAATTTGGCTTACATGATATGTGTTTGGGTGGAAGCTTCACCTTAGCCCCTGGCATCCATTTATCCAAAGAGTCTGGATGTTTAGTTGAAAGCATCACCTCAGCCCTTGGCGCCCATATATCCATATGTTTGGGTGGAAGTTCCATCCCAACGCTCTTCCCCTGGGAGTTGCTTCAGTCCAGACTCCACCTCTGAGAAGGCCTGCCAAACAGTAACCCCTCCCCAGAGATGCTCAAGACTGCTGCCACAGAGTATTTAAACTGCCCCCCAGAGAACAAACACGTGGTTTTCTGGTCTTCTTTTCCCATCTCTTTGTGGGGCAGGAAGGCCACCCAGGAGCAATGGTATTCATTAAACCTGGACTTTTTCTAATTCAGTTTGATTTGGTCTGATTCAGATTATTGAATCTGAATCAAAAACCTTTCATCTGGAGGTCCCACCGAGAAGGCTGTTTTTCCCATCGACACGGGGCCACAGGTTGGGAAAACACCCTCCCTCGTACCTGCTCTCTGTCAGGCTAAGATCGGCTTCCTCTGGGTAAGTTCCAATTTCCAAGTCATTGCCTTTAGAGGCCCAGGGCAGCATACGATTTCCAGGCTGTCCTGTGGAAGACATGGCCATACAGGTGCCCAACCTGACTGGGACAAGGGCCTGCCTTGTCCCTATGGGATTCCTTTATTAGATGTCCTGTTAAGTGTATTTCTCATACCCCTCTGATTTTTTTTTTTTTTTTTTTTTTTTGGTTTTTCGAGACAGGGTTTCTCCGTGGTTTTGGAGCCTGTCCTGGAACTAGCTCATGTAGACCAGGCTGGTCTCGAACTCACAGAGATCCGCCTGTCTCTGCCTCCCGAGTGCTGGGATTAAAGGCGTGCGCCACCACCGCCCGGCTACCCCTCTGATTTTGACCCAAAATCTACCACAGTGAATGCATTGCATTAGGCATTGGGTTTGGCATAGACTTGCGAAATGGGTACCTAGAATTCGAGGCCTAATTCTCAAACGCCCTTGGGCTGCCTTTTATAAAATCTTTTTAAATTGGCGCTATCTGACACCATATGTCCTTAACGCCTCAAATTTTTACCAGCATGTAAACAAGTAAATAAGCCCCCATATGCCCATGGTTTCTGGATGCTGTGCTCCCCCCTCCCCAAACCCCTTCCCTGCTTCTCACTGCTTGTTTTTGTCTGCACTCCTGGCATGTGACCTGGTCATGCTGGGATCCTCCCGTCCCCCTGCCCTCCCACCCTGAGCTGCATAGGTGTTCCACTTTTAGTTTCTGTTCCCCTACAGCATCTGTTGATCTGCCCTCAGTGGGGCCACCTGTGTGCTTTCTGGCTTCTGCAGCCTACACCAGGATTTTAAGTTGGTCAGCTGACAGTTTCCTGGAAAAAGTTATGTCTGTCTGTTAATATATATATGTATAAATAATGTGGCCACAGTATTCTTGTTTTATGTCTGTGTGTGTATGTTTGTTTTAAAATCTGTAAAACTTATAACTCCAGATTACAACAGCTCTGGAAAAAATACAAACGTGGATAGCTGCCCTTTTGGTTGAGGTCAAAGTAAAAACCTCAGCGCCATCTTTGGTAAGAGTACCCACGGGTGTTGGTTCTACCAAGGAGATAATCTGCCGCCAATATGTTTTGACTTAATAAAATATTCCTTCTAATCTTCTTGCCTTCACTGGCACTGATAAGCTATAACTGATTGGGTAAGCTATATGTCTAAATTTAACTTACATGTCTAATTTATATATACCTAGCAGGTAATGGTACCCTGATGTTCAAGTGCCTATACAGATCTGAGAGTATGGGATTTAACAAAAGATCTTATGACAGAGAGACATGCTAGCTCCTGTAGATGCATGGTTGCAGAAGACCTTCTGCTTAGAGGCTTGCCTTTGAATATGGCAAAGCCATCCACACAGCAGAAAGCTGCTTTTACCTCTTCAGCTTCCTGGACACTACACCAGGGGATCAATCGTCTCACCCTGCCAAGACAGGTAGACTAAACCCCCGCACAGGAAAATCTTCAGGCCTCCTGGGCTCAGCAGTTAAAGGCAATTACTGGTGTTTGCCAAAAACTATGGAGAGACTTGGGATTGTCTGGGTAGCTAAAAAAGCTGTCTCACTTCTGCTCCTTTCTTTATCCCTCCCAGATCTGTCTGAGGGCGTTTGATGACTTAGGGTACTGGTAGTTCATCACTTTATTTGCTAAGTGTCCTGTAAAACAATATAGGCTTCATAGTCCAGGATTAACAGGTTTTAGGTGTATCTTCAGAGTTTCCAATTTCCTTTAATTGTCTTCTAAAATGTTCATGCCTTTTAACCTAAAGCCATAGCCTTTTGCTATGACACCAAGGCATAAATCTGTTCCAGTTGTCTTACAGATACCTGCAGGTTCCTTAAAAAAAAAAAGTCCTGCTGTATCAAGAAATCTGGTCTGATAAAAACAATCTCCAGATTCTATTTTAACTCCGCCCATTTTCAAGCATATTTTGCAGGCCACTCCTGCTGTCTGGGCCAAGACCAGCTTACAGAGGGCCTTCTAGGTAATGCCAGAACCTACACTAGCTCCTGGAACTTCATCATTAGTACCACCTCTCCTGGCTCAAATGGACACCTACCCAACAACTAAAATCTGGTTTTAAAGGGCATATCTGCTCTCGTCTCACTTATTCTCTGTACAACCAGGGCACTTCTCTGAACTCTTCCCATGGCTAGCCCCATGCATAGGGCCGATAATAACAATATATCTTTTCTCCTAGCCACCTGCCTTCTCATCTCCCTCAAGGAACAGATGCCTGAGATCTCCAGGATGGCAGTTAACCAGATGTTTCTCTAGTCACTCCTCCCGCTGAGTGTGAACCCATCAACTCCCAACTCTCCCCATTCCCACATCGTCCCATGCCCGCAGGAAGTAGCCAGACTTGGGCCGGCACCCCTATACCCAAAGAGTCTGGGATGTGTGGGTGGAAGCTTCACCTCAGCCCCTGGTATCCATATATCCAAAGAGTCTGGGAGTTGCCTCAGTCCAGAGTCCACCTCCAAGAAAGCCTGCCAAACATTGACCCCTCCCCAGAGATGCTCCAGACTACTCCCACAGTGTATTTAAACTGCCTCCCCAGAGAACAAACTCATGATTTTCCAGTCTTTCTTCCCCTGCTCCTCTCTGGGAGACTGGAAGGCCACACAGGAAAAATGGTATCCATTAAACCTGGACTTTCTCTAATTCATTTGATTTGGTCTGTTTTTGATTATTGCATTGGCGGTGAGATTTATTGGGACACAGAAACTTCTCAGTATAGTCTGGGTAGTCCAGCAGTGGCTGTGTTCACACAGGAGAGAGTCTAGGAACCCGGTAGCTGCTCCATGCAGGAAGCTAGATGACTAAACAGCTCCAGTCTGGCCTGGAGCATACCCTGAGTTTCCGGTCTTCAGTTCACGTCAGAAGGCTGAAGAAACTAGGCTCTGCTATCACTGGCGGATGGTGGCAGGGTGGCGGTTCTGTCGGCAGCAGCACTCAACAGCTAAGGCGAGCAGGCAAAACGCCAAAGATTTTTTTCCTCCGACCTCTTTCTGTCTGGGCCACTGGAAAGTGCTGCCCGTGTTGAGGGTGGGTCCTTCCACTTCCGCTAACCTAATCAAAATTGCTCACAGGCCTGCCAGAGGCTTGGCTCATGGGGAATTCTTAGAAGGAGAGAAACCTCGCCAAATGCTGAATTTCCCAAATGCTTAAATTTTAGACCTCCTGGCTTCCAGAACTGCGAGGAATATATTTCTGTTATTTAAAAATTACCCAGGCTAAGGAATTTCATTAGAGCATCTCAAACTGACTGTGACAGCTATCTTGAGGGTGTTCATTTTTGGCAGGCACACAATAGAAGAGATGTTGTACCTCCAGGGCATTGTATTAGGAAGCACGCCGTCTCTGGCTCTTTATGATGTTAAGGTTGTGGTTGCCAGCTTTCTCCCCTGGAAAGTCAGGGGTTCCCCCTTTGCAATTAATAAGTAATTTGTGGGAAGATACTTTGAGACATTGTAAATGTCTCCTCATTAAATATTTAACCCTTGAGTGCTACCATCTCTTGATGAGTCTTCCTAGAATCAAGCATTATAATGACATTTCACTTTCTAAGAGTTTTCCTCTCCTAATTTCAGACATTAAACATCAGAAATGTATTTCACTAAATTTGCCCTGGAATGCTGGTCAAGGCTTTTGCTTTGTTTTGTTTTGTTTTATTGGGGGGGGTGTTGTTTTTAAAACATGGAACTGTTTCTGAATTTGTGTCTTTATAAAAATGGGACATTCAAGATTTTTTTTGCCCTCTTCCATGCTGAGTTCCTTGGAATATTCGCTCATCATTTCTACCAAAGGGAATAAATAGCATTGTGCCTCATGAGGCTGGATGAATAAAACAATAGGCCGTTATATCGGCTCTGCTATTTTCAGTCAGTGCTAAAAGCAATTTTCCAGCCATCTGTGGCCCTTATTCGAATCTCTCATTCTTTACTGTTTCTCTCAGGTGTGTACAGCGGCCAAAGGTGGGGTGCTCCTCTCACCCCCGCCAGGAGCTATATAGGATGACGATGGTTGTTTGGTGTGTTGTGTCTCAGTTTGCCCCTTTGTATGGTCTCCTAGCCGGGGTCCCTCAGTATAAATGGCAAAAGATCAGTTGTGCCCCGCCTCTGTGGAACCACTGCCTCCTCTCAATATCTTGCGTATATTGCCTTTGCCTTTTGCACAGGCCCACAGCCCCCTGGCCGTCAGGTCAACTGTGAGCCCAGCAGATGCTGCACTTTTCCTTCACTTCCTCTCTGCTCAGGGCCCACTTTGGAGGGTCCTATTGCAGGGGAGGGGCATGTTTATTGCTCACCAAATAGCTCCCAGCTGGACCTAAGACTTAAGTTGACACAAGAGAGTAACAGGAGAAAAGCATACGAACTTGTAAGAGATTTACATAACCGAGGAGGTGGCAGGACTGATGCTCTTTTGTATTAGGTTGGACAAAGAGAGGCAAATTGTAGAAAGTCAGTCAGTGGGAGATCTGTGTGCGCAGAATTCTCTCCACTGAAAATTGTTTCTCTTGCTATGCAGAGGGCATGTTTCTATGAGGAAGTTCGTCTGTTTTTCTGAAGAAATGAATCTGCTGGGTGCCTTTAGAAAGGAATCCCTGTGGCTGAGTGGCACATTTTGGGGTGCCATATTCACTCTTGTAGAGGTAGTAGTGCTCACTCCTAACAACTACTCTTTGCATCAGAAATAAAAGCTTAACTTTCCCCCGTGAGATGACCAACTATTTTACATCTCAGGAAGATACATACGAACAGAATTTTGACTTTAAAAAAGTTTTCATGGGTACTGGGGATGGAACCAAAGGCTTGCACTTGCTAGGCAAATGCTCAGCCCTAAAACTCTTTATTTAAAAAATACACTATGTAATGGGAACAGGAGGGATCAGGTGGGGAAAGATGGAGGGAGAGAGTAGGAGAGACAGCTGGTACCTGGAGGGCATCTTGGGGAGTGGCTAGACACCTAGGGCAGTGGAAACTCTCAGGAATCTATGAGGGTGACCCTAGCTAAGACCTCTAGCAAAGCAGGATATGGAGTCTGAACTGGCCAGCTCCTGTAACCAGGCAAGGCTTCCAGTGGAGGGAACCTTTGACTTACAGTTTGTCCTGCCTACAGAATGTACTGGGGTAAAGTTGGCACAGAAATTGTGGGTGACAACCAATGACTGGCCCAGCTTGAGACCCACAGCATGAGAGGGAGTCACCCCTGAGAGCCAGGACTGAGAGGTGGGAGACCTAGGAAAGAACCAAACACAACTGGCAAATTAAAAAAAAAATCAACGAAATGACACCTAATGATATTCTTCTATACTACAGATTGGTGCCCAACTGTCATCAGAGAGGCTTCATCCGGGAACTGATGGGAGCAGATGCAGAGACCCACAGCCAAACATTAGGTGGAACTCGGAACTCGGGGAATCCTGTGGAAGAGGTGGGAGGAAGAATTGTAGCAGCCATGGGGGTCAAGGGCACCACAAGAAAATCCATAGAACCAACTATCCAGGGCTCATAGGAGCTTACAGAACCTGAATGGACGAACAACCAGGGAGCCTGCATGGGACTGACCTAGGCCCTCTGCACATATGTTACAGTGATGGAACTTGATCTTCTTGTGGGACTCCTAACAGTGGAAGCAGGGGCTGTCTCTGACTCTGTCACCTGCTTTTGGGACCCTTCTACCAGATTGCTTTGTCCAGCCATAATAGAAGAGGAGGTGCCTAGTCCTACTGCAACTTGATATACCATGGCTGGCTGTTATCCATAGGAGGCCTGCCTGTATCTGAAGAGAAACAGGAGGAGTAGTGGATGCGGGGAGGGACGGAGAGGAGAGGAGAGGAGAGGAGAGGAGAGGAGAGGAGAGGAGAGGAGAGGAGAGGAGAGGAGAGAAACATTGATTGGGATATAAAAACAAACAAATATTCTATGAGTTCATAGAATATTTAATTAACTGGGCTGGGAAAATAGCCCAGTTAATAAAGTACTTGCCTTGGAAGCATAGGGACCTGAGCAAGAGCTCCAGAACCCACATCAAAAGCCAAGTGTGCACTGCCAAGTACACACTCAGCGTTTAAGAACATGTTCTCCAGCTGGTGTGGTGGTACACACCCCTAATCCCAGTACTGAGGGGCCAGAGGCAGGAGGAACTCTGATGGAGGAAGGTCATTGGTTAAATTAAAAGAAACTGCTTTGGCCCATCTCATTGGTTAGGAGATAGGTGGGAGGAGTAAACAGAACAGAACGCTGGGAGGAAGAGGAAGTGAGGTCAGACTCCGCAGCTCTCCTCTCCGGAGCAGACGCAAGAGAGACGCCATGCTACCTGCTCCAGGGAAGACGCACGCTATGAAGCTCCGACCCAGGATGGACTTAGGCTAGAATCTTCCCGGTAAGCGCACCTAGGGACGCTACACAGATGATTAGAAATGGGCTAGTCCAGGTGTGAGAATTAGCCTAGAAGAGAATGGGCCAAGCAGTGTTTAAAAGAATACAGTGTCCGTGTAATTATTTCGGGGCATAAGCTAGCCGAGCCGGGCAGGTGGCTGGGGTCTTGGGGATGCAGCCCTGCCGCCGCCCCCTATTACTACAAATGACGCCCAGACGTGTGGCTAACTAAACCCACTTAAAAAACCTGAGAAGGCTTAAAAATAAGGAAGAGAGCGTTTAACACAGATTTTTGCTGTTTGTTGGTGGCGTGCTGTAGAGAGATTTCCTGATTCAGCAACAGCAGCAGAAAAAACGCTGTGTCATTTCAAAGCGTGGCTTCCTGGGGCTGTGCCGCCAGTGCAAACTCTGGCTTTATGTTTGTGTTCCCGCTTGGGATCGGAAGGAGAGTGCTCTGAGACCTTGATGATGACTCAGAGCTCCCGGCCTGCTCCTGGGCAGAAGGCAGAATCAGGCTTAGGCAGGCGGAAGAGCATGGCGGATTCCTGCCGCCATACAGGGATGTGTTTTCAGACTGCGTAGTGCTCTGCATGTCAGATTTGGATATAACTTGGATGAAAAGAATTTCTGTGCTGCACGCTCAGTCTCAGAATTAAAGTGCTGAGTGCCGCTCCTACCTGGTAGCCCCAAGAGGCTTCCTGACTCAGCTTTAGCTGCAAAGCCTGCAGCTCATTAAGAGGTCCTGCCACGAAACATTTAAACGGTGTTGACTAAAAGCTGAACGCATGCTTTTCGGTTTTAAGCCATAGCAGGAAAAAAGCTGTGCCATTTAAAAATGCCAGCTTTCTGGGCCATCCTGCCAGGGAAAACTCTGACTGTTTGAGGCAGGAGGGCCGGCTACCAAGAGAGGATTTGAGTGTTGTCTGTTGTAGCTTGCTGGCTGGCAGGGACCTTGAAATGCTATAAACATGGCTACAGCCAGTACCTCAGCCATGAGGCTGGAAAGCTAAGGATCCAGCTGTCAAAGCCACGCCTTTAGTCCTACTGATATTGCTTAGTAAATTAAAGGCTCATGTGGTCAGAAAAAGAGAGATATACAGTAAAGAGAGATTCAAAGACAAAGAAAATTTTTAAATGATTTAAAGTGTGTTAAAAATATATGCAAGCTGAAAGTTGAAGTTCTTAAAGCAAAAAACAAAAAAAGGAAGCGAGTTGTTGTGTGTCGTAGTACACACCTTTAATCCCAACACTTGGGAGGCAGAGGGAGATAGACCTCTGTGACTTCAAGGTGTGGTAGCACACGCCTTTAATCCCAGTGCCTAGAAGGCAGAGAGAACAGATCTCTGTGAGTTCAAGGTGTAGTAGCAAACACCTTTAATCCCAATGCCTGGGAGGCAGAGACAGGCGGATCTCTGAGAGTTCAAAGACAGCCTGGTCTACAGGGTTATTCCAGGTCAAAGATTTGCGCTCAAAAAGCAAAAAGTTAACTTAGGAATGTCACAGCTTAGATTCTTAAGCGCCTAGTGATTTAAAGGTGCAAATCAAAAGTGCTCCTGGATAGTAAAAAATTGTAGATTCACAATAGGACAGATTCAGACCACTAAATGAGTCACACTGTTGGATGAATGTACGTTGGCTTGGGAGAGAGAAGAAAAAGAATATAGAGAATAAAGTTAATGGTTTAAAAAGAAAAAAGTAAAAGTAAAGTCTTTAAAGAGACAGAGTACAGATAGTTATAGATATAAATAAAAATAAGCCGCGTAAAGATGGAAAATTCACAGAGAGTCTGGATTATGTACATTGTGTTTTCTTTAAAATTTTTGACTGTGAAGGAGCTAAGTACAGAGAGACATTTCATTATATGGGCTGCCAAGTGGAACCAGAACGGATATCATGAGGGTATGATTTCAGAATTTGGGTCTAAGGATATGATGCTTTGGAGAGAGTCTTCTTTTGTTTTCACAGAGGATGAGACCCTGTTCATTTCTTCTATTCCGATTTGGTATGATGGACCACGTCCTCCTGAAGGGTTGCTGTGAACATCTTCAGAAAATTGCCTTGCTCAACTGCCAACTGAGATAAACCTGGCACACAGGTTACACCCTAAAATCATTAACGACGCCCCCATTCAGCAGGAAGCAGTTTGGAGAGAAAAAACTGCGCCCATGTTCCCAAATATAGTTTATAAATGTTCTTTTACATTCAAAGGGGGATATGATATAGACATGAATAATTTGCATTAGTATAGATTTTCCTTTATTGATAGAGATTTACGGTCAATTTTGTTATATGTATAAATGTTTCTGATGTAACTTTTACTTGATAACTGTTTTGTTATATGTAATTTTGCTATGTTAAAGTTAAAGCCTTTTTTTTTGTTTAAACCGAAAAAGGGGAAATGATGGAGGAAGGTCATTGGTTAAATTAAAAGAAACTGCTTTGGCCCATCTCATTGGTTAGGAGATAGGTGGGAGGAGTAAACAGAACAGAACGCTGGGAGGAAGAGGAAGTGAGGTCAGACTCCGCAGCTCTCCTCTCCGGAGCAGACGCAAGAGAGACGCCATGCTACCTGCTCCAGGGAAGACGCACGCTATGAAGCTCCGACCCAGGATGGACTTAGGCTAGAATCTTCCCGGTAAGCGCACCTAGGGACGCTACACAGATGATTAGAAATGGGCTAGTCCAGGTGTGAGAATTAGCCTAGAAGAGAATGGGCCAAGCAGTGTTTAAAAGAATACAGTGTCCGTGTAATTATTTCGGGGCATAAGCTAGCCGAGCCGGGCAGGTGGCTGGGGTCTTGGGGATGCAGCCCTGCCGCCGCCCCCTATTACTACAGAACTCTATGAGTTTAAGACCAGCCTGTTTAACAGAGTGAGTCCCAGGACAGCCAGGGCTATGTGGAGAATCATTGTCTCAAAAGAGAAGGAAGGAAGGGAGGGAGGGAAGAAGGAAGGAGAGGGAGAAAGAAAGGAAAGGAGGGAGGGAGGGAGGGAGGGAGGAAGGAAGGAAGGAAGGAAGGAAGGAAGGAAGGAAGGAAGGAAGGAAAAAGTCCTTTTGAAGAGGACTGGTATTCAACTCCTGGCACCCACATCAGACAGCTCACAATTGCCTTATAACTCCAGCTCCAGGGTAGCCTCTATGGGAATCTGCACTCAGGTGCACATGGACATGTATGCATATAGCATATACATCATTAAAAATGAAGTATTTTTTAAAAAACCAAGCATGGTGTCACATATTTGTAATTCCATTGCTGGGGGGGGGGGGGAGATGGGCAGATCCCTAGGTTTTGTCTACTTGAAGACCTCCAGGCCAGTGAGAGACCCCATCTCAATAAAATAGGTAGATGCCCCTTCAAGAATAACACCCAAAGTTGTCCTCTGCCATCCACATGCATACATGTATGTGTGTCCCTACCTACACAAACACACACACACACACACACACACACACACACACACACCAGGTGCGGGGAGACAAGGGGAAAGGAAGTCTAAAACCTATAATCCCAACACTGTTGTGGGGCAAAAGCCAAAGGACCACTCAGCAAGATCAGCATCCAGATCTGAAAGTCTTTATTAAACTAGCCAGTGAGAAGCAGTTCTCCCAGAGCAGCCCCAACTGCTTTCTGCAGGTAGCTTTAAAGGCAAAAACCACATCCTGGTTGGCGGCTGCCGGGGAAAGTAGGGCAAGCAAGCAGTTTAACAGACGCAAAAAGCAGCAGTTAGCTGGAACATCTTGACCTTAAGTTTCTGGAACAGAGTTGGGTGATTTTTGAGGGACTTTTCATAGGGTAGTCTAAGTGAGGGGGGTCAACTCTGGGTCAGACCTAAGATGGCTGCAGCAGAGACAAGATGGAGGAAGCTTCTTCTTAGTTCTGGTTTGCCTTTCTTAACTATGGCCATCACCGTGTCGCCCACACCAGCAGCAGGAAGTCTGTTCAGTCGTCCATTGATTCCCTTCACTGAGACAATATACAAATTTTTGGCTCTTGTATTGTCAGCACAGTTGATCACAACTCCTACCGGAAGACCCAGGGAAATCTGGACTTTTGCTCCGGAGGACCCACTGATATACTCAGGAGTCTAAGACAGGAGGATTGTACGTTTGAAGCCAGCTATATAGTTATACCTTATCTCAAAAGGAAATAAAAAAGCACAGAGCTTTCTGACTCTTTCTGGGCATTCAAAATGTCGAAGCTAGGACTTGGTGGTCCTCCAGAGCAAAATTCCTTAGGAGCTGTCTTGAAAAACCAAAGGAAAAAAATCCTGGCTCTCTGTTTTGTGTGTGTGTGTGTGTGTGTGTGTGTGTGTGTGTGTGTGTGTGTGTGTTTATTGTGTAGCTTTGGAACCTGTCCTGGATCTTGCTCTGTAGACCAGACCAGGGTTGCCTCAAACTCACAGAGATCTGCCTGTTTTTGCGTCCTGAGTGCTGGGATTAAAAGCGTGTGCTACCACCTCCCAGTTAACTTTTTTTTTTTTTTTTTGGTTTTTCAAGATAGGATTTGTCGTAGCTATGGAGCCAGTCCTGGAACTCACTCTGTAGACCAGGCTGGCCTTGAACTCATAGAGATCCACCTGCCTCTGCCTTCCGAGTGCTGGGATTAAAGGTGAGCACCACTACTGCCTGGCTCTATTTAATTTTTATTCTCACTTTGAGACCCCCAAACTGGACTTGAACAGGCCAGCAGATCTCTTGGTTCTCTTCACAACATAGCCACATTGAATAAATTTCCCTTTTGTGTTTTTTTTCCCTTTAGTTTACTGTTTTGATTGGCCTTTCAAGGATAGGTGGCTAGACCTGGCTTCTTAGGGTACAGACTGTAACTGTAATTGGCTTATTAAATATGGTTGGTCAAACTTGGCTTCCTGGGGCACAGCATGTGCTCCCAAGTTTGTTAGCACTACTTTTTCCTAGTATTACAGATCTTTCACGGTAATCTCTGTATAGGATGAAGACTCTGAGAAATATCATTTCTAGCTTACCCAAGTCAGTCTAGAACAAACCATGACAACTCATTTAAGCAATTTGTTTCATTCTTTTCATGATGTATGTATGTGTACACATGTAACTATAGATGAGTTTATCAATGTGTGCATATACACATATGTGTATGTATTTCACATCTATTTTATTCTCTCTGAGCCTTCGAGTAGAAGTAGCAAACATGTTTCTGCTTTACTTCTTAATACTTCAGTGCCTGTTTTCTTAGACAAAGATCATGTCTGCTATGATCATCATCTGGTTTTGGAAGCTTAATATGGATGCAGTCTTTAGCATTGTGAGTCCCAGCAATATCCTTTATGGCCTGTTTTTCTTCAGTATACAATCTGGTCATGTGGCAGGCAGAGTGTTTAATAGCCTCCTGAATCTAGAAGAGGCTTTGCTTTGTTACTGGGCCTTGCTTTGTTTTGCAAGAACACAGTCGCTTCACAGAGTGTTCTTTGGTTGGGTTTTGTCTGATGTTTCCTCAACATTACATTTATGTTATGTGGTCTCATCCAAACTATTGTGCAAGTATCCTGTGTGCCCAGAGCACTACATGTTAGGCAGGATCTTGTCCTGAAAGCATCAGTTCCTTTATTCCTGTTAGAATCAGGCCTTTTTTTTTTTCAAAATCCTTGAGCACAAACTTGACTCCAACATTACATTTCCTGGTGTTCTTTTTCTGTATGTATATATACATTTTGTATTTCTTTTTGCCCCAACTTCTCCTTTTCATTAAAGATCTGCATAAAAGTTATTATTACTAACAATGTGCCAGAGTCAATACTAGGCTGTTTTAAAATCTCCTCTGCCAATGCCATTAGTCCAAAACTCTTCAATTTAGCCTCAGGCAGACTTTGCATGATCTCTAGACGACTTAATATTTTTCTTCTCTGAAACTTCTTGAGCTGAGCTCCCATATTCCACATCACCATCACGGGCTTCCTACTCTATCTTCCTTGTTCCTACTAGGATGGCCCATTAAGCCCCACTTAAAATGTTCAACTGCTTTTCTTGTCCTTAGTCCCAAAGTCTACCATATTCCTCCAACAAACAGCATGATCAGGCCTGTCACAGCAATACCCTGGTCCCTGGTGTCAACTTCTGTCTCAGTTACTGTTCTATTTCTATGAAGAGACATCATAACCAAGGCAACTCTTTTTTTAAAAAAGATTTATTTATTTATTATGTATACAGTATTGTCAGTATTCTGTTTGCATGTGTGCCTGCAGGCCAGAAGAGGGCACCAGATCTCCTTACGGATGGTTGTGAGCCACCATGTGGTTGCTAGGAACTGAACTCAGGACCATTGAAAGGGCAGGCAGTGCTCTTAACCACTGAGCCATCTCTCCAGCACCCCCCCCCAAGGCAACTCTTATGAAAGGAAGTGTTTAATTGGGAATCTTGCTTATAGTTTCAGAGGTTTAGTCCATTATCCACATGGTGGGGAGTAGATGGGCATAGTGCTGGAGCAGTAGCTAAGAGAATTAAGCCCCAATCCAGAGGCAGCAGGCAGAGAGAGAGAGAGAGAGAGAGAGAGAGAGAGAGAGAGAGAGAGAGAGAGAGAGAGAGCATTGTCTGAGGTTTCTGTCCTGCTCAGTTCCCACACTCATTAAGTCCCAAAGAAATTACACAGAGGTATACATTAATCATAAACTGATTGGCCCATTAGCTCAGGCTTCTTATTAACTCTTATAACTTACATTAGCCCATTATTCTTACCTGTGTTAGTCATATGGCTCAGTACCTTTTTCAGTGGCGTAGTCACATCCTGCTTCATCTGTGTCTAGACAGGACTGCAGAGGGAGCTTCCCTCTTCCCAGAATTCTCCTGTTCTCATTGACCTGCCTATACTTCCTGTCTGGTTGTCCTGCCTATACTTCCTGCCTGGCTACTGGCCAATCAGCGTTTATTTAAAACATGATTGACAGAATATAGGCAACTGTCCCACACACAGAGAGAGAGGATCTGCCATGACTTTTGAAGCCTCAGAACCCACTCCTAGTGACACACTGCCTCCAACAAGGATACACCTACCTCATACTTCCTAACCCTGTCAAACAGTTTATCAACTAGAAATTAAACCTCTGGGGCCATTGTCATTTAACCATCACAGAGACAGAGTCATATGTAGGTCAAACTGGCCTCAAACTCTGTATTAGTTTCTTTTCTGATGTTATGATAAAACATAGTGACCAAAAGTGACTTATAGAAGGAAAAATTTGCCGGGTGGTAGTGGCACATGCCTTTAATCCCAGCACTCGGGAGGCAGAGGCAGGCGGATCTCTGTGAGTTCAAGGCCAGCCTGGTCTACAGAGTGAGTTCCAGGACAGCTAGGACTGTTACACAGAGAAACTCTGTCTCAAAAAACCAAAACCATAAATAAATAAATAAATAAATAAATAAATAAATAAATAAATAAAGCAAGCAAGCTTATTTTGGCTTGCAGTTCCAAATGGATAAAAGTCCATCATGGGGCAGGCATAATAGCAGTCAGACTTGGCAGCCAGAGAAAGAAACCAAGAAATCACATCCTCAACTGAAAGCATGAAGCACAGAGAGTGTGAACCAGGAGTGGGTCAAGGCCATATGATCTTAAAGTCCACCCAAAGCATTGAAAACTCCTTAAACAGTGCCACCAGCTAAGGACCAAGTATTCAAATACCTGAGCCTATGAAGTATCTTTCTTATCCAAACCACAACAGTCCACTCCTTGGCCTACATAGGCTTGCTACACAATGATGCAAAATGCAACTTCCAAAGTCCCCATCCTCTTTCACAGTCTCAATACTTTTTGAAGGTCCAAAGTCTCTTCTGGATCTCAAGGCAATCTCTTAACTGTAGCAAATTACATATTTCCAACATAAATGGTGGGGAATATACATTACCATTCCAAAAGAGAGGAATGGGAGGGAGGGCATCATGAGGAAGTATTGGACCAAAGTAAGATTGGAACCCTGCAGGGCAAACACCAAATCCTGTAAACAGCAAATGCTGTAGCCCCATGTCAAGTAGCAAAGGGCTTAGATGGCTTCATCCCTCCAGTTTTGCTGCCTACAGCATCTAGCTCTCTTTTGGACTGGTTCCATTTCTGATGTGGGAAGTCCTGTATATATGTGTTGCTTTTATTGGTTAATGAATAAAGAAGCTGCTTTTAGCCAGTGGCTTAAGAGAATATAGCCAGGCTGGAAAGGATATATAGAGAGAGTAGGTGGAGTCAGGAGAAGCCATGGAGCCACCACCGCAGACAGACATGCTGGAAACTTGCTGGTAAGCCACGGCCACACAGCGATACACAGATTAATAGAAATGGGCTAACCAAAGATATAAGAGCTAGCTAGCAATACACTTAGGTGATTGGCCAAGCAGTGATTTAGATAATAAAGTTTCTGTGTGGTTATTTTGCGTCAGGGAGGCTGGGAACAAATAAGCATACCTCCCCCAACACATTTCCTCTCTGCAGCTCTCATTGGCAGCTGTCTCTTAGCTCCAGCATCGCTAGCATCTTGGGGTCTCCACTACAGCCCAGATTTCACTTTCACAGCTTCATGCAATGGTCTCTCAGAGCCTGCCCTACCCATAGCCTCAGTGACCCTCTGAAACCAGGGAGGGAGAATACATGGCCCCTTCACCCTTACATTCTTCGTGACTCTGAAGTCAGCACCAAGTTTGACTGCCAGCTTAGGATGGACACCGACCTCCTTGAATCACATTAGCATCATCCTTTTTTATTCTGTTGCTTTTCACAAGTTGGAAGCTTGGCTGGATGGGGCACCTTACCCCTCTTTCCAGTGCAGAGCTGGAGGCCTTTAACTGTGCTCATCTCCTTGCTATTTAGAGCTTCTCTTCCAGCACTTGCTCTGGTTCTAACATGAAGCTTCCTAGTGTTTTTTTCTCACCAAGTTACACATTTCTGTTCTGGTGGAAGCTCCACCCCAGCCCCTGGCATCCATATACCCAAAGAGTCTGGGATGTTCTGGCAAAAGTACCACCTCAATCCCCTTCCCCCCTTTCTTCCCCCCAAACCCTGCCTCATCTCAGAAAGCCCACCCAATATGGTTTCTCCCGCAGAGATGCTCAAGACCACTCCCATAGGGTATTTAAACTGCCCCCCAGAAAACAGACACATGGTTTTTCAGTCTCTCTTCCCTATCTCCTCTCTGGGCTTTTTCTAATTCGGTTTGATTTGGTCTGATTTGGATTGCTGTGTTGGTGAAGAGGCTTCTCGGGGTGCAGAAAAATTTTCAATTTTGTATTTCTTTCTGCCTCATTTGTTCTTTTTCCTTGTAGACCAGCATAAGTGCTATCAATAACAACCACACCACAGGTTCAATGTTATGGTGTCTTGAAATTTCCTCCACCAAAGAAATTAGTCCATTAGCTTCAGGCAAGTTCTTAATTTAAGGGCAGAAGGCAGCCAGGTTATTTGCCAAAATATCACAGAAACGGCCTCTTACCCAGTTGCTGTTAAAGTATTCATACTGCCTTCCAGTCTCTCACTAGAATGTGTGGTGATGTATTTTCTGGATAAACCTCTTGCCTTCAGACACTGAACTTTTTCCAGACCTGGCAGCTAAGTTAATAATATGCCCCAAGGGGTTGGAGAGATGGCTCAGTGGTTAAGAGCATAGCCTGCTCTTCCAAAGGTCCTGAGTTCAATTCCCAGCAACCACATGGTGGCTCACAGCCATCTGCAATGAGGTCTGGTGCCCTCTTCTGGCCTGCAGGCATACATGTAGACAGAATATTGTATACATAATAAATAAATAAATAAATATTTTTTTAAAAATAATATGCCTCAAGATCTTTTAGGACTATGCCCTTAACCTGCTGCCCTGCTCTGTTTTCAGTCTGTTTATGTGTAACCTAAGAACAATGTGACCGAGCAACCTGACTATGTCTTGGACTTCCCATGCAATCAGCTTTGATAGCTTAAGCTGAGCACATAGCTTTCATCTTATGTTATGTATTCTTCCATGCCCCTGACCCAGAATACTAGCTCTGCATGTGCTCGTATGTTGTACTCATCTGCTGAAAGCAACCTTCAACAAAACAAATACCCACAGTAAATTTTGGAAGCAACATATGGATATACGTTGTTACATCTATGTGGTTTTGCCTGTTATTCTGGGTTAGGTGGGATCAGTAAAGTGATGCCTTCCATTGTGAAACTGTTAAAGATTTCTGTACAGAAGCTCTCATTCCTTTCCCAGAGCATGGATTCTGTGTTCTTCATTAAATACAGAAGAAAACCCTTTGTTAAAGATACACACAAGCTCGACAACACAAAGGCACAACACACAGACAAATCAGACAGGCAACTGGGCCACACAGACCAGACATACAGACCAGACAGACTATAGACAGGCCAGTAACCACCAACTACAGACAAATGACACAGGGAGAGGTAGAAAATCCAAAATTGGGCTCACTCTTGGTTTAAGCACATCAAGGGGAAGTTGCTTTTAAAAATTCCTTAATGTGATATTTTGGTGCCCCTCTGGGGTTTCTTTAACACATTAACTCGTGCAAGAATGGCCCTTTAACTTCTGTTTACAGCATTCAACTGTTTTAGAGTCTTCCACATAAAAACATCCTGGAGAAAATGGACATATATTCATGCATTTGTGGGTTTCATGTACCTCAAAAAGGTATGTTGAGGTTACTCTAGTGTAGCCTTTATTTGGGCATAGGGTCACTGTGATTGAATTCACCAAGATAAAGTCATTCTGAAGAAGGATAAAACCTTAATTCAAAGGCAGCTGTTCTGTTCAAGAATTCTTCTTTAAAGCTGTGATACAGAAATGCTGCTTGAGTTTCTAGCATGCTTCTTTGTCTTAATAATGCATGCAAGCAATTCTTCAAAGAAATGGTGTGGGGATATAGATTTTTAGAGATTTTTTTCCCATGCAGAAGGATTACAATTTATTTATTTATTTGCAGTCTTGTGGCTCAAACCTGGGGTCTTGAATATACTGAGGAAGTACTCTGAGCCCTATTCCCAGTCCCATCTGGTGTTCTTTTCATTTTAAGACTGTTTTGGATGGAGCTGGAGAGGTGGCTCAGTGGTTTAGATCACTTGCTGCTCCTGCAGAGGACCCATTTAATTCCTAGCATCTACATGGCTGCTCCCAATTACCTGTAACTTCAGTTTCAAGGGGGAAATCCCACGCCCTCTTCTGGCCTCTGTGGGCACTGCATACGGTACATAGACATACATTTAGGCAAAACACTCATATATAGAAAATAAAAATAAATACATCTCAAAAAGAAATTTCAGTTGGAATTGTTTTATTATGTACAAGACAGCCAGGCTAGTTCGAGAATTCTTGACTTGCCTTTTTCTATTCTTCCAATCTATAACGTGACCTTTTGTCTGGATTTGTGTGTATGTGCTAGGGATGAAACTGGCCTCCCCCATGCTAAAAGAGATCATCTGTCACCAAGCCACACCCTCTTGCCCCTTGCCAGAAGTTTGTCCTTAAAGGCTAAATTTGGGGACGTAAATGAACTTGCCATGCAAGCCTGACAACTTGAGTTAGATCCCAGGACCTCATGGGGTGAAAGCAGAGAAGCTACTCCCTAAAGTTGCCCCCCTCATAATAATAAATAAAGTGAAGAAGCATAATAAAATGAGGAAGTGTAAATTTTTATCAAAATATGTCTTGCAGTTAATTGATATAGATCAGTTCGCCAAGTCCCTGAAAGGTCCATTTAAGTTGTAATTCTCTTATTTCTAGAAAGTTTTCTTGAATTAGTCTTTGGAAATGAGCTCTCCCCTGCTATTTCTCCTCAGGGACTTCAACTATACACAGGTTGGTGATTTTGCACAGTTCCCGCTTCCACCGCATTTTCCTCTTACCCTTTTTACTTTTCTGCTTCCAGTTTCTTGTCTATTTCCCACTCTATTCAACATTCTTTCTTCAATTTTATTAGACTCTCTTCTGTGAATGGCTGGTAATTTACTTATTTCTGAGGTGGCCGTTTGCTAGGTTCTTTCCTGAGTTCAAATCTCATGCATTTCTTCCCATCTGACCCTTCCTTTTTTTGTTGTTGTTCATTTCTATTCTTAGCTTGGTAATTTCGATTATTTAAAAAAAATTAAAGGGCAGAGCAGGCCAGCAGAGGTACTGGGACTGGTTTTATAGAGCATTATGAGCCGCTATGGATGTGTCCAGAGTTGAACCTGAGTCGTCTGGAAGAGCAGCCAGAACCACCCAATATGAGTGCAAGAACTGAATTCAGGTCTTTTCGAAGGGCAGCAAACATTTTTAACTGCTGGGCCATCTCTAGACCCACAATTTATTTTTATGTGCATGTATGGTTTATGATGTATGTGTGTGTGCACATGTGTGTCCTTTAGAGACCTGAGATGAAGTTGCAACTGTAAGCTACATGATGTGGGTGCTGAGAACCAAACCCTCTGAAAGAATAGCGAGTAGCAAGCAACACTAGCTGCTGAGCCAGCTCTCTAGCCTTTTGGATTTTTTTAATATCAAAAATTTAAGAGTATTTAATTTAGATTGGATTTTTGTTAGTTTTCTGCTTGATGGTTGACTTTTATGAAGACAATTCTCAGCTAATTCTTCGTTGCTTTTGTTTGTTTGGGGTTTGTCTGCTTTGTGGCAGGATCACTGTGTAGCTCCGGCTAGCCTGGAACACACTATGTAGACCAGCCTGGCTTTGAACTTGCAGTCATCATTCTGCTTCTGCCTCCCAAGAGCTGGGAATAAAGTCATGCACCACCAGCGCCTAGCCCAATTATTTACTCCTACTTAAAGAGATAGCATTGCATTTTAAATAAATGTAATGAAAAGAAACATAAAAACTTGTAGTTTTGAAAGGGAATAAAAGTTATCAAAAGTTAATTGGGGTGGCTGGGGAGATAGCATGAAGGCCTGAGTTTGAACCTCAGAATTCACATGAAGTCAGATGTGGGAAGAGAGACAGGCAGATCTCTGGGGCTTGCTGATCAGATAGTCTAGCTTCTCACAAGCTCTTTGCCAACGAGAAACCCTATTTCAGAAAACCAAGATGGGTGATACCAGAGGAAAGACACCTAGGGTTGACCTCTGGACCTCACACACACGTACACACACACACTCACACTTATACATGCACACACACACATTATTCATAACTTTTCCATCCCAGACATACAACTATATGCTCACTTTGAACAAAACTAGTGTACACCAATCAACTTTCTACAGGGCCAATGGAGGTTGTTGATTCTCAACCTAAAGGGTTGGATTTGTTAACAATTTTACATGCAGGGGGTGATATGTAGCCTAAATATTCTGTGTTTTGTCTTAATGACTTATTTACTTTCAGTCAGTTTTGCTATGTATCCCTGGTTGACCTAGTATCCACACTATATCCCAGGCTGACCTCAAACTCACAGCAATCCTCCTGCCTCAGTCTCCTAAATGCATGTTCTCTCTCTTTCTCTTTCACACACACACACACACACACACACACACACACACACACACACACACACGATGTAGGAGTTAAGCATGGTGTGGTAGCACCCACCTGTAATCCTAGCATTTAGGAGGTGATAGCAGAAAGGTATGATACTAGCTGGGCATATAAGGTGAGTTTCAGCACAGCCTGGACTATATCCAGAGACCCTGTCTCAAAGGGCATGGTGGTATATGCCTTTAATCCCAGAGGCAGAGGCAGAAAGAAGGATCTCTGTTGAGTTCAAGGCCAGCCTGATCTACAAAGTGAGCTTCATGACAGCCAGGGCTATATACAGAGACCCTGTCTCAAAACAAAACAAAAGTAAGAGTTAAATATAAATTCTGGATTTTACTTAATTGTAGTAATAGTTGACCAACTGCCTTTAACACATTTGTCTTTATGACATTGCTTCACTGGGCATGAACTAGTTATAGATCATTCTGTGTGTGACTCACTATGCAAGCTTTACAACCAAACTTGTTCAACAAGCCTGTTGTTGTACTTGGCAATCATAGAATATCACATTGTTGTAAAACTTACTTACCACAAGTGGTGTGGCACATACCTGCAATCCTGGCAGTTAGGAGGTTGACACAGGAGACCAAACAGTTTGAAGACAGCCTGAGCTATATAGCAAGTTCCAGACCAGCATGGGCTACATTCTGAGACCCTGTCTCAAACAAACTTCTCTCATCTGAGTACTAACTGGACCTAAGCCTGCTTAGCTTCCCAGGTCAGAGAAGATCGGGAGTATTTGGGGAAGTATGTCTACAGACAACTTCAACACTAACTCCATTTTTTGGTACTTATCTGGCTGTGCCAGTCCATTCTGAGAAGGTCCCTAGTCTAGAAGACACCTTCTCTCCTCAGGAGTAGAGGTGTGCCGGTGCCTTCCTACTTCCTCATTTTGTCAGGTAAGTGTGGTAATAAGAGCGGCGGGGCTGCATCCCCAGCACCCCGACCGCCCACATGGCTAGCTTATGCCCCAAAATAATTACGCGGACACTGTATTCATTTAAACACTACTTGGCCCATTTCTATCTAGCCTCTTCTAGGCTAATTCTCACATATTAATTTAGCCCATTTCTAATCATCTTCATAGCACCACTAGGTGTGCTTACCGGGAAGATTCTAGCCTACGTCCATCCTGGGTCGGAGCTTCATCGCGTGTGTCTGGCCGGGCGAGGGGAGCATGGCGTCTCTGCTCCAGAGAGCAGAGCTGTCAAGTCTGAGCTCACTTCCTCTTCCTCCCAGCATTCTGTTCTGTTTACTCCTCCCACCTATGTTTTAACCCTATGAGGGCCAGCCAAGCAGTTTCTTTATTTTTTTAACCAATGACCTTCCTCCATCAGGTAAGGTTCATTCCCAACTGATAGCACGTTTGCTTGCTTAAAATCCCAGACTTTCTCCCCAAGATGTGCCTGTGGCTAACTTGAAAATTCAGTTTATTCAGAGAAGTCAAAAATACAAACTGGGAAAAAGCATCTTCGACAATTGGTGCTGGTCAAACTGGATGCCAGCAAGTGGAAGAATCCAAATTGATCCATATCTATTCCTTGCACAAAACTCAAGTCCAAATGTGTTGGAGGAAGGAGACGCTTGTTTGTCCTGGCTGCCCAGAACTGAAATAATCACACAGAAACTGTAATTAAAACACTGCTTGACCCATTAGCTCTAACTTCTTATTGGCTAATTCTTACAACTTAATTTAACCCATTTCTATTAATCTGTGTATTGCCACGTGGCAATAGTTTACCAGGTAAAATTCCAGTGTCTGTCTCTGGCAGCTCCATGGCATCTCTCCTAACTCTGCCTCATTTCTCCCAGCATGCCATTTAGTTTTCCCTGTCTACCTAAGTTCTACCCTATCAACAGGCCAAGGGAATTTCTTTATTCATTAACCAATGAAAGCAACACATAGACAGAAGGACCTCCCACACCACAAGTGGATAAATAACATAAAACCAGATACATGGAACCTGATAAAAAGTCGAAATGGGGAATAGCCTTGAACTCATTGGCACAAGAGATAACTTCCTGACTAGAATACCAATAACACAGGCACTAAGACCAACAATCAATAGATGGGACGTTGTGAAACTGAAAAGCGTCTGTATGGCAAAGGTCACCATCATTCAAACAAAGTGACAGGCAGCCTACAGAATGGGAAAAGATCTTTACTAATTATACATTCCATAGAGGGTTAGTATCTAAAGCATATAAAGAACAAAACAAACCCTTGACATTAAAAAAGAATAACCTAATTAAAAAACGGGGTACAGACTTAAGCAGAGTTTTCTAAAGGAATTCAAATGTCTGAGAA